>NC_137214.1:5262733-5537733 GCF_949987685.1 Ammodytes marinus
AGATAGAGAGAGGGGAGAGTGAGAGAGTGTGGTGGAACTCACTGCTTGGTGTGAGTGAGCATGGGAAATGCGTGGGACTACTGCTGGACCATCACTGGCTCTCAAGGGGATCTGTTTGGTGACTGACGCACACGCGGACGTACATAGAGTATATGCATGGATACACACACACACACACACACACACACACACACACACACACACACACACACACACACACACACACACACACACACACACACACACACACACACAGGAATACACAGCTAAGTGTGGGGTTATACTCATTCACTATTTGGCATTATTCCTCTAGAAAAAAACAAACCTCAATTTATTGCTCGGTCGCATGCTGACGTCCATTCCGAGCGACTTACCTGCAGTTTGGTGAAAGACAGTTTCCGTGAAATCTCATTTTCATCTTAAATAGTGAAAAGTCATCATTCATCTGTGGTCTGCAGCTGTTGGTAGAAGCTTATCACTGGTCAGGGGGGCTCATGCAACAAAAAAAACAGTGCTGTGTAACATGCACCACCAGAGGGCAAAATCTGGTTAGAAACTATATAATATAGAGAGTCTCTCAGGCTCATGTGTATGTAAACACAGAGATATTCATGTGGCTAGATGCACAGATGCCCACTTACCACTCTTTACTGTTTCGTTGGCATCTATGGTATATACAATGCACAGCGTGATGTGTTTTTACGATACATTGAGTGTATATATCTGGATGTAGCTAAATGACAAAGTTTGATGAGGAAAATGTGGTGGTGTATTGGCCCCAGAATTCATTTGACCACCAGGATCGCAGAGCACAGGTAGCTGTCATGTTTGAGGCGTCGCGGGCTGACTCCCCTCTATGAGCTCACCTCTCCACTAGATTATGGGCCACTGGAGTATGTCTAGGCCTGAGCCAAACTCTGGCATGATTCAGCAGCGTGCAGCCTCTTCTCATGTCTAGGTTCTTTTTATGGTTGAGGTGGTGGTGGAGCCATTGGGAGGTCTAGCCCCCCCCCTCCCCCCCTTTAGAAATGAGCCAAGACAATCAAGTCTCCCTGCAGGGGCCTGATACAGGGCTCTGCTCTGTCAGTTCAGATAAAGTGCAATATAAGGGGCAGCTGTGAGCAGCAGCCGTGTGTTATTACGCAGCATTTACTGCGTGCTGCACCATCAGCTCCGAGCGGCCTACGCCTGTGCATTTTTTAATGCTACGTCTTTATGTTTGATGTATGCCTGCCCAGAGAGGTTCGCCATAGGTGGTTTGGGTCAGCTGTTGTCGGCCCATACTGAGGGCTGCGGGAAACAGCCGCCGAGGGCCATGACGTGTGCTCTGACTGCATGCGTGTGCACTTTTATACGGCTTTAATTACAGACTGTGAACACAGACAGACTTGTTTATTCTGCTGGGTACTATACACTCAGGCCTGGTTGGCACCACATACACACGTGCCACACACACACACACACACTGCTTTGTAGTAGTAAAAGTATCTATTCTGGACCGCGCAGCAGGTTGTACCTGCCAGAGGAGTGAGTCACTTGTGTTTTATGTCCATTAATTCAGTCTTTTAAGGATATCTGAGCGCAGGACAGCAAACAAACAGCTCACATCTTTTTCTGCTTTGCAGGTATTAAGAAATTCAAGGTTTTCCAGAATCATAGTAAGCTATCACCACCGTAAACTTGTATTGTAATTCCCTCAGCTTAAACAAACTACTAGGCTATTTAAAGGGCATCAGTCTAACATAGGCTGCTTTATTTTGAGTAGACGAAGAAGGTATAAATAGAGTGCAACAAGCGAATGCTTCATATGAAATGGCTGGCGTTACATCATTGCCTGTGAGAGTGAAGTTCTGGAGAGGCGCTGGGCTCTGTGGGCCAGCCATTATGGTTTGTACTAATGTTCTGGTTTCACAATCCAAACATTCTAAGAGCTGTTATTTGCTCTCTTTTTCCCTTTTACTCAGTAATTCTGCCTCTTTTTTTCAGGCCAGCAAAGCTGTCAACAGAGAAGAGAAGCAGCTTGAAGTGGGGGAGTCAAACAACCAGACAGAATCAACCTTCAGCTTTGTAAACTGGATCACCCGTGAGGTAAAGTTGTAAAGTGCCATTCATTTGATTAAAAGTTAAAATGACTGAAGGTTTTCCCCCTCCTAAACCCCTTTGAAACCAGGTGTATCTCTGTACAGACAGTCTGAGGTCTGGGGAGGCCACTAGTCAGGCAGCGTCCACCATGTGGTTGGCATACTGCAACTCATCATTACTGTTGGCCTCAGCCTGTGCTACTGAAATGACTATAAGTGAATCAGTGCCGCTTTGAGAATTTCCAACTGGTAGCTAAATCACAGGACAAACCAAAACGTCCCCCCATCAGGCATCCCTCCCGCATGTATCCTCTGTGTCGGTAAAACAGAGCCTGCTCTTTTTCAAAAACTCAGTCTAATGACGAATAGCTGAGTCAGCACATTCTGACACCAGACTTGTGTCTCTAAAGTGGCTCATGCGTATATAATTCCGTACAACATCTGGTATTAGAAAAGAGAGAGAAAAAAAATAAAAAAACGTTTAAATTTGAAGCGCGGAGATAATGAGACGAAAACATAATTTGCGGTGGAGACATGTCATGATGGCTGCTGCCTCTGTGTGTAATGTATGAAACCGGGATGGGTCCCATTTGCGTTCTATGTTAGTTTTTTTTTTTGCTGTCTGACCGCATGGAAGATTATAAAATAAATACAGTTAGAACCCCCAGCATGTACTAATGCTGTCTTAAGGCAGTCTTACAGCACACTATTGTCCCACAATGCAAAGCGTGGCTGAAATGACGAAGCTTCACATAAAGATATGAACTTGTAGTTGACGGTGCAACAACTTGGAAACCATTACACAGCTCCAAATCAATGAAGATATGTTTCTACAGTACAAATATTAATAAGCCAGTTTACGTTCACATAACGATATCCTGTTGTCACAACATCTTCAAGTCCAGTTGCTTAGTTTTATATATGGGTATGGAATTGGCACACAGTTTTGGACTTCTTTAAAGGAATAGTTCAACATTTTAGGAAATTATAATTATTCCCTTTCTTGCCAATAGTTAGAAGAGAAGATCCACTGTCATGTCTGTACGCTAAATATGAAAGCTACAGGCAGCTTTGGTTACCATAGAGACTGGAAAGAAAGAAACAGCCTGCCAACCTTTGTCAACATGCCGACCAGCACCTCTGAAGGTCACTGACAAGTTGTCATCTTTGTCCCATCTGTAAAACCGCTGAGGAAGAAAAAATTGCAGAGTCACTACCCTTATTCTTAACCTTTATTTATACAGGTATATCCCATTGAGACCAAAGACTCTTTTACAAGGGAGACCTGTTTTCCTTTCCCACGTTACCATTCACACACACATTCATACACCGATAGCAGGCTAACTATCGAGATTCACATGAGGCAAGGTGGGTTAAGTGTCTTGCCCAAGGACACAACAACTATGACACAAGTGGCAGGGCGGGGATCGAACCTCCAACCCTTTGATCATCGGCCAACCCACTCTATCAACTGAGCCACAGTCGCTTATGATGTCAGAAGCCACGCCCTCCCATTACCAACCTAACTTAGCATTATCTCTACCTGTGATACGCACACCCACAGATACCCCTGAACCTAAGAACCAGCCACCATTAGATTCAGGGCCAATCAGAGCGGACGATGGCCTTTTGGAAGGCGGGACTTAAAGAGACAGTCTCTAAAACGGAGTGTTTCAGACAGAGGCTAAAAAAGGTGGATATTCAGCAATGGCACTGTGTGAAATATAGAGTTTTGTTTGGACACCACACCATGAAAAACAGTTCCTAGTAGAAACCCAAATAACAAATTTCAACCTGAAAATGAGCATAATATGTGACCTTTAATAAGATTAGTTTACTCAGTAATATGACCTTATTCTGATTAAGTTGTGCAAAAACGGCCACTTACGGGCAATGTCTTTGGAATGTGATCTTACCCGGGTTAATATCAGAATATCGTGTGCATATTAGTCACTGAGCAAAGAAATGAGTCTGGTTCATGTAACGGGGGGGGGGGGGGGGGGGGTGAGGAGATGAGCGGGAAAAGGCCCAGTAATTGAGGGGCTGATGTGGCAAGTGGGAACAGGTGGGCGGTGTGAGTCAGGTGATAGGGAAAGTCTGAGGGACTCTGGTGGACGGAGGAGATATGGCAGTGACATGAACTGGAGACAGGGGGAATTTGGCTTCAGAAGATGAACATATGCTAGCAATTTTCCCCTGTTTCAAGACATTGTGCTTAGCTATAGGCTAACAGCATGCTTGTTCCAGCTCAAATGTACCACATGGATGATACAAGAGTGGTCCTGATTTGCTCATCTCAGTCTCAGCAAAGGAAGCAAATGAGCATTATGTCCAAAAAGTCCACAAGTTACAGGCAACAGAGCCTGGAGTGTGTTATACATCCATCATGCCCGTCAGTGTCCCATCTGTGTAGTTGTTTCATTTTAACAAGTTATAGTGACATTCTTAGATGTCTATCTTAAGAACAAATGTACCAGTGTATTTGGAAATCTATTGTACAAGTGTTGGCATTATGCGTAGTTAAGCTTTTCAACGTGCTCTGTTATTAAGTCGTGGCCACCATTTGTCAAGTCAACCACTCAAGCGGGACACTCATACAATGAGCCTACATACAGTCCGAAATAGAACTGTGATATTTTGACTAATAGTGTGCGAGTTGAAGGAAAGTCAAATCACGATCTGGTTCACTGAAGACGTTATTGGAACACAATTTGTTAAAGCTTGGTGTAAATGGCACGTCCCCATCCCGAGAGAAATGTTTTGTTCATTACAAAGACAAATGTTGGAAAAATGAACCCAGTGTATATGCACTGAGTTCTTTCAACCTGGCATGCTGTTATGTCTTACAATTGTTCTTTCACCAGGTGCTGGGCTGCTCGCGGCGTATTTGTCAATGGGTTAAGCCACTATTTAATTGACACAAGTCCTGTTTTCTTAATCCATAATTACTCTACAATTGCAAACCAGCTGTACAATCACAAGGATGGCTGTTTCTCTACATGCTATGGCTGTTTTTTTATTCATATAACTGACTAAGAGCATTCTCCCTGCAGATCCTTTGGATATTCCTGCTGTAGTTAATCCAGCCTCATATAACATTCCTAATGGTATCTCCAACCTAAACAGATCCTCTGCTATAAAACAATGGATAAATAACTGTCTACATAGAAAATAGTAAAGCTTTAGCTACAGCCTGACATTGGATGGTTTTTCGACATGCTTGATTGCTATTCCAATGAAAAGCTCTTTGGGTGTAGTTTTCCTGCCATCTCAATACCTCCTCCAGTTATACATTTAGTGATAGGCAGTGTAGTGAAAGTGAAGGGAAAAAAAGCATGGCCTTCTTGCTCAGATTACACAAAACAACTGTCCGTCAAAGTCATGGATAGATAACAAGGGGTCGAGGGGGCTTAGTGTTTCTCTGTTATCATTCCTGGAGCAAGACACTATAGCCTAGCCAGCACATCCAGCAGCACTGGGCCGCATGCTGCGAGAGGCACCGAGGGAGTGCCTGGCATGGTTGGCATAGTGCCGTGGAGCCTGTGCAGCCATGGTGCATGCCACTCATTTCTGTGTGAAGCTGAAGCTGTCTGCACATGGACAGCTGCTTTTTGAGCCTTGCAGAGCCTTTGCGAGAGCGCCACAGGCCACCACATCGTTTTTACACCATCAATAAATTGGTGCGTAGTACCCATAGGCCCGGATCAGTTTACCCCCCCCCCCCCCCCTCTCTGAATCACTACTTAAAAAGCTTTTTGTCTGGAGACTGAAACTGACCTTAGACCAGCGCCTGGAAACAAAATGACACCCTCCGGCGTTCCACAGCAGTGCAACAGGACCCTGTCCTGAGTTAGATGAGGCTGCTTTCAATCAGCACACATCAGGCTGTATATCAGTTCTAATTAGTGTACGTGGGCCTGCAGCGCAGAGCTTGGTGTGAGACACCAGCTTTCCGTGCACTGCGAGCTCTCCCCCTGCACGGCACAGCCAGACCTTGTGCCTATACGGCTTGCATTGCGTGGGACGTGACGCACAACTTTTATGGGCCCGCTCTTTCTTTTCTTAACAGCACATGTGTCACAGAATAAGATTCCACAACAAATTTGATGAAAAACATGAATCGCGTACATTCATATCCGTGCCGCCCTCGCACACACATGCCGCGGTGCTCATCAGTGCCAAATGTCTTACAAGTGTTACAAGAAGAGGGGATGGATTTAAGGCCTTAAAAGATAACAGAGGGGCTTTGGGCAAACTCGTAGGAAAATCCACAAACGCGATGTAATTCAGATTTAATTGACGATGTATAATGGGAAAAGGGTTGCTAGTAAGGGATGAATCCATGGAGAAATATGACTGGACAGCAGGTTTTTTGTGTCTTTCAGCTTGCCTGTCTGGGTTTTATGGCCCTCCACCATTAGTGTTTTGATTTAGTCCCAAAACTCATCAACACGTTTTCTGTCTCAGCAGGCAGATGTTTTAGGTGAAACAAGCTTGAATAAGCTCACTGGACAGGACCTGCCCGGCTCCAAACAGCAGACACACAAAGTCACTACCTGGCTGAGGTGAACATAGTGCAGCATGTAGCAGCTTAACAACCAGATAGTTGGTCTTTATACTAAAACAGAGCTACAGTTAAAGGAGAGTAAAATAATGCCTCATTTCCACTGAGCAGCAGAGTTTGGTCCGGCACATTATGGTTTGGTACGGAATGCTAACCCTAGATCTGCCGTTTTCCTCTTCATTGAGTTAATCATCACCGTCTGGCATAAACCCTTTACTACCAAGTAAGGGTGCTGTCGGCAGTGGAAACGCAAGCCAGATCTAGTGTAACCGAGCTTACTCAAACCGTGCCGTGCCAACCAGAAGTGCTCGTTGTGGTGCAGTTTGGTTTGGCTTATTTGCATTTCCACGATCAAAAGTTGGGTAAGGTCCAACATAAGCGAGCTGAGCTTCACCTATTTCTGGGACCCTTTTGTTGCGGTATGCTGTCCACTGCAGTCCGTTTGATTATTGCTGCCTTGTACAATTTAAAATTGTGTAAAAGTGTCACAGTGTTAAAGCCAGCCCAAGAATGAAATGCAGTAGAAAAACCAACTAGCCGTATTAGATAAACTGATTAATTATTACATTTTTCTTACTAAGCTGCCCCTCAAGTCAATTCAAGTCAATTGTATTTATAGACCAATATCACAAATAACAGTTAGCCCCAGGGGGCTCCTTAGACTGTTGTTTATGTCCCCTTGCTAGATGCTGGGCTGGGCTGTGTGACTTTACTGGGAAAAATAAGCTAAGTGTGTGTGGTGGTGGGGGGAGGGGGGGCTGTTTGGAACAAGGGTGGGTTACTGACAAGGGAATTTACTTACTGGCCCTTGGGAGACGTTCCTCGGTTACGTTGTGGCTGTTGAAAAACTAATCCTTGCAGTAAATCATGACATTATACATCCACGCAGCTAAAATTATCCTGTGAAGGTCAGGCAAAAAAAATTGTGACCAGGGGTTTGGCTGCATTCTGACAAGTGCTAGCAGCAATCCAGAAGCAGACAAACATCCAGATAAACATAGTTCTATCACTCTGGCAAGCTTTCGCACACAGCTCCCTGACAATGTCCAAACATTGCAATTTCAATTTGCACGCCCTGAATCATTACACAAAATGCAGGTATTTTAGGTAGGCTGAAATTGTTTTATTATTTTTAACACAGTAATTGCAAGGCAAATGGGTCTTAATTGTAACCCCGGCCTCTGAAATAAACAAGGCTGAGAAGCGAAAGTGGTGATTATGGTTTCTCTTGGCCTGATGTGGGATTTGTGAAGCTGCTGCCAACTGCGTTTTCATGTCACTGTTTCGAGTTCCTGGCCCGATATAGACACACTGAATCACTCATCAGAACACATGCCTTAATGGAGGACAGTTCTGAAGGCTGTGTCCAGCACAGGAGAGAGAGATACTGAATCTATCCACCCCCAATCCCCCCCCGGTGGAATGTTCCATAGGCTGTACCCTCCACAATTACCCCCTTACCCCCTTGTGATGAATGGTGGAAAAACTGGATTTGACAAATGATATCTATCAGTGCTTCGCCTCCCCACAAAACAGTTAAATAATGATGGTGAAAAAACCAGAAGAAATGTACAAATGTCATTATAACATATAGGAAGGGATTTGGGTGTCTCAGTTTGAATAATGCTAAATGTCTGCGATATGATATTTTTCGGTTGTCGGTGCCAGAGCTCAGTAAGAGGCCACATAGCTGGCGCTCTGGGACCTCGGGCTTCTCTTAATTAACATTTAGCTGCCTTTAGCAGATGCCTATCGCCACATTTATTTTTTTAGTTCTTCAAGGCTTTTGGACTGCATTTGATGATATGAGCATGCATCCAGTGTTATTAGATAGCCCCAGTTGTAGAGTTAACCTGAGATGCTAATTTGTCAGTCTGGCCTGTGTTGCGGCAGCGTGGATTGTAGGCCAGAGGTGAAGTTGCAACCTTTTTTTTTTTTGCATAGACTTGGTCCTTGCTGCCTCAGCTTTGCTTTTTTGTTTTTTCCTTTTTTTGGATGCCCCTGCCTGGCACTCACTATGGCCAGTTTGCTACCATACCAGTGCTGTGTTTGGCCAGGCCTAGGAAAGACTGAAGTGTTGGCAGCAGGCAAACCTTAAACACACACATACACACACATATACACACACATATACACACACACACACACACACACACACACACACACACACACACACACACACACACACACACACACACACACACACACACACACACAATGCTCCGAGAGGTCCATGGTCCAAGCCTGTCACACACAGGTGTATTGATTTAGGAGACAAATTAGATTTTAATTGGTCTCCTGTCTGTTTTACAGTGTTTATGGATGATTTTCTGACTAATGTGGTGGCCCACTCTAAGAGACAGGCTGGTCCAAACTAACACACATACACACACACACACACACACACACACACACACACTCTCAAACTTGCACACACCAAAGCTTTGTGGTACCGCTTTCAAATTAGGGTTGCTTGAGTGTACTACTAGTTGGGAGTTGGAATTTTCTGACTCTTGTTATGGTTAAAAAATAAAGAATATGTAAAAAACTTTATATTTCTCATAGTGCCATTGCAAAATCTCTTCTTTTCAGCCTCCGTCTGAAACGCTCCGTTTAAGAGCCTGTATACTTATGAGCCCCGCCCTCTGAAAAGCCCAGTCTGCTCCGATCCCTGAATTTAACTGACAGTTTGAATCTAACGGCCAGTTTAGATCCGGTATCTGGGGGGTGAGGATTATCACATGTGGAGGTAGCGCCTAGTTGGGTTGGTTAATGAGGGGGGGGGTGGGGGGCGTGGCTTCTCCCCTTATGACATCATAACTGTTGAGAAATCTGACATGAGTTTTTGAACCCATATTTTCAGAAAGGTGGAGGTGAAGAAAAAGAAAGATGGTTGTTTTTTCTCACGCTTTGGGAGTCTCTAGTCACCCATATTATTGTTGAAAAAAACATGCATTTTGCTCAATAGGTGATCTTTAACCTTGACTTCAGTTGACCGTCTGGTCTGCCAGGCTCACTCACTCCCATCATAGCAGTAGCCTTCAGCCTCATTAAAGTCTACGCTCACGTTCACAAGCAAATGGAGACGCCATAGGTCAACGGACAAGCTAGCATATCTAACTGGTTTAATACGCTTTGTTTGTAAACCCCTGTTGTGTGGTACATGCCCCATGAGCTGGTGTGATTTATTTGATTAACCATCCTTTAGTGACTGCAGACATCACATTAAACAAGCAAGATGCTGTAAGGATTATAACCCTTCCACACCCAAAGTGTCTGGCGAGTGTGAACGCACCACTGAAGCGACCGTCTCCGAGTCCTACATGTCCCGTCTTGTCCGCGTCTTTCAAAGTGTCCAGCTACAAACTTTCTGTGTGCAATGAGCGGATTTCCTTCGATATATGTGAGCATTCCCTATCAATTTAACCATCAACACTAATGCATATGATTGACACTTCATTCATAACCAGTAATACACTGAAGTTATATGCTATAGGCAGAGCCAGCCCTCCTTATAAGCGAACTGACACGCCCCTTAGAGCCCCACTGCCACTAGAGGGGCTGCCAAATGTTGTTAATATGGAGTATTGGGGCGACAAGGTATTGACCCTTCCCGGCTCATTGTATATTTTTCACTCTACAGTAGCTAAGGAGCTAGCGCCAGTTGGTGTAGCTTAGCGTTGCGAATGAAATCAGGAAATAGTAAAACCTGGGGTTTACATTCCTGATTAACTCAATTTAGCTTGACACTTGATACATATTACATATACATACGATAATACATATAAGTAAAAAGTCTTAATGAAGGAGGATAAACAGACCTATAATGTCGTCTCTTTCAAGTGTGTGTCAGCTGCACCAACCTTCCCATATTTAATATTCCTTGCAACGTTTTTCCTCCTCGTAATGAACAATATCTCTACAATAACAAATAAAATGGATCTTGGCAAATCTTTGAAGAGCCGCTGGCAGCTTATCTGCCCAGACAAAGATTTAAGTAGAGTAACCATATCTAAGCGTGTCTCTTTCTCTTTGCTTTCCCATTCTTTGTCTCTCGCTCTCTCAATGACATAGGGCCATTAACACCCAAGTATCCTTGTATAGCTGCACAAATACACCCATGTGATTTCAAGCCTATATCAAGCCTTTTAAGAAGCTGTAGCTGCTATTTAATGAGGGAACACTGATTTACAAAAGCCAGTAAGGGCAGTTCATCCCTCACGCTTTTTCTCATTTCTCATGTTTCTCCCTGTATGAAAATGTAATAAGAATATAATAATTAGCCTATATTTTTGCTCTGCTTTGCTCTGCTTTGCTCCCTGTTGCATATGTGCTTCCTCTGTATTCCATTGTTTATCTGGTGTGAGTGGCATCAATGCTGAAGAAAAGCAAACCCTGGCCAGATTGATAGGATTGTTGGTATTCATTTCTTCAGACTGGTCGGTACATGGTGCAGGTGGTTAAGCGGGTTGGCCAATGATCCTAGGGTTGGCGGTTCGATCCCCGCCTTGCCACTTGTGTCATGGTTGTTGTGTCCCTGGGCAAGACACTTCACCCACCTTGCCTTGTGTGAATGTGTATGATTGCTGTATGTTTGAGGTGGTGGTCGGAGGGGCTGTTGGTGCTGAATGGCAGCCTCGCTTCTGTCAGTCTGTAGTTTACCACCACCGGTATGACTGTGTGTGAACGAGTGGAACCTGGAACCCTGTAAAGCGCTTTGGGTGCCTTGAAAGGCGCTATATAAATCCAATCCATTATTATTATTATTAGATAGATATTTCTCCAAAAGAGGAGAAACATGTACTGACCCCTCTGAAGTGTTGTAACATGAGAGGGGGTTTGCGGAAAGACACATTTATATGTAGCCATTGACTAATAAAGTCCCGTTTGCCCGTTTGGTTTCCATTGAACACGACAGAGACAAAGAAAGAGCAGAACAAGAAAAAGAGACATAGACAGAGGGAGCTGTCATCACTATCTGCTCTGACCTGAGAGCTCAGATTCAGGTGTGGAGCCATGAATGGAGTGAGGTAACCTTGGAGCTCAGTGAGTCACACACACACACACACACACACACACACAAACACACACACACACACACACACACACACACACACACTCACACACTCACACACACAGAAAAAGAGGGAGCGCATTCAAGGGACTGTCCCCCCACTGAAATTTAGTTGATCAATTAACTCCATTATGTTAATCTGGGCTGCACTCCGTGTTCCCTGTGTCCATCCATGAACCAGCGGGCTGAGCCAACACACAGGCCGGGAGGAGAGACCCGGTTCATTTCCACCCCAAAGGTGAATGAGGTCATTGGATGAGGAGGCCATGGGTCCTATGAGGTCACCTCAGGCTCTACACTGCAGCCTGGACACACAACCTGTGAGTGGACACTTTGATGTTTGTAAAGAATACATGCTCCAAAACAAAAGATTTATCACAGACTGTGTGCACTCTATTTTTATTAGAGTTTTTTCATTTGCCAAAGCGTTTAATGTGGCCCCCAGATCCCTTTTTTTTGCAAGATGTCATTTCAACCTAAAGCGGCAAAAGGGACAAAGTGAGTCAATGATGCACGCACTCTTACATGAAAGTGAACACCAAAACAGGAAGGGTCACACGACGGAGGCTAGAACAAACACGGACGACGCATTCTTGGTTCCACCACATCCAGGTGAGCGGTCACATCTGTGGCTGAGCACAGGAGGAACAAAGCAGCACGAAGCAGCTTTTTCTTTTTCCCCAGAGATGTTGTTGTGACTACGGGGTGAAGCATGCATCCCCAAAGGTGATTCATGAGCGTTTGAGGAGAACCCATGGTCCATTGGCTTTTCAGCTGACACACCACATCAAGACCACTTCAATGACCTAGAGAACCAGGCGTGACTAAAAATAAAGAGGCAGAAAGGCCAAGAATAGCCTCGGCATGGGAGGAAGGGGGTGAATTACTGCCGCGATAAGCCATGATTCCTACACATGCAGTGGGATCACGATGTGGTGGGGGCACGCAAATTGGTACCAGCTGTGTGGCCTTGGAGTATGCCGCTGTGGACAGGAGACAGGGTCCAACTATGCGGATTAATCATTTACTCATATAACACGGCCACGTTGGAAACCTCAGGCACTCACTGCATTTATCTCCATTCATGTGTGGTGGCACTCGAGCTTGGCAGTGTGTGTGCGCGTGCGTGCGTGCAACTCAGAAAACAATGCCGGCCTCAGTGCCTATACCACCTAGTTCATTAAAGAGGGAGTCAGTGATTGTGGAGAATGTTTGTTGACAAAATCACTTTTGTAATTTATTTTTTTAGTGTGCACACAGACAGGTAGCAGATCATGAGGAGCTATTCACTGATTTTGACAAAAAAGGTGATTCTGACAACATGCGTTCTCCAGAATCGCTGATTGCACCTTTAGTTGCAGCCCATAATGGCTAAGTAATGGCAACCAAGGCTAGCCCTATGTTCCAAATGGCATACTGTTCTACATACTACAGCTGACCAGAAAAAGTATGTATTTTGCATGCAGTATATACTGCAATTGTGACATACTTTTACTTATTCATTTCATAATCACATTTCGCGTTGAACTTGCCTCTTGCTTATACTTTACATTGGATTGTGGGTTAGAATTGTCGAAAAAAGCTGCTGATTTCCACATTAAAAAATCATGACCAGATATATCAGGGCATTCCGGTATTTTTAAGCATGCTACATCTGACCACAGGTATTGTGACATCCAAAATCTTTTCCTACCATACTAAATAGCAGGACAGTATGGGGATTGGAACACAGACTATAGAGTCAGCAGCCATACGAGAATCTCTATGTGCTACATGCTAACACCAGCATGCTGATAACAGGCAAAAGTTTAGTATGTACTGTATACTGCGAGTGAAGAATGCTCACCCAGTGGATCCATCACCTCAGTACTCCGAACCATGAGCAGAATCGCTTGTTATTAGCCCCCCTTTCTCCTTCTACTACGTGTGCACATCCACATCCCATCTCCCACTATGACGGTTCCAAAAAAGTCTAGGTGTCAATCTGTCTTCCAAGTTTGGCTTTTCGTCGAAACTATTTGGCCCACATTTTGGTTTCAGACGCATTCCTTCGTTTTTTAGCACCCAGTTTTCTAGGAAGCATATCCTGGGAAAACACTGCCCTATACAGTATTTCAGGGAACTATCATTCACAGGAATGTATTTTTGATTTAGGAACATGTGATTCCCCAAGTCAAAACCCAGTGGGGGAAGCTGCCAACGCATAAAGTTTATTGCCATGAGAAACACAGAACTTTCAAGGAAAAGCTGAGATGTCAGTAAATTTGGGTGCTGACACGCTGCTAAGGAGACTACATCCACACACTGAACGCTGAGGGTTTGGTGTGCAGCACCTTACTGCCAGCTCTTATAAACCAACAAGTTCACATGCATAGAATCACACACCTCATTTTTTACTGATGGGGGTTAAGCACTACTACAGCATCATGATGACAGAAGTTTAACAACTGCACACACACGCGCGCGCGCACACACACACACACACACACACACACACACACACACACACACACACACAAATCATCGCCTCTCTTGAGTTTGTTGGGTTGCGCAGGACAAGACCCCCATGTGTTAACTCAAGTGAAGCCTCTGTTTATGGTGCTGTTTTTATAGGTCTATAAAATATTAGTCTGACCCACTCTACTCGTGTGTGTGTGTGTGTGTGTGTGTGTGTGTGTGTGTGTGTGTGTGTGTGTGTGTGTGTGTAAAAGCCACATCTTAAAAACCTGCTGGTTTGTCATTGAGTGGATGTGGGGAATAAGAGCTAATGCCGTGGCTTGGGAGCCTTCCTAGAACAACACAGGCCTCCTTCTAAGAGTCCCCACCATGACCAGCCAAGACCACTGCTTCGGGGGCCCTCTGCCGTATATACTTCAAAAACGCTACGGGGGTAGAACTGTCTGCCGTGTTTACTGGCCGGCCTTGTCTGGCCTGCTGCCATAGAGCTGCTCCCCAGACATAAGTCGCTCTTCTGGCATCATCACCGCACGTGTCCGTGGATGGTGAGTGGACCCGTGTGGAGATACAAGAAGCCATCTCAGAAGCAAAAGCAGCTATGTGCATGTATGTGTATCTCTACTGGCCCTGGCACTGGCCCACCCACATTACTCACTGGTCCACCTGGCCAAGTTTGATCATTTGAACATGGTAGGTGATGTAACCTTACCACCACAACTTCACAGGAAAAACAAAACAAAGTTCTTTAAGCCTCCGTGACCCGAGGCCATTTTTGGACCATTTGAGCTCCGCGATGATCTATTATCTACAATAGCTTTTGAACGGCAACCATATAAGGCACAATATAATTTTTTTTCAGGGCATTATGGGCTTTAAGATATATATGTATACAGTATACTGATATAACAAACCATTGGTCATTATCGTCAATGTTTAAAATTCACACAGTGCAGCGAAACGCCAGCCAAAATATGAGCTGGTAAAACCATTTGATTAATTTATCTCTGGAAAAATAATGGTCCAGTTTGAATGCATTATTCTGCTTTGGATTTATTTCTGTGAGATGCATGTAGTTATTGCTGGGCAGGCAGTACACTGCATAACACTGCTGAAAAACATATTTAAGCCTGAATATGATATTTGTTTGAAGTGTTTGTAAAGATCATGCCGTTCTTTCAGTTTTTACTTGATTTAATTTTTTTTCTTCAAGTTTTGTATGTCTTTTTCTCAATGAAAAGATGGCCCATCCACAATACTGTGTCTGCCTATGCCACTGCTAGTCTGTCCCTATAGACAATACATCCAAAAGGAGAAGTCAGGCTTTCTCAGCTCTTGGTAAAATAATATCGGTTATCTGGAATACAGCAATCCTCCTTATCAGCTCAGGCTCCACAAGCAATGTCACTGAAGGTGCTCCCATCATTCATCTATATCCACATTCATTTATTCATCACTCCCCGCAGGGCCACATCCATTCAAGCACACACACTTTGAATGGATTTCTACCAGCTATAGTAGTTCTCAAAGAGAAAACTAAAATGCCAATGTATAAGCTCTCGAAAAAAAGATTTTCCATTGCCGATGCCAAGATTTGTTCTGGGATTGTGGAGGTCACACCATGACAGGTAGGGCCAACAGTACAGACAGTGCAGCACATGTTCTCTTTCCTTTTTTTCCTCTTCTTTTTTTCTAAACTGCGGGTAACTTATACAAACCAAAAAACGCAAGAAGAATTTTGTTTTTCTAATGGAAAGCATTCGCTCCCCATTCTGTCCCCATATAAAAACACATCACATGCACCTAATGCTTTGTGCATCATTTCAAGAAGATTGTTTGGAATGTAACATGCACACAACACATAAACAGACTGAGTTGTATTTGTATATCCAATGCGTCTCTGAAAAATGTAAATAACTCAAAAAGACAAACTGAATCTGTAGAGAAGATGTAAACCCCTGACCAAAAATAAGTGAAAGGGGGGAAAAGAAAGAGAGTGAGAGGCAGTCATTCTTTTTGACAATAAGGTATTATGATGGAAGATGGCCTAGGGCATAGAATCTGGTGTACACACCCCATATGCACCACTTTGTGTACTTGCATGCCTGCGTTTACTACACTGCACACAAAGTGCATCCCCATCCACCGAACCCAGCATGAGGAATGCAAGTCCAGTAAATATCTAGAAGGGCAGAGTTGACAGATGGCAGTCCTGAACACAATAATTACCACATACTTCCCACCACTGTGCATGTCTGCTACATCCTCCGCTCCTCAGGCCAACTCCTTCCAACAACAACGACCAGGGGAAGGGCCCGTACAGCAACTTCATCCCAGCCTATAGGTCTCACTACGTGGGTTAACAGTTCAATCTAATACACAACACATAAGGACTGGCTCATCGGGCGTACCAATTCGTTTCAACATTGGGAGGGACACATTTAGCTATGGTGACATAGTTATAATGGCAAGTATTGCAGTATAAGGCTCTAAGTCATTCTGCATACTTTCAAATATTAATTCTCATGTATGTTTCTTTCTACACCTTTACAACATAGCACACACATGTTTTGGGATGTTTATTTTTTAGGAATCATGTACATCTCAACAACAACTATGTTTAGAGAATGAGACCTTGTTAAACTTGCATCTAGTTTATTGTCTGTTAAGTTTCATCTATCAAGTGATTGAGCATGTGACCCACTTTGCCCTACCCTGGAAATCCACCACTTGCTAATTTAAATTCGCTCCGCAGCTAACTCTGGGGACGAACCATCAGCAGCCAAATCTTTAGTTAGTAAGAAAGATGCTCTGAATACATCACTTTGTTCATTGCTCTGATTGGTCGTAGTCATAGTGCTATCCAATTGCGTGCTGTGGTATTTGAAATGCATGCGTTGGTGCTGCCCCTTGAGTTAGGAAGGTCTACTGCTCATCGCCAGACCCTACATCATCCTATAGACGTGGGTCTGGATTTCCAGGCTAGCTTTGCACAGTTATACAATCGGAGTAGTATGTCGTATTTCCCGCTCTGCAGCGGTGCGTTAACATGTACTCAGGGCATGGGAGCTTCAGCCTCATTAGTACTGAGTTCAGACCAATGTGCATTCCATCTGTTAGTTTTGTAATTTTTGTATTTATCTTTTATATAGAGTCCATGGTTCGTATAAGACCATGTCTGAAGTTCCAGATTTTCCACGTACAATCGAACGCAGCATGCATGCCTGGGCGAGTGTCGCTGTGCCAACAGTGTAGCGATACAGACTCTCTCTGTCTGCACTCCTCATAACTTCTGGGTCACAATGTTGGATCAGAACACACAGTGAAAGCAGTCAGAACTGCCAATATACTGACTTGATACAGTCAATAATGGTCCGTAAGCGCCTGCAATTGCATTTAAGGCCACTAGAAACAACACCGTAACTAAAATGGAGCGGATGACAGCTTTACAGCCTTAGGCTCTAAAGTTTAAATCTACATAAAACCATGACAGTCAAAATCCCATCTTTATCTTATCTTTATCATAGTCTACGCTTCCAGGTCCCATATTAGAAACTTGACACAATCTTATTCAGAAACCCTGGAGGTAAGAAAGTGAAGAGTGGGCTAAACTGATCGGGAAATATATAGTTACAGGAAAGAAAGATAAGTTTCGACCCCCTGTACTGCTATTTTGACCTCGAATGGGAAGAAGGGGGTTGTCCTTTGAAGGGGAAAAATTCTTCAAAATATTGAGGGTAACAAATCCCCTGCATCGCCCCCTGAAATGTCGGGCCATGCCCAGTCTATATGCCTAGGCCTATGGACTGGCTAGCTGTTAACCAGAAGCATCAGCTTGTATAGGTCTTTGCTAACTCTAATCATCTCTAGATCAGCTCCTGACCACAGAAGCCCAGGAACCACAGAGGCACCAGAAGAGGAGCCATTGTCTGCCTCTCTCTCACCAAACCTACCGTGACAGACTCCATAAGACCACGTTTTAGACCCCGGGGGCTGCTTCTCACACCATAAAAAAACGCTTCAACTTTCAAATTCACTCGCTGTCCGCAGCTCCCATCCCAACCCACAGGTATGACTGCGCACACGCTGGGATGGCTAAGACAGCGTAATCATCAGAATTACTGCTAACCATGAAGATGAGTGGCGCCCACCATCGCAATGTCATGAAAAACTAAAGCTGCACCTCGCTGCACTTGAGGGCTCCCTGGACCTTCAAAAATGTCTCGCTCTCTGGCATGTGTGTAGTCTTCTCCTTTGGACAGAGAGTTCAGAGCCAAAACAAGAGGTTTATACACTGGAGAAAGGCATCAACATTGCAACAAGGCACTTACGGGCTCCAGTTTATTACAAGAGCAGCAGAGCTTCAAATGTTTACACCAGAGTTCTCAACCTTGGGGTCGAGATGCTATTTGTGGTTTTCTTAATATGCAAACAGGGTCACAGGAGATTTGTCAAAAAGGATGCATGAAAGTCTCATGTATTCTGATTAGATAAATAGAGAGCTGTAGTGCGTAACTTTGTTGATCGCCTTCGCTGATCACGCATGCATTGTATACCTTCTGCTGTACGTCCAGGTTTTTCTCTCAGCAGTAGAATCAACAACTGAAACATTTATTGGGCTCTTCTTGGGATTTATGTAAGCTCCTGGCTTCTCCAATGTTGGGGGGGGGGGTTGTATGAAGAAAGTTGCGCACTAAATGCATTTAAAACGTCTATGTTATCTATATGGAGTGTCAGTGTTCCAGAAAACTGAATTATATCATATGGAATTTGGAGAGCTAAAACCAGGGTCAAATAAGTAATCACTATTCTTGCCTTAATTCCAAACAATCACACTAGTTGATGCCATGATTTAATTGATTTTGAGCGGGATAAAAGTGTATTCTGTGTGTGCACAAACGACTGAGGGCAGCATCTTTCAGCACAAGGTAATGATGAAGGATGAACCAGCCTTGCAGGGTTCAATGAGTTGGTCTACAAGCACTCGACTACCCCCCCTCCTCTGTTCACTCAGCTTGGTCATGCAAGGAATGTTCACACATACGGTTACAAACACAAACACTCAGACATGGCCCTGAAAACTGCTAGCAGGTTATCTCACATTCCTGAAATGGAAGACATTGGCTAAATTTGGAGACTGATCCTCGCAAGAAGAAAAAAAAACTATAGCACTGGTTGGTTAATGTTCAAATTCCTAAAATGACCCCTGTTTATGATTTCTGAGAGAGGGGCCTTGTGTGGCCGTGCGAATTGTGACTGTTGTCTGTCAGATGCAAAGGTGGAAGCAGCGTGATGTTGTGGGAGCAATGCGAAAAATCTCTTAGGGAAGTGGTCTGCACGGAAGGGTTGGGTGACACCAGTGACTGCTGCTTGCATAAGCTGTCAACATTGTTTTTTTTCTGGCAAGGATATTTCCTTAAACTTAACCATATTTTTTTATTATTATTTTTTCAATCGAACTCTTTTCTTACCTTGACAAATATGTTTTTAGCCTTGCTATTGGTGGGGCTCTAGCCGTTGAAATGTAAGCCATTTCGACAATTGGTCCATCACTTTGGTCCAAAATTACAAATAGAGGATGGATTTCTATTAATGGTCCCCAGAAAAAAAAGCCCTCTGGCCTAGAGGGGTAGGGGGTTAAAATCTTCCCCAATGCCATGGGACACCACTACAAGACCGCCGCACTGTCAGCAGTTGTCGGTGACGTGACAAGTGTCGCGACGAATGCCGCAATTAGATACACAACGACAACGTACTAGCTGGCTAATGTTAACTAGATTCTTGTGATCCTTTTTGATATGCTTGATACATTAAACCACCATAATGACAAAGCATGAATGACTAAACTAAGATAACACGATCTTCATCGAAATGATACATCTTTATTAAATATGTGTTGCTGTCTTTCTTCCCTTCCGCCATCTTTTTGCTTAAAGGTTCAGTAATCGGAATGGTCAGTTTAGCTAACTTCCTGTAACTGACTGCAGTTAGCGGTCCCTTCACGTCACCACATTAATGCACTGCGGTCTTCAAGCTGCGGGTTATCTAGCATCATCTCAGATAAGTCAGTGTGATAAAACATGATAAAAACCATCAAAAAAGACATTGGGAAGGATTTTGACCTGCTCCGCCATTGTAGGCGCATAAACATTCACTGATCTGTCGCTCTGGGGGGCCATCTAGCCCTTAGCCCTAACCCTCGATGCCATAAGGAATTGAGAAATCCCTACCCCTAAATGTGAACGCCCGATTTGGAGTGGTAGGGCAAAGGGTTAATAGCCTGGCAAAGCCCGCCTACCTACTTCCGCTCAATTGTCATTTCCCTTCAGTAGTCAGTCTGGGTCTGCGGTATATTCGCGGGTTTTCTCTTTTACCGGTCCAATCGGCGAACAGAGGGAGTGGCTGAGGACAATGATGTTGAGGTTGTGCGCCAGTTTCAGTTGTAGTCAGAAGCCGGCGCATGACGTCACGACCAAACGTTATGCGATTGGTTGGCAGATCCAGATTGGCACTGGGCAGATCCAATAGTTTTAAACTTCAACAGACACCCGCCTTCAAGGTTAAATAGCCAACTATACTATGCTAACACACCAGAAGATGGTGAACAGGGTTCATAATGATACTATGCTAAACATCAGCTTGTTGCATGTTGTTGTGAGCATGTTGTCATCCTGATATTTGCATTTCCATTCAAAACACTGCTTCACTGTCTGTAGCCACTTAGCTTCTACTTTAAACCCAATCCTTGATCTTTCCCTACCCCTAACCAAGGAGCAGCTAAAGAGACGTTAGATCAGAGATTTTGATATGAACCTTTTTTTCTAATGGTCGTATGCTTTTGTTTTGAGAAAAGCAAAGCAAAAGATCCCCTCCTGTCGATAGTGGCACATGATCAGAAAACATCAATAGAAATCATTTTGGCATTGCTCTGTATTACACATAAATAAAGTCAGTCAACGTCTCTGATGCAAACTGTTATAGATTTGGCTAACAATGACTAGCCCCTCAGTGCTTTTATATAAACCTTGTAGTGCTATCCAACTGCTTCTGTGTGAGTTTGGTCCAGCATCAGTAGATTTAAACGTTCTTCTTTCTTCTCTGGTTTTATGTTCACCTTCTCTGTTTCTTTCTCTCCTTTTCTATCCGCTGATTGAAAGGCAATGGAGAGAAGGGAGAGAGTGTGACCAAGAGCGAGTCCTCCAACCCCATAAGACTGGACTCCATCAGCCACGCAGAGTCAGTGATGGAACCACAAGCATTGGTAACCACACGCACAAATGCTTATGTCAGATGTTATGAAGGGCCCATGTGGGCCTCATGAAGGACCCCTGTGTGCCATCTCTAATAAAGAGCCCTTTTATCCCCACGCCGACTCACTGGTCTGGCCAAGGGCTCCATCCTAAAAATAAAGAAACATACATATGCATTTTTTGGAATTGCTATATTTGTGTCATAGAGAGTCATGCACACTCACTGATGCTACCCCATAGATTTGTATAGAAGATCAATTAAAAAAAGAGAAGGCACTCCATGGTTTTTTAATTAAAAAGATTCATTACAGTTTTATGGTCTGACAGCAGCACTGAAAATAGGCAGTCTCCTGACCCCTTTTTCTTCAGACGGCACTGGGATGATGAGGTTGGGAACATGTTGGTCAGCAATGCTGTTTACAGAACTGCCAAGCACATAAATTCATCTTCCCTCCCTGTGAGTTGACATATTGTCAAAAAAGTAGCACTTAATCAGAGCCATTTCCCAGAGGAACAAAATGTACAGAGCAAACAGAAACACCCCCGTGTTTAGTTTGAAGACTCACACCAGTGAGTTTGCGTTTCTGGCACATAAAATGAAGAGGCTGTGCATAAAGTGGGCAGGCCAACAATCCATTAAACCAGCCCTTTACTGCTTGATGTGACTGGCAAAGGGGGGAGCAGGAAGATTGATACTTGATAGTTATTAAGGAACTTTAAGACTTTCCCTACTTAAAGGTGTAGTCAGTGTTTCTGGAGAACGCTTGTTGGTCAGTGAACGTCTCATCATGATTTGCTACCTGTACGTACTGTGTGTGCACTGAAAAAACATCTGGTGTTATTACACAGCCTAGGCTCCGTAAACTGGTATGTAAAAAAAGGGGGCCAAGTTTGGCTAGCAACATGCCCATTTATAGAGCCTAAGCTTTGTATTATGTAAGTTTCCAGCGCACACACACAGTATGGAAGGTAGTGGATCATGAGGAGATACACACTAAAAGTTATTTTGAAAACAAGCTTTCTCCAGAATAAATGACTTCACTATTAAGTGGTTATGATCAATATTTCTTATATTAACAATAGATGACATAAACACTTGCGTGTGAAATGTGTTGATAGTAAGGATGGACGTACAGAGAATTGTCACATGACTCTACAGTTCCTTTCAGCGTTAGGGAGCATTTGAGCATCTTTCAGCTCAATGTTTTGGTTTTCCTGACACAACTTTACAGTTTGGTTCACTCCCAACATACTCTCAAACATTCTCTCACTGGGGGCGCCCTTAGCTCAGTTGGTATGACGTCCCCCCCCCCCGGGCCGGGCCCAGCAGCAGACCCGGGTTCGATTCCCGCCTGCGGTCGTTCTCTGCATGTCACTCCCCTCTCTGCCCCATTTCACCTCTGTCTCTTAACACTATCAATGAAGCATGAAAAAATGCCAAAAATATCTTTAAACAAAAAAAACATTCTCTCACTGCTCTGGCACAAAAAACCCAGCTGTTTTTAGCAAAGAAACTCTAAAAAAAACTGTGTTGTGCATTGACAGACTGGCTGGCCGACAGACAAAAGGCAAATAACGGCGGCTGAACTGGTGAACATAGTGGAGCATTTAGCAGCTAATGAGCCAGATATTCCCCTCAAAAGGGTTTGGTAGAAACCAGAAACAGAGCTACAAGGAAAGTGAATATTAGACTTTCTACTCCCGGTTGGCCAAAAACAAGACTCCAAACACATGCCCGTGTTTCTCCATATCTGCAGGATGTGCAAATAGGCAACCTTTTGCTAACAAGGCCACCATATCAAGTCAAAATGTGATAATATCTAAGTGTTGTGCAAAGAGCTTGTTTCTGCTGCCCCCAAGCGGTCAAAATGTTAGTTGTTGCAGTTTTAACTCAAGTCAAAAAAACGTATGGATGTCTTCTATATTATTCCTTGTGCAGTAGGCAATGTATTGACCGCTGAGATTAGCCTAGCTTAGTTTTATTAGGATCAGTTAGCAGCTCTTCTCTTGTGGGGAATACAAATTGAAATTTCCGCTTGGACGAGTTTCGCCTGTTAATTCTAGTAGAAGTATTCCTACATCTTCATCTACTTGCAGTTGCATCGACTTAATGCCACGGCGGGTGAATACAATTATGCATGTTTAGAAAACAAAGTGCCCAACTATCATGAGTCATAATGTTGCTGTTGGAATGTAAAAACGTGTTGCTAGCTGTCTGCCCCTTTGTTTACATGCCAGTTCACAGAGCCTAGGTTGTGTATAAACAACCAATTTATTTTCAGCGCAAAACTACAGTACGTACGGATCGTGAGGAGATATATCCACTCACAAGCTTTTTCCAGAATCACTGACTCCACCTTTAAGAAGACCTATGTATTCTTCTCAAAGAACTCTGGAACTGCCAATCTGAAAGACATGCTTGCAATTCCTTTGAAATGCCTGCAGAGACCAACAGCAATGAGTGAACCATTAACTTTGCGCCATTCTCTGGCATTACAGACAACCTCTTCCTCCTTCCTCTTCTTTTCATCTTCAACTCACTGCCTTCATCCTTTCCCTCCATTTTCCTGTCACTTTCCGTCTCTCATCTACTATGATGCTAGCAGAGGGGTCATTGGAATGTGTGTGTGTGTGTGTGTGTGTGTGTGTGTGTGTTTTGATCTGGTGTGCATGTGTTCAAGCAAGTGTGTGTGTGTTGTAATGTGTGTTGGGGTGATGGGTGGGGGGATTGTTGGGCCTCTGCGCTCCGCGGATGTCATAATTAGGAACTGGAATTCTGGAAATTCCTGGGAAGGTTGTTGGGTCGGTCCTAGACGGATTTTATATCTGCTACAGCGGCCCAGCCCCCCACTCTGTGTGCCGGCGGCCCTTACGGAAAAATACAACATGTTCCAGCACACACCATCACGGCAATCAATTACCCCTAACTGTAGAACACACATCGTAAACAACAAATATCCCAAAACATCCTCCAATTGTAACCTCATGGCAGTGAGGTTCACAAGCATCTGTGACATGTTGGTTTGATCCCGACCCAACCACTAATTCGCGAGCTGGCTAAATAACCTCAACTATTCTAAATATATCATGCGCTTTATTTATACCACTTATCAGAAAGTAGTTCCTTCTTTGTCCTTTTTTTTTAAAACATCAGGGGGAAAAAAAATCTACCAGTGCAATGCTGTTTTTCTGTAAACACCAGTAGGCGCCAGTATCGAAACAATTCTCTCCAATATAGCCATGTTGTATGACATGCTCTAGAATATGTTTGTGACCAACACAGCAACATCTTTTGGCTGAATCTGAGGAGAACATTTTGGGAGTTTTGGAGAAGCTCACACGACAATGGCATTACCCCTATACCCTCTACTAATGGTTGGCTCTTTTTCAGCATACTTATAGTTCTATAATAGTTCCTCAAATTTAGAAAAATGAATTGCTCCTGCTCTGGGACGCACATGATTTGCAAGTAGGAATGACTATGTATGTGTGCCTTGGCAGAAGTGCATGATGCAACCAAAGCATTTTATTACATAAAGTCCCTTGAGCCTTGTGATTTAGACTTCATCAAGGCTTTCACTTCTTGTTTAGAGGAGGTACAGAGTTGTGTCTGCTTTAGCTTTGCTCACAGACTCTACCTTCTTGTGTGGATGCCTTTAAACAAACAGAGCTTGGACCTCACAGTGCCTTATGTGACAAAAAAATATTTGAGAGCACTGCCAAATTCAATTTAGTTTTGCCAGCCCTACTGATGCTGGGGGCATGCCACCTATTCGTTTTCTTTCACTGGTTGGCCCCAGCCTTAGCTTTTATTGGCTGATGTTAAGGCCAGTGTTGCTCGGTGGAGATATTTGTGTAATAAATACTTTCAATAGAATAAGCAGATTTGCAAAGCCATAATCAGCAAGTCATTAAAGGCTATAGGCCTATAGGCAGCCAAATAATTGTGGGTTATTTGAAATGGGACAGAGGATTTGAGTGTGTGTGTGTGTGTGTGTGTGTGTGTGTGTGTGTGTGTGTGTGTGTGTGTGTGTGTGTGTGTGTGTGTGTGTGTGTGTGTGTGTGTGTGTGTGTGTGTGTGTGTGTGTGTGTGTGTGTGTGTGTGTGTGTGTGCATGTGTGTGTTTAGGGGAAGCAGTCAGTCACTTGTCTCTGTCATGGAAAGAGCACTGCCAGGAGAGAAGTGGTGTACTCACTTGGACAGAGGTGAGATGGTGGTGGCACAGAAGAGCCAGGTGGTCAAAACAGAAAAATGCTTCAGAAGCTATAGTCGGTCAAATGAGCTCACCTCCAAGACATATACATTAAACACTCCATTTATTCATCTTAGTTTCCATATTACCCAGCAGTGAGTGTATAAACAACTGCCTAAACGCATAAACAAGGCTGCCATATTGCCCTCTCACTCAAACACATTTACACACCATAGCCCCGCATTTTGCCAGAGCCCTCACCAGCGGACAGCGGTATTGTTCTTGCCTGCGAGAATTACTGTGAGCCCAGCTTGTCTTTTCTAATACAGTCTAATGAGGCAGGAACAAATTACTATCTACTCCAACACTCTTTTTCTCTCTACGTGCACTTCTCTGAACATTGTCAATTATCCCCCCATGGTCTTGGCTGACCTGACTCCGAATGTGGGTCACTGGCCACACAATCACCTGGTAATTACCAGCGAGTAAACACGCCAAGCCAGGGGGAGAAGTTTTAATGATTGTCAGGCTGCCACAAAGGAGCCTTCATCTCTAATGAGGGGTAAGTGTGTCATATTATGTTGCACAATTTGTTAGACCTGGCCCACAAACATGATAAATATAGCATCCCGTCCCTGCACCCAATATTATGGGATCAAGACCAAATCTAGGGAGGGAGGGGGTCAATGTGATGGAGTACACGTGTTAACCCAGAAAAAAAAGGCTCTCCTCACTTGATGTTGTCTAAACTGACCTTACATAATAAGCCCTTCTGCGGCCAGTTCTTGAAATCAGATGATTAATTGCTCAGCGGTTCTTTTCAGCGGGGCTATGACACCATGTGCCACCCACGGAGTATAGCAGCGCCGGGGCCCTCATGTCTCACTCTCATTAAATGGGGCCTTTTGTTGCCGTCTTTTGTCCCGAGCCTTGCCCCACCTATCAGAGAGAGAGAGGGGTCCAACCTCCCTGTGTCTCTGTGTTTGGGATGACATCACCTCCTCACACAGGACACAGCTTGCTGCCAAGGTGAGGGCTAACTCATGGTGCAGCTATAGCTAGGTCCAGGCCATCTCTCTCTCTCTCTCTCTCTCTCTTTTCCCCTTATCACTCAATCACTCCTTTGTTGCCGACCGAGGGCCTGTGTTCCGGGGCTTATATGGACAGTAATGAGAACGGAGCACTCTGTAATCTGCCAGGGCTGTAGCAATATAACCCCCATATACACAGAGCGAAAAAGCTGTATAATAGCACATTGTTTTGAGGCGAAGTTAAAGCGAGGGGTCCGTCCAGCGCTTGGCCTGCTGAGCTGGGCCAGTAAAATGCTCTCTTTTCACGAGTCAGGTGAGTTAACAACCCACCGAAGAGGGGCATTATTATGTGTGTGTGTGTGGGGGGGGGGGGGGGGGGGGGGGGGGGTGGGGGGGGGGGGGGGGGGGGGGGGGGGGAAACCATTTTATCAATCTTACAACAAAAAAAAAATCTAAAACTTTTTATTTTTTCTGTTGCAGTCTGCACACTGGCATTTCGAGGGCTTCAAGTAAGTGGGCTCCTTGATGGGTTGTGACAGCTTTCCAACTCCTTCTTAAGACTCTTCCGAAAACAAAATGTTTAGATGAGGCCAAAAACTGCACTGTCACTCTGCTTAAAGGAGAATGGTTTTCTTCGCTCCCAAGACCGATGTCATCATTTAGGAGATACAAGCTTTGCACCTGACACCAGCACCACCACACACACACACACACACACACACACACACACACACACACACACACACACACACACACACACACACACACACACACACACACACACACACACATTGAACTAAGATATCATCTTCAGGTTCCTCGAAGACATACGTAATAGATATTTCACCTCTCTCTCCTCACAGCCCGACACTTCTCAGACTGTGTTCTCCTCTGAGGGCTTTTATAAGTCGTGTTTACGCTTCCAAACTTTGATTTACTGTTAATATTTTTTAAGGCTGTTTAAATAGTTTTATTTGTGGACATACTGTATCCTATGTCACTGTCTAATGGCCCCAAAACAATATATCAACCACCTGTCATTCTTGAGAAATATATGTTAACTCAATAAAGGCCATTATGTCATCACACAGATCACTGCTGCAAAGCTGTATTGCTATCTAGTTCATTGTAAAACCTTACAGTTTTTTACGATCGCACGAACACTAAAATCAAAAGTATGACACAATTATCAAAACCTTAAACTCAAGAAGCAAACCATTGGCCCTATGTGCACCACTATAAGCACAAAGTCAGCCTCACACTTTTTGTAAACACACTTAAACACATTAGACACAGAAGTATATCATGATGTCACCTCATTGCAATTCCAAAGCACTGACTGTCAAACTACCAAACACATGAGCCAATCAGTAAACACAACCCCCAAATGCACAAACACATGATTGCTTTATTCTAGACACACCAATCAGGTTCAAGCACTATACAAATGCAGCAGGTAAGTCCACATGCCTTTACAGTAACCAAAATGGAAGGAGTCAGAATTACAGTGAGAGTGAGGGGGTTGAATCCACAGAGGAGATCGGGTCCTCCTCTGTCATGCCAATATTAGCCCTTACAACACACCTCATACTCACATTTTTAGACTGATTGCGAAACATAGTCAGAGCAGGTAAACAAATGCACCAGACGCAATACATTGTCATTTGGGACAATATGTCATTCCACCATGCTGCTCTGGTCCAGAACTGGTTTCTACACCATCCACAGGCCACAGTTCACAGTTTTATACCTTCCACCATACTCTCCTTATCCAGTTTTTCTCTGCATGGCGGTGGAAGGATGTGGATGAAATTCTCTGGACAGATCCAGCTAGTCGAAGAGATAATGTCTAGTAGGGGAGAACGGGGTAAGTAGGCACACTTTTTACTCTAGTGAGAATTGCTCATCACCAAAACATCTGTCAATAGCCATTCCTACATTAAATTGAAGCTTAAGGTGTTGGCTAGAAATGTGTGTCTCTCTTTTTTTCCAACTTATTGTAATGAAGAAGTAATTTACCATCAAAGACACTCTGACACATTGTGACAACCAACCCCATCAAGGGGTCGGTTGTCACACACTATGGGGTTGTTTGTCACAATGTTATCTTAATGGGAAAAATCTTAAAAAGAAGGCAAGGAGGCAGAACCAAATTTGAATGTTTAATTGCATTGTCAAGTTGACAAATAGGCCTACATAACGTTCTGTAGCCTTGGCAGCTGGTCTAGTTTGGGATGCACTGGGTTGTTTTGATTTTGTTGCCCTTTTTTCTTTTGCTTGCTAGCTGCCTTTTCCTGCTCTATTATTTCCTTCTCTGGGGTGTCAGTGAGGATACAGCTTGACAATTTCTTTCGTTATTGGGTTCCTTTTCTGGCTGCAGCCTTGAGATAACATGTGACAACCAACCCCCCAAAAAATTTGACGACCAACCCCAACTTGAATTTCTTGCTAGCATCAAGGCCAACAACCATCTGACAACTAATTAGCTTGCTAACCACAATCTAAACTATAGTTTACCCTTCACACTTTCTGAGGGTAACAAGTGTTTTGTTATAAACCCATTGTGTAAAAGCCTAGAAGAAAAATACTGAGAAGCAAAATATTTTGAATTTCACATGAAAAACACAAAACATCCTCTCACCTGAAATGCAGCTGTCTTCCTCCAAGGAAGTCTATGTATGTGACCTCTGATCCCAATTCTGGACCTTTTTTATATCAACATTTCAGAGCTAGCGCGCTCTGGTGGCGAGATATAACGAATGTGACATCCAACCCATGTGACAAATTACCCCGTTCTCCCCTATTTTCTAAACTGTATTTTCTGTTTCCTTTATCATATTTTTTAAATGTATATACAGTATTATCTGTAATTTTTAACCTGTACTGGATACAGTATTGTATGTGTGTTGTTGTTTGCTGGGATAACAGTGTTATGCAGACTACTGCACACATGTTTGGTTGTGATTTTCCATGTTGACTGATTTGGGTGTATGGAGAAAAATGTATTATATTTTCCTCAGTCTGCAGCATTGGTCTGGTCAAGTGTTTGGTGAACTTATTGTATATTTGCACTTTCTCTGTGTACTTGTGATACATTACTCAAATAACTGAGAAGTAGAATTACTAAAAGTGTTTAAGGTTAGCAACAGCAGTGTGTAACTGGTTCAGACAGAATTAAGTGATATGAAAAGTGTGTGTTTCATATGGTAACAAAATATGTTTTTTATAAAATAGTGTATAGTTTTGAAAAGAGTATTTCATTTTGCAAAGGGTCTGAGGTGTTTTGGTAATTGAGTGTTTGGTGGGCTAATTGTGTGTAGTGTTTTGAGAAATCGGGCCCTGTTTTCAAAATCGTGCTTAAGCAATCGAAAAAAACAGCATTTAAATATGTGGAGGAATGACCTTTTCCTTCTGGCCCCTTCTACAATGCTATCGTCTTCTACAGCGACCCCCCCCCCCCCCCCCCCCCAAAAAAAACCCTAGTGACTACACTGACTGCCATCTCCATAAGGTAACACAGTTGCTATTCATACAACCCCACTTCAAAAATACTGAACTATTCCTTTAAGGTGCACTTTAACATGTTTGGAAATATGTGCAGAATGTAAAAAGGACTTTGCTTAAAGTGCTTCAAGAGCCGATTAGATGACAACAATCTGGAGGGTTTTGCTCCCTTTGGACAAACCAGGCTAACTGTTTTACTCTGTGCTTTGTGCTAAGCTAACCATCTGCAAGGTGTAGCCCCATATTTAACTGACCAATTTGAGCGCAATATCCATCTCCTCATCTAACTCCCTGCAAGAGTGTAAACAGGCACTTTGACCAAAGTCAAGTGTCAAACCATTCCTGTCTAACTTGCATTAACATTGATTTGAGATTTATTGATTTTTCAATGGGGACAGTGCATATTGATGAACATTTATGTAAATATACTAGATTATAGTCGGTGGTTAATTTACATCTTTAGCCCCATGTTTGTTGGTTTTTCATTTTTCTCTTGGCACTGAAGAATAAATTCCAAATCACATTCCGAAGTAGTAACACACTCTGATGACTCCAATACGGCTGGTTTTGTTTTCAAACTCCAGTGCAAAAATGAGCACAAGAAATCGTCTTATGGGGGGTCACTTTGTCCAGCTGGATTTAGAACCACAAAGAATATATGTAAAGAGTATTATATTATGTAAAAAATAGTTTTTTTTAAAAGTCAAATAATTTTTCTGTCTGTTAATTTAAATAAGATTTGAGACACATGTCACCATAGCCATTCATGTCTCTCATTGGACAACACAAGCCCATCATGGCAGCGTGTGAATGGAGAAGATACAATACGTGTTTGCATCAAGTCCCTGAGGCCAGGGGTCTGCTCAAGAGTTATTGTCCATTAGCTTTCCACCAATGAGCCTGAACTTGTAGCCGAATTACACTCAAAATTCTTCCCGTAAAGTAGTACTATGACTCATTAAACTACTAACGTTAATTGCTGTTACGGAAGCCTCCCTCCCTGTGAAGTGACCCCCAATCACACACAAATATACACTCTTAGACACACAAACACACACACACACACACACACACACACACACACACACACACACACACACACACACACACACACACACACACACACCATGGCCTCTTTGTTGTGGTTTCATTGGTTGATCACTTGCCAGGGCTCCACGGGGCCCAACTCGGAACACATTTTTGCTTTCTGTATGTTTACACTCCCAGAAGTTAAAATGAATGAATGTCATCGCTGTCAAAGTTGTTGTTTTTTCTGGACAGTGTCACAATAAGGAGACAATGTCTTCATGCAAGATAAACATGCAACAGATAGTGAACACCTTTGAAACAAGACAGATACAATATAAAGAATAAATTAATAAACAATAAAAAAAAGTGACTGCAACTATGCAGTCAAGTTGTATAAAAAGTCAAGTGTTTCTGGAGACTGGTGGTCTTCACATCACATCACCGTACACAACACATACTGTATACAAAACATTAAACTCCATCATTAACGTACGTTTGAATTCTAAGACGGAATGGATGAGATGTCTTTAAACTGCTTAAAGGTGGAGAGACAATGCTTGTGGTCATAATCAGTGACTGAAAACTATTTTGGTGTTAATACACAGCCTAGGCTCTGTAAACTGGAATGTAAACAAAGGGTTAACAAATGGGCCCACAGTAGCTAGCATCATGCCTGTTCACAGAGCCTAGGCTGTGTATTTACTCTCGCTGTATTGGACAGGTAGCGCATCGTGAGGAAATATTCTCTGATTTTGATCAAATTTGAAATGAAGCTTTCTCCAGAATTGCTGACTCCACCTTTAAAAAAAATGAGAACGGGAAATGTGACCATCTTAGAATCAGCATAGCTGAAAGCTCCAGAATAGCCACTAAATGGAGGCTGAGGTCATGTAAAATATATGTCTGTTGATATATTTTAATATAGTAATTGCCTGCCGCATGCTCGCTCAAAGGAACGCTGCTCTGGAAAATCGTGAATACAAATATTATTTTAAACCATTTGAGTAACTTTTTTTGAATTATGATGTGCATGCATTTGGTTAGTAGTCAAACAGCTGGATTTTCTTGTTCTCTTCTCCAGTGCTTGGCGTTTGTGTTGCATTCAAGTTCAGTAGTAAATAAGAATGAGTGCCACTTTCCACCCACCTCTCAGCAATTCACTTCAGCTTTCCTGTGGTAAAATATTTTAAAAGTACCATTACAAGATCGTCATTTGTTCTTTCTCCCAGCCATGTAGAGTTTTCTTGTATTGTAATAACATAAGTTCTATTAACATTTACGTTAGGTATCCCTGAGCTGTTAAAAACGTGATGAATTTTCTTCTTCACTGCCTGTTGGAAGCAATGATAAGTTGGGAGTAATTATTGCAAAAGTGTGTTAAAAAGACCTGCTAGCATAAGAAGGCATTGAGTGTTTTTATTGTTTGTTTGTCAATTAGGCCACCTGAAGTTTAATACAGAGAAAATAATATCTCTTCATGTGGCATTTGGTCTGCTCTGAACTCACTAATGTTTGCTAAAAAAACACATCTAATAACAGGGATAGAAAAGTTATCTAAATGCCCAAAATACTTGAATCGGCTACATGTAGTTCGTTGGTATTGTTTTTCTTCTCCCATTTGACTTGAACGCAGCACCAGTAGGCAGCAGCGGTGACGTACTCTATTAAAGTGTCCTGTGGTCCGGTGCGAGCATACTGATTGGGTGAAATCGAGGGTGTGTTCACAGCGTGGGCAGTTTTTTAACAGACATGAATTGAGCAGGAAATTCCAGTTTGTGGTATAGGCAACAACTGGACGCTCACCAAGTCCATCTCCAGACGCGTGCCACGGCGCACTACACACCCTCCTGTCTGTCTGTCTGTCTGTCTGACTGTCTGTCTGTCTGTGTGAGCCCGCTGGAAATCCAGAGGAGAGAGGACTCTCCGAAAAAAAATACTGCTGCATTGCAATTTCCGTTCTGTGCTCGTCAAGCCCTGAGCCAATTTGTGGCGCACACACACAGACTGGAACAACTTTTTTTATTTGTTTTTATCAGGGAGAACAAATGCCATGTTACATTAAGATGAGACTATACTGATATTTCACCCAATCGTTGTATGACAGTAATACCATTTAAGATGACAAAGTTGGACAAGATCGTAAATTCATGGAAAGCTAAAGTATGCCACATCCACCACAAGAATAGAATGGGATATATTGAAATATTGAGTTTTTTTTCTACTCTGCACCATCTCCTGGCCAACATGCCTTATACACTCCCCAGTTGTGGTGGACTTCTCCTAAATTCATTCCTACTGCACTAAAATAAACCTCAATTAAAACGATAGATACTGCAGTCTGTAGATAATAATAATGACCTATATTTAGGATCGTCATTTTGGTTAGCTTAGTTGGTTAAGAGCGGGAGTCCCAATTCCTGCTCTGGGGCAAATTTCATTGATGGTCTAAATATAGCCTGCATTTCTCTTTCCAGCAGACAGCACTTACAGCTTCCCATGGAAAGGATTTTATAAAAATAGAAATAAATGAATAAAATGTTATGATTAACAGATGTCATTACTTCACAGATCTATGACTTTTGGGTTCAGCCACAATCAGATACATGTTTGCCTGTCTCTCTTCCTCTGTCTGTCTTTCACACACTCACACAAATTATGTTGCTTTAAATGGAGTTCCCGAGCAGTGGTGTAACCTCTTTGTCACAGGGTCTGCTACTTAGCACAATCATAAACGTATTTTTTTATGATTATTTAACGTTTAACTGAATTGTGTTACTATGAATTCATACTCTTAAATTGCATCAGAAATACAATTATTTCTGTTGGGCAAGGTGATTATGTTCACCCGTCTTTTATCTAAGTGAAAAGATAAAAACACATTAAGACATTGAGAGGACAATTATGGAGACACAGAAATAATACACGTTGTAGTTAGTGTTGTTTTTGGCAGCCTGTTTTAAGTTTAGTTTTAGTCTAGTCTTTGTGTCAAACTGACATTTTAGTTTTTATTAGTCTTAGTCACGTTTAAACTCTTTTTAGTCTAGTCAAGTTTCAGTTGACTAAAAGTCTTGAGCTTTTTAGTCTTCTCTTAGTCAGAATTGTCTGGGACTATTTTCGTCTAGTCTTAGTCAACAAAAACTGATGACATTTAAGTCTAGTCTTAGTCAATGACATTTGTATTTTAGTCTTTTTAGTAATGCAATTATATTTAACCCAGTTAATATAGTACAAGTGCCCAGTATAGTACAGCCAAAATCAAAATGTTCTTTAAGTCCCCCATTTCACAAGTCAAACAAGGTTATCTTATCTTATTATATTATTTTTACCTTATAGACTCAAGAATACATGCAATTCCAGACACGGAAGACTAGTGTTGTTTTTGGCGGCCTGTTTTAATTTTAGTTTTAGTCTAGTCTTTTTGTCAAACTTTAATTTGAGTTTTTATTAGTCTTAGTCACGTTTAAACTCTTTAAGTCTAGTCAAGTTTCTGTCGACTAAATGTCTTGAGCATTTTTGTCTTCTCTTAGTCAATATTATCTGTGGCTATTTTCGTCTAGTCTCGTCACTGTCATGTGAAAAAGGTTAGTTGACGACGATATTTAGTCATACATTTTGTTGACAAAAACAACACTAGTTGTAGTTAGTGTTGTTTTTGGCAGCCTGTTTTAAGTTTAGTTTTAGTCTAGTCTTTGTGTCAAACTGACATTTTAGTTTTTATTAGTCTTAGTCACGTTTAAACTCTTTTTAGTCTAGTCAAGTTTCAGTTGACTAAAAGTCTTGAGCTTTTTAGTCTTCTCTTAGTCAGAATTGTCTGGGACTATTTTCGTCTAGTCTTAGTCAACAAAAACTGATGACATTTAAGTCTAGTCTTAGTCAATGACATTTGTATTTTAGTCTTTAGTAATGCAATTATATTTAACCCAGTTAATATAGTACAAGTGCCCAGTATAGTACAGCCAAAATCAAAATGTTCTTTAAGTCCCCCATTTCACAAGTCAAACAAGGTTATCTTATCTTATTATATTATTTTTACCTTATAGACTCAAGAATACATGCAATTCCAGACACGGAAGACTAGTGTTGTTTTTGGCGGCCTGTTTTAATTTTAGTTTTAGTCTAGTCTTTTTGTCAAACTTTAATTTGAGTTTTTATTAGTCTTAGTCACGTTTAAACTCTTTAAGTCTAGTCAAGTTTCTGTCGACTAAATGTCTTGAGCATTTTTGTCTTCTCTTAGTCAATATTATCTGTGGCTATTTTCGTCTAGTCTCGTCACTGTCATGTGAAAAAGGTTAGTTGACGACGATATTTAGTCATACATTTTGTTGACAAAAACAACACTAGTTGTAGTTAGTGTTGTTTTTGGCAGCCTGTTTTAAGTTTAGTTTTAGTCTAGTCTTTGTGTCAAACTGACATTTTAGTTTTTATTAGTCTTAGTCACGTTTAAACTCTTTTTAGTCTAGTCAAGTTTCAGTTGACTAAAAGTCTTGAGCTTTTTAGTCTTCTCTTAGTCAGAATTGTCTGGGACTATTTTCGTCTAGTCTTAGTCAACAAAAACTGATGACATTTAAGTCTAGTCTTAGTCAATGACATTTGTATTTTAGTCTTTAGTAATGCAATTATATTTAACCCAGTTAATATAGTACAAGTGCCCAGTATAGTACAGCCAAAATCAAAATGTTCTTTAAGTCCCCCATTTCACAAGTCAAACAAGGTTATCTTATCTTATTATATTATTTTTACCTTATAGACTCAAGAATACATGCAATTCCAGACACGGAAGACTAGTGTTGTTTTTGGCGGCCTGTTTTAATTTTAGTTTTAGTCTAGTCTTTTTGTCAAACTTTAATTTGAGTTTTTATTAGTCTTAGTCACGTTTAAACTCTTTAAGTCTAGTCAAGTTTCTGTCGACTAAATGTCTTGAGCATTTTTGTCTTCTCTTAGTCAATATTATCTGTGGCTATTTTCGTCTAGTCTCGTCACTGTCATGTGAAAAAGGTTAGTTGACGACGATATTTAGTCATACATTTTGTTGACAAAAACCACACTAGTTGTAGTTGAATGCGAGTGAATGGATTTGCATTTAATCTAATTATTTTGTACTCTCCTTACAAAGAATTATATGTTGGTACTTCTTTGGCTGCGACATTTAATGCTATGTTTGAAAATTTAGCGAAAAAAAAAGTTTCACATAGGTCTGTACTGTATAACGTTAGACAAGGGGGAGAACAAAGGAGGTTGAGGGGCCCCATGCCTGTGCTTTGCCTTGAGGCCCAAAATGACTAAATCAGCCCCTGGTGGAAAGCAATCCATTGATTTAGATTTTGCCAAGACATGCAGTCAGGTCAAAAGAAAAAGCATATACGTGAATGTATAGCCTATCTGCAGCTATTGTCCAATTATTGCCAGTTGGATGTCAGGTTTATTATGGTCCGTTTGCTCTAAGTGTGTTGTAATTAAAGGAATAGTTCAACATTTGACATTTTTTTTTCGCATTTTGCCTCACTCTCCGGCTCAAGAAAAAGGTGACAGAAACCGTTCCTGTAACTGCATTTTTCTTATAGACATCACCAAACGCTCTTGTGTTTTAGTTGGGACTTGTTTATTTACAACGTCATGTTGCACTCTGTATTTTTACACTTTATACCAATCTAGTACCAAATATATACGTGAGCGTCACAGGCTCGTGTTTTTTTCCAGTATGTATTTGATTTCTTAAATGACCTAACGTGTCTAAAAAATTTAAAATGTTATTACTTATTACTTTAAGGAAAGGAAGGAACAATTAGTATCAGTGGGCCCCCTAGAGGCTGTTGACCCCATTGCAGTTGCCCACCGACTTCCACCCTGATGGTCATTTTCTTACCATCTGTACCATTCATTTTCCAGTCTACCAGTATTATAGTCCTTCCACCACTGGCTTCTATAGAGGCCTTCACCTGAAACACACTTACAGCATTAGGTCACTGGAAACATTTTAGAAAAAAACAGTGAGACTTTATGTTCTGCAGCACACAGGCTTGGGTCGTTCTCGCAGCTATTCCAACATGGCACCCTCAAGTGTTGCTCTTGAAAAAGATTCCTCAAACTTCTCCAAATGTGAAAGCAGTGCCAGTGTTGGCCCTCTATGCATAGATCACTCTGCAGTATACTGTAGTGCTAGTTAGTGGACCTCATTGTGGTGTCAGACTAATCTGAATATTGTATGGAAACAGCCTCCCAGTTTATAGCTCCATATTATCCATTAATGAGTGCCATCTCTCAGGACAGGCCTCTTCATATTCAGCCTGACCTCAAAATGAACACAGGCTTTATATATAAAGTGATGACACCCTGTTGTCTTGGCGTCATTGCTATTAGGACATAGATTACTAGGGTAAATAGTTCATTTTTTATTGGGTGTTTTTGTTCTAGCACAGACCTATCGCCCACTTTCTGTGAAAGCACATTTTGAAGCTGCTGTTATTTTTTCTTGATTCTCCCCCTGCTCTCATGAGCCCTGGAGCCTATGGGCTCCAGTTGTGTGGATAAAAAGCAGACTTTCTATACACTTTCACTCCTGCAACAAGAACATAACTGTAAGTTATCTTGCAATACATGCATGAGCACTCAAAGACAAGTAGCCTACACTGCTTTCTAGGTCTAGGGTTAGATTGCTCATTATACGATTGACTTTTCCAGATCGGGTTCTTCTAAAACACTGCTTGATCATCCCAAGAGCTGTCACGGTCAACTGACTCATGACTATTGCTTTAGGGCGCCAGTTTTATTGCAAAAAAAGGGGACTTTCACTGGACACTCCCCTAAAACCTTGGACGTGGATGTCCGCGTCGCTGATTGGTTGTGAAGACCCAAACGACAACACCTGCTTAACTCCTTCATCCAAATTGACACCCGGGTGCTCTGAGAAATATAGGCAGCATCCCTTTCCAGCTCATGCATTCAGTCGCACAGCTGCCCCATAGGACACCAAGCCGCAGCTGCGCTGATCAATGATCCAAGGTGAACCCTCTCTCTCTCTGTGTCCCTCTTTCTCTCTCTCTCTCACACACACACACACACACACACACACACACACACACAACCACACACACACACACACAGACACACACACACACACACACAAACACACACACACACACAGACACACACACACACACACACACACACATACACACACACACACACACACACACACTCACACACAGACACAGACACACACACACACACACACACACACACACACACACACACACCAATCGCGCACACTGCCTGGATCTTTGCTGGGGAATCGGCGGCGCACTGTGTCGGGAGACGCAATGCTAGTCAAAGTGACCGTGGCGGTGCTGGTTTTGTCGGTGCTGGAGCAAGTAGTGGGATCGGATAATATTGATCTCCACGACAGCCTCCCGGAGAAGCCCGCGAGCCAGAAAGGACGCCTCTCCCTGCAGAACACAGGTAAGAAAGAAGTGTGTCTGTTAATGCATGGAGATGAGAATGTGGAAGATCCTTCACTTTGGTGCAAACTGCTCGCTTGTCTACGTGTTTTTTTTTTTTTGTCCGTACATGTGTTTCTCTGGCTGCACATTAATCCATGCTGGGGGGCGATTTGAGCAATCTGCTGTTTTTTTAATTTAAGCTTAACCCCCCCGGGCGCTACGGTGCACACTACGGAGTGACCCTTTTTTCGATTACTCAGGAAGAGGATATCTTGTAAATACTCTGAGACAGAAATCCAATATGTTAGTAAACTATTAATAGAATGGCACAAGGTAATAGGTAATGTATACGGCAGCGCATCTAGGTGTGTGCGTGCGTGCGTGCGTGCGCGCATGGTTCGCAGGTTATAGGTAACAGTTTAATTTTTTTCTTCTATTCTGGATGAAATCTGGCTTCTTTTTGGCATGCTGTGTTGTCCAGGCTGTCTCTTGAATGACTGTTGAATGGTGATGTGTTGAAGCACGGCAGGCAGTCAGTAAGTGTGGCGGTGGTGTCGTCGTGGTTGGCCGCTTCAGGCAAAAAGCCGCGGAGTTTATTTAGTGAACTAATCATCTGGGAATATTTTACGTACATGTTGCGTACAGAAGGACAGAGTGCGGTCAGCCTATTTAACACAAAGCACTTCTTCCGTTGGACTGCTGTCTCTCTCTCTCTCTCTCTCTCTCTCTCTCTCTCTCTCTCTCTCTCTCTCTCTCTCTCTCTCTCTCTCTCTCTCTCTCCCCCCCGGAACCTGTCGTTTATAATAGGCTATTGGCTGATTTTTTTCACTCTCTCCTCCTCATAACCTACACAGCGTGACTTGCGACCCGCCACCATGCACATGTAAACGTCTTCGTGTCAGAATATTACAGCATCATTGTTATCTTGCTGCCTGATATAGCCACGCAGGTTTCACAGGAGCGACCCTGGTCACACCACTGTGTAATTCAACGCACGTTGCGGCCGAGCTCGTACGATCCGCAAGCACATTCCCGCGATGCCAAAACAAGCACTGCTGACAGCGGCTCACTTTTCCCCTGTGCACTAAAGTTAAACTCTGTGCCTACAAACCCCCCCTTCCCTCCTTAGCCTACTACGCCCCCCCCCTTCAAACAGAGCCTCTTTGTTGACAAGCGTGATTTCTGTTAAGTCACATTTAATCACTTTGATTTGCTGCGGTCAACACAGTCTTTGTTTTTCTTTCTATTTTCTTTTTCTTTACGCAACTGGTGCGCACCTATAAACCTACAACAGATGGGAAAACTGCTCAGATGCTCACCAGTTCATCAGCCAGCCCCCAATGCAAATCACGCGTGCAATTATATGTGTCGTCACCTGCACGCTGATCTGTCTATATTTTAAGGAGAAAAAACACTGCCAACGACGACGTCACGTTAAGCCAAGCAGCCGTTTGTGTGACAGGTTCACTGGCTGTAGTCACGTGCTCTCATAGACAGCTATTTGGGGTTAAAAGAGGGGGAACCCTTCACTTACCCCTGGTCTATCCTCAAGCATCAGTTGTATCTCTGTCAAAGAGCTGTGTAGATGAGGCCTGTCTGTGGTGTGCCGGAGCTGATATGATGTATTCACATGACATATACTTCTATATTTCGTACACCTTCATGTCGCTAATGAAGTCCATTTTTGATATTGTGACTCTGAGCATTTGCATTCTCATGGCATCTGGGGTATGAAACAATGAGAGACTTGTTGAAGCACCTCTTTACTGTAGTTGACAGCTATTAGAAAAATGTCTTCATTTGTCTTTCCTCCACTCCACACAAGTATATAGTCAAGCTGGCTGTATATCTGCAATGCACCAACCAACCCATCTCAATGCTACAGTAATAGGCAGTGCAGACCGATTGTGGTGCAGAATGACACAGTAATATCTGTCACCACCAAGGAGGAACCCCCCTCAGCTTGGGAAATGAGACAAATTCCTCTCCCTCTCCTCCTCATCCTCCCTTTTCTCTCTCAGACTCTAGGTCATGATGATGAACACACACACACAAACACACACACATGCACACACACACACACACACACACGTACACGCACACACACACACACACACACACGCACGCACACACACGCACACACACACGCACACACACACACACGCACACACGCACACACACATACACCAGCGACCGACTGCTTGCCTGCGTGCCTGCGTCTATTTGAAATAGTTAAATACGCCACAATCGGAGTTGTGCCTTCGCGCCCTGTAACAATGTGCTGCTGCTGTAAACAGATGATAGAGGTCTCCCCTCCCTCCCTCCCTCCCTCCTTCCCTCCCTCTCTCCCTCCCCTTCCCATATAACCTGTTCTCTCCCTTCTTGCAGCTGAGATCCAGCACTGCCTGGTGAGTGCGGGGGATGTCGGCTGTGGTGTGTTTGAGTGCTTTGAGAATAACTCCTGCGAGATACGAGGGCTGCAGGAAATCTGCATGACGTTCCTGCACAACGCTGGCAAATTTGACTCTCAGGTATACTAAACTATAGACTGTGTGTGTGTGTGTGTGTGTGTGTGTTTGCAACAAACAAACAAAAATGGTGTAACCATGCAGAGACAATATTCCTTTTTGGCTTTTAATTTTTCTCCACCCATTGTCATCTATATGTATCGATTTGTTTACCTGAGCGTTTATATCTTTATATAGCGGCTCCAGTAGCCAGATCGTACATAAACACTCATCTCAAAATCTCTTTCCCCTTATTATCTCATGGAAGTTCACTTTCCCTCTCCGTGGTGCGACGCATGTACAGTTAGGACCAAGACCGAGACATGAGCCAGTTGGTCACAAGCCCAGTTAGCTCCCCTTTCATACATAGCAGAGAGGGTGAAGCCCTGCCAAGTGACAGCCTGACCGGGGTCTATAGGGTCACATTGTAGGGACCTTACATATTTGGCAGACAAATCCAGAAAATGTCAGCAGAAGAATCGACTCGATTTACTATTCATGCATAAATGTATCATCCCATTCTAGTATTGGAAGGGCATATATAGTAACACGTTCACACAGAGTTCGCTCTAACACAACCGCTAGTACACTCTCTGACACTGCTGCACAACAGGTGCACAGCTTCCCCTAAGTACCGAAAACGATTATGTAACAGTGATACAGCCAAAGTGTTTTGGTTGGCCCATGTGTGAACTCACAAGTCCTCAACAGCCCTCCAAAAGACGTTTTTGTCTGGAGAGTTATAGTTTCACTCATCGGTGTGTGTGTGTGTGTGTGTGTGTGTGTGTGTGTGTGTGTGTGTGTGTGTGTGTGTGTGTGTGTGTGTGTGTCAGGGATGGAAATTAACTTTTTTGCCTACCAGCCACTGTGGCAGGTAGATTTAAAAATCTACCAGCCACTCATCTTTTTTACCAGCCACTTTTTATACGCGATATCTTTTTTAATATATGCGTTAATGTTAAACAATACAATAGTAAGAATAGCTAATGAAAGTGTTTTTCATACAAATGTTTTCCATCAGAAGTCATTTGTACTGTAAGTAGGTGCTACCAAGGAACTGAGTTGCAAATTAAATGGTACACTCTTACTATATATGATACACAATACACGCCATCTTTATTTCAAAACATTGTATAATTGAACTCCATATATATACTCTGGGTTCAATGCAACTTTTTTTCCCAACTGGCCCGCTTGGCCAATAGATCCGAGTTTTACTGGCCCCTTGTATATTTTCACTGGCCCTGCAGACACCTTTTTTTCATCATTTAGTCAATAATTATAATAAAGTATTGAAGTTACCTTTAGATTTCTTTTTTCTTAATGATATGAAATGTTGATATTGTTTATCACTTTCTCCATATGCATTAGGGATGTGAATGTGTCGACACATTGACCGGTTTTCCACTTGCGCTCAAGTCGAATTTAAAAATAGAAATCTGAAAATCAGGGAGTTATGCCGTTTTATTAATGGGAGATGTCACCGTGTCACGTCTGGTCGTGAGCGCGCTGCAGGAGCGTCACTTCTGCAAGGTGCGTGCATGAAGTAATCAGCTACACATAAGAGTCCGGTGTGGGACCATTTTTTCACTGTTGATAAAAAACAGTGCAGTGCAAAAGATGCAGCATAATATTAAACGCTCGTCTGAGACTATGACGTTAAATCATCTAGAAACACACGATGCCTTCGTCCGAGCAAAGCAGCGTTTCACCGTGAGATCATCAGTGAGTGCGCGAGCCACCGCACGGGGAAGAACTCTGTGGTTTGAGGCTCAAATAATAACCGGGGATATTCTCCCCGTTAGCGATACCGATGGGAAAGGCTTCCCTGTTTGTATGCGATCTGATTGTATGTCTCGAGCCTTAAATACAAAGCCATGTCGGCAAACTGACTGCGCGACTCAAGGGACTGTATGTGAGCCGAATCCCTCCGTTAGTTTCTGTTTCAGCCGACACAATTAAAATCACCTGTAAGCACGGACAGCGTTTAAATAAAGCATCTCATTTGTATTACCATTAGGGCTTTGATGCAAATACTGTAACAACGGCGGCAGCTCTGCTGCTTAAAGGAAAAGCGCAGTTTTCACTTTATTTTCAGCACCTCAACCTCTGCTGTGGGAAGAAAAAAAGGGGGCAAAGTAAGTCGATTGATTTGTCGACTTATGCCTCCACACGTTAACTCGCAGATAGTATTTCCTAGCGGAGCGGATCGCGCCGTAGTTCAGTTCGACTAGAAAGGCAAAAAGAAACTGTTGAACTGTGTAGCGCCCTGTCATCATGTTCATGACGAATGTATTAAATATGCAAATTAGATCGGACCTGACTGGAAAGTATTACCCGACACAGTGGCGGGTGAAGTGACACAATTTACACGCCAGCACGCAAATCTACCCGCATTTGGCGTGTGGCGGGTGTTAATTTCCATCCCTGGTGTGTGTGTGTGTGTGTGTGTGTGTGCGTGTGTGTGTGTGTGGGCGCACAGGGGAAGTCGTTCATCAAGGATGCCCTGAAATGTATGGCCCACGGTCTCCGACACAAGTTCAGCTGCATCAGCCGGAAGTGTGTGTCCATTAAAGAGATGGTGTTCCAGCTGCAGAGGGAGTGCTACATCAAACACAACCTGTGCTCCGCCGCCAAGGACAACGTGGCCGTCATGGTGGAGATGATCCATTTCCAAGACCTCTTCCCTAAAGGGTGAGTCCCTGTTTTCAATATATATAGCCCCAGGAAAAATGAAGAGACCAGACTGGATTTTTTTCTTAAATCTTTATCTCATATACATTACTTATTGAAAATTCTCTACATGACAAGATGTTTTATTGGGAATTTTGGTAGAAATGTTGTCAGTTGTTTATATTATAAAGTCAAAATGTTACATTTTACTCAAACATATGCCTATAAGTAGTAAAACATGAGACACTGAAACATTTGGAGTGTTTTCCGGAGTTGTATTTTTCTGGAGCTAGTATAAGCCTCTTCTGTTCTTCCATGTATGGTATATAGTAACAGTACCATCCCATTCATTCCTGTCACTCCCTAGCATGTCCCTAGTGGTGACTGAAGTTCTCTGAAGAAAACAGAGAATCCCATTGAACCATTACCTTGGTATAAACAGTTCTTAGTGACTAGCCTATACACTACAGATTCATGTGAACAGTTTCACACTCAATTTGTTACACAAAATTCAAAAAATATTTCACCTGGATCAAGATAGAAAGGGGGCCCTAGCCTACCATTTAGAGTCAGCGATTCTGGTGAAACACTTGTTGTCAAAATCACTTTTTGTCAAAATCAGTATATATCTCCTCTACCTGAACATAGTGTCTGTTCGCTGCAAAACAAAATTGGCTCTGTAAACTAGTTATGTTAACAAAAGGGACACACTGTAGCTAGCAACAAGCCCGTATACAGAGCCTATAGGCTGTGTATGAACACTGGATTTTCTTCTTCTTCAGGGCGCACACAGTACAGACAGGTATTGGATCGTAAGAAGAATAGACTGTATACTGCTTTTTCGACCGAATAGTAATGTTGACATCAAGAGTTCTCCAGTATTCAACCTACTGATTAAACCATTGGTCTTCACGTGAGTTATCTTGCCTCTCTCTCTCTCTCTCTCTCTCTTTCTCTCTCTCTCTCTCTCTCTGTCCAGTCCGTACGTGGAGCTGGTGAATATTCTGCTGAGTTGCGGGGAGGAGGTGAAGGAGGCTCTGACCCGCAGCGTGCGGCTCCAGTGTGAGCAGAACTGGGGAGCCTTGTGTGACAGCCTCAGCCTCTGCTCCTCCCTCACCCCGCCTTCAGCCTCCTCCTCCTCCGCTGCCCTGGAGCCCCACCGCCGACCCCTGGCCCCCCACCCCCACCCACACCCAAACCCTGAGCCCGAGCACCCGGCAGCAGCAGCACGCCCGGCCACCAAGGACAAACCCGGTAAGGCAGGCTTCAACGCCGCTCACCCACGCAACCGCAGTCAAGGCCCCCGCAGACAGAGCCCCGAGGCTGGGCTCGCGGCGGCGGCGGAGAAGGAAGACCCCCAGGCCGCCAACATCCGGAGGAGGTGAAAGCACAGCGAGGAGAATACATATCTCGATGACCTTTGACCCCCCTCCCTCCCTCCACACCCTGTACAACGTTTCTAAACCACACTTGCAGACTTATGCACCCCACCTCCACACATAACACACCCTCATTCACACACACACACACACACACGCACACGCACACGCACACACGCACAGGCACAGGCACAAAGGCATATGCACACACACACACACACACTCACATACACACGCACGCACGCAAATTCCCAGACAGACTAAGCAGAAGGAAACAAGCCCCGACCTTTCCTTGTCCTTATTCCAACCCTCTCCAGTCATTCCAGCAGTCCCACATGGTAAACTTGCAGGGTAATTGTGGTGTAGCTTGTACTGTTATGCCAGACTTTAGGCTACATTTCTTTTCTTTTTTTTTGTATGGAATAATAATTGTTATTATCATGATTATTTCAACTGTTAGGACAATTTTTTTTGGCTCTAATATAGCATTTACTCAAATCATACTTACCGTACGATTTGATTATATTTGTATTATTTATTTTATTCTGTATGCAATGTTGAAATATCAAAATGTACATAGAAATATTATCTATATTTATATAAACATGTATAAATATAGTAACAATATGCAATACTGATATACTATAAATGACATAGTATATGGTGTGCCGTCTGTTGTTCTCTTCGCAGTATTGCACCCATCACACATTGGTCTGTAGATATGTAACATACACCATCTGTCGTTTCAGAGTGGGAAGTGTGTATTATAATCATAGATACTTGACTGATTAAATACAAAAATTGTACAGGTTACAAGTCCAGTTCTGGCACATATGAATTGTAGTGCATGATGGCCACAAAAGCCATAACAGACTTGTGCATTCTTGAAAGTGAAAAAAAAAACAATCCATTCTAAAGAGGAATGCAAATGTGATACTATGAATATGGACGGTTATTTCACACGTGTTATGTATTGATAAAGGTTTCTCACCAAGCTAGAAATAAGACTATAGAGCCAAGACTGGTCTCCGATGTCGTCAGCCTCTTGCTGTCTGGGTTTGCAATGAATGGGAGCCTTAACCTATAGCAGGCGGTTGTATGCACTCTCCTGTTTCATAAGTGTGAGTGCTACCCTGGCCATCGGTGTCATTTGGATGCAGAAAGTATCTCTGATCGGTTGTAAATAGAGCTTCTGTGTCTCTGTGACGTTACAGATGAATGTCACGTTTATAGCTCCAGGAGAGACGCCGTTGTTTCGCGTTTTTCTAACAAATCCTATAACGAAACTGTCGAAGTGTTGTGCGTTCTCTTCGAGTCTGGGTTTGTCCTTCTAACTGCGGTGAACTGTGGCGTGGATAGAGCTGTTCAATCCAGTTCTTTTCAAATGCAAAAAAAAAAAAAAATCACACACAATCAAGGTGCCTATAAGCTTGTTTATTGTCCACGGTGACCGCTTCTCTGTGATTTGAAATGTATGGGGGGCAGGGGGGATACTGTGTCGCGGCCTGGGAGGAGATTTGATGTTGAGCTATTTGTACGATTGATGTTGAGCCACAAAAGTCTTAGTTATGTTTGCACTTCGGATGATTGTCAGTTTTGTGTTCTGAAAATAAGATCAGGTTTACAGAGCAGTCGCCCACCTACGTTGTATAGGATATTTCATTTGATCAACCCCTGGTTCAACTATATAGCACCCAGTCCCATATTCCCCACATGCTCCTTAGGACCAGAGTGTGCCCCTAGCTGTTATAACCTTCAGTGATGTCTCCCAGCTGGGCATAAAAAAGAGGGTTGACAGAAAAACCATCCAGATCTCTAAATTAGCCCTTATTCCTTCTCTGGTCTCCTTACCTAAAGGGTCAGGAGAGAGAGAGAGACATGAAGGCCTGCTGTTATTCTCCCCCCGTTCCAACCCGCAGGCAAAAACGCAGCAAGGACCCAGGAAACTGGGTTAAGTCCACACACGGGGGCTCTGGCGCTGTTATTCTAAATGTTATATTTACTGAGGCCACCAGAGAATTCCTCTGGACCCCGGCCAAGAAGCCAGCAACGCAGACAGGCAAAGATAGAGAGAGAGAGGAGGAGGAGTGGTGGAGCAAGGAGAGAGAGACATGCTCAACTTTTTTTTTCTTTTTTTCTTGTATGATGATTCACTCCGTCTTTTTTATTTCCCAGACACAAGCTTTTTGACACAAGCTTTTTTTGACCATTTCAGGCCAGTCCCATGCTTTTAGCTGTGGAAGTGCAGTCTGTGAGCACACACAACACCCTATGCTGTGGTGGGGAGCCATTGGTGCAAAAAGGTATAGACAACATGCTCACATTCTGTGGCTCAGTTAAAGCTGGAGGAGTCAGTGATTCTGGAGGAAGGCTTGTTGTCAAAATAACTTTTTGTCAAAATCAGTGTCATCTCCTTACGATCTGCTACCTGTACCTCCTGTGTGTGTGCTAAAATAAAAATAATCCAGCGTTATTACATAGCGTCTTAAAACGGGCATGTTGCTTTCTATGGCGGGCCCCCTTTAGACTGGTCCAACCAGACCATCGTACTTCATTTCATTTGTACAGAAGACTACTGAAGGGAAAATGAAATTTGGCCGGAAGTAGGCGGGCGGGCGGAGCCAGGCTAGGCCCCCTTTGTAGGCTATACTTAGCACTTTACAAAGCCTATAGCTGCATGTTTATTGACAATTGATTCCTTTTCAGCGCATACACAGTACAGACAGGTAGGAGGAGGGGATATTCTCTGATTTTGACAAAAAAGGGATTTTGACAACAAGCGTTCCCCAGAATGGCTGATTCCACCTTAAAGGGTTTTTCCACCCTTTGTATGACCTATACCCTGATGTACTTACAGTAAGGTCATTTCTTTATTCTTCTTCCCAGTCATTTGGAGGGTATTTGGGGCTCCAATAGTTTGATTCATCAGTGAGGGCTTTGAGGGCTTTTCCTTTTTTTATTATCTGTTGTGGAAGTTGGGATTCCTGTGACATCCCGGCGCAAGACATAAGCTAATCCTATTGAGAATGTACTGTATGTGTGTAAAGTGACAATCTTGTTTCAGCTCTGTCATTACGTTTGATATGGCTTTTTTGTAATAATGTAGTGGCTTGAATGGCTGTTCTTTATGTGTTCAGAGGGGGGAAATAAAACTAACCACATTTTCCTGTATTGTCAGTGCTCCATCACCACATGACGTGTTTTTGTTTCCTCTGTTAAGCACAAGGACTCTGCTTTCAGAGTTTACAAAAAAATAAAATAATAATACACACCATGGCCTAGAAGTTAGTAACACACCTGTAAGACTATTGGACATATGATCCTATCAATATTTTTGGGCTCATGGGAGTCAGATGTATCTTGTTATCATTAAAATATGCTTGTCTGTATTTTTTGTACACGTTGTGTCTATCAATATAGTTTTCACTCACTTTGAAATGGAATCAAATTGTGGGAAAAAAAAACGTCACGACTAACATGTACTTGTGGGCACAGAATTTACTCAGTGGTGGTAAGATGTTCCACGTGCTGTGGGCAGGCTAGCAGAGAAGGCCTCACCGTCTCAGGTATAGCCTACACACACGTTAAAAGACACCCGATTCTCCTTTGACTTGCCGCCCTGCTTTTTCTGACAGTGAAATACGTCTGTTTAAAGTTTGAAGGCGGACTGGAAATATCCTCCCCTATTGAGAGACCTAAACATTTACGTCACCGCCTCTGGATTGTATGCAATGAGTCGGGTTGTGTTCAGGGTGTCAGTTTTTTTGAGTTGTCCCAGCAGTGTACATCGCCTCACTAAACATTTAGACAAAGTTACTTTGAGCTGGTGTTTTTTGGAGCTTTAAGTCATTCTGGAGCCAGGTTAAGTATGCTGAGGTGCATTCACTCTGGCCATATATGGGAATTCCACACACAAATCCTATGAATCTTGCCTTTCACCATCAGCCACAGTGTCGCAGCTTCTTTTAACCAGTCCTCTCTGAGTGTGCAGTGATATTAAATGACCACTGGGTGGTGACATATTTTCTTTTATTAACATACAAATGCAAACGGTGGCAGCAGGTGAAGGTATTTGAAATTGAAGGATAAGTAAGCCTATACTTGATTGAAGCTACAACTTATTCTAAAGCCAAAGTAGTATTTCATGTCTGTAATACTTTGAAATGAATTTTAAATGTAAAATCTTTACTTCTTGTCATCCTCCTTTACCCCTTGAGTTACAGGAAGCACAGACGAGCAGTATGTTTCCGAACAATGTCGGCCTAATAAGGGCACAACAGATGCATGTATACTATGTTTAAGGCAGTACAAACATGAGTTCAGTCATCACAAAGGAAACTACGCCCATAAAAAGAGATGTATAATGTCGCCTGTGGCTCTGGGGAAATATAAAATCCAAATCAACAAAAATAAGGTACCCTGATGTTGTCATCAGGCTTATCTCAGTTCAGGCTTGGTAAATAGAAGGCCCGTGTTACAGTCTGGAGGTGTAGTGTGTGGATAGAAGTGAGTATTTAAGAGACAGAAAAGGGTTGAATTAAAAAAACACCACAACAAGTGGCATCATGGAAAGTCCAGCATTTCTGGAGCTTGACACAGATTAGGGTCTGAGAAACCAAATCAGGATATCATCCTCTGCTGCTCACACTTTTTACCATTATTTTTAACAAACCTATCTCATGCGAGTGACACATCTCTATGGGTATTCAATACAAAATCACAGGATGGACGTTTTCCTTTTATAAACACGATAGGTAGCAATAACTGCATCTACTGTATGTTTAGACAGTAAAATACTGCTGGGAGGATGGCATCGTATATAGGGGAGAACGGGGTAATGTGAGACAACCCTGTATCTAGGACACGGGACACATTTTTGGTCATGTGAGATATATGTTTTCAAGCCCCTCTCATTTCCCCTTGGCCATGAAAGAGAGGACCTCATGGTGATGTTGTAAGCATGTTTTTTTCACAAAAAAAATTTTTTGCATGTAAATGTAAATTTTCTTGCTGTCAACTTAATCGATTGTTGTGCCTAATCAAATTGATTCAGGTAGAAAAACTTCTATCACACATGTTGATGAACTACCAACATATGAAACCATGTGATGATGATAACTGAAGATTAGCCTGAATTGCTGAGAGAGGTATAGTTTTTTTCTCAAATTGTGGCAGTGGGGTAAAGTAAGACAAATGCTGTAGGGTAAAGTGAGACAGTGTCTGTGCCCTCTTTTAATGAATCCATTATATTTGAGGTAGCAAGGAGACTAGTTTGAAAAGACAAAGGACAATGTGGGCTGGAGATGATGGGGGTTGATGGTTGAAGGGGTGCCATCAAGGGCATGGTTTGGCACGTATGTATGTGGGGGACAGGAGAGTGACATTTAACATCAATAGACTCTGTAGAAATATGTCTTTATTCAATGAATTATCCTAATAAAACAAATGCAGAAAAAAAGACTCAAAAGATAAAGAAAAAGACAGCTGGGTCTAGTCCTGTGTTCTGAGTTCCAGGCGCTCTAGCTGGTTCTGATTGTCCTTTGCTCTGACCTCCAGACACTAGCTGGCTCTAAGGGTCTTGTGTTCTGACCCCAGACTGTGTTTTAATCTAACTGGTTATATCTGTCATTTGAATGTTAATTATTAATTATGAATTATATGTTGTATTTGATCAGAGTTACTTTCAAGTGTTTAGAAAAATGGTTTGCTTAATTGACCAAACCCCATGATTCTGTTACTAGTAAGACATTAGTTTCGTAATATTTGGTTTTCAAGCTAGCTGTCAGGATTCTAACTGTTACAATTTGTGTTGTTATGGTGGTTTCAGAGTGGAAAAAGTGAGTGGATCAGTTTACCCCCTTGATTTTTCTGGTCTGACAACTTTTTTTAAAACAATCATATTCTCACTGCCCTTTGTCTTGAATAAATTCTGCTAATGCCCATTTCTAGGAAACATCCTGAATTAATGGGAAATGTGTACATTTGAGTGATAAATCATTTTAGATTGCTTAGAGGGGAGCAAATGTAAAAAAAATCTCAGATTACCCCGTTCTCCCCTATTTATTGCCATAAATCAGCCCTTTGCAAGCATTACAAGCCAACACTTCTGTAAGCTGACATGGTAGCCTGCACACCATACACTGTCACACACTATAGCCTGGGCTGATGAGCAAGCTGCCACAGTGTGCAATGTGACCCATCATAGTGTCTGTGTAAAGGGAAATTATGCGTTGTCACACACTCACGCTCGTTGCACCATTACACGATCCTTGGAGATGAATGACCTTCTAGGCCGGAAAACAATGGGCAACCACCAGGCTGGACCAAAACATCTCCTAGCTTGCTTGGTTGGTATGGCAACAACCGAGCCCTAACAATATGGAGACAGCAGAGATCACCATCTGAGACGGAGGATGAGAGAGGGAGAGATAGAGACAGAGAGAGAGAGAGAGAGCAGAGAAACCTGAGATGGTCAGACAGTCTCGGTTTGCTTTGTGGACATCTCCCCCCCCCCCCCCCCCCCCTCGTGCGCTCCTGTGTGAACTAATGAATTAATGACCATGTGCCTATAAGTTCCATGGATGAATCATTTAGGAAGGATCCGGGGTGAATGGGTGCACCCCACTTCTGTCTCCTGTTTGACCTCCCAAAGATTAATATCCTCTTAAAGGTAGAACAGCAAACGATGTCATACTGTTATGTGCACTGGGAGTTATAACCTCTACCTTTTCAGCTGCATGAAATGAATGGAACCTGTAGCAGCAAAGCAAAGGTTTCACTGGGGAATACAGAGTGCGTTGCTCTGAGGGGAAGAGAAAACGCTGACACACAACTCGACTGTGCTCGAGTTACTGTCAGCTTCAAAAAACCCTTTAGCAGACAGCAGCCTGCATAAAATGGTGGATCAGCCATTCACGTTCAAACACACACACACACACACACACGCGCACGCACACACACACACACACACACACACACACACACACACACACACACATACACACACACACACACACACACACACACACACACACACAACTCTACACAGGTGTGTGTGTGTGTGTGTGTGTGTGTGTGTGTTATTAAGTGTCATAACCCCATAGAAAAAGGGGTTCACTTGGTTGCTTTATATATTGGCACTATCACACCAGTAACCCCCTATGACCAGAAAGTCTGTTACTTTTGAAGAAGAAAACCAGTAGATCAGGATTGCAGTGTTGTGTTGTTTAAACCAACCCAACAGGCCCTGCTGCACATGTGGAGCGGGGTGGGGTGATGTTTGTGTGTGAAACTATACTGTAGGATATGAATGAAGGGTGGGTCCGCCTATGGGGGGGCGGGGGGGGGGGGGGACTGGAACACTGTGTTAACAAGATTAACTCAAGCAAGCAATGCAAACCACTCTTAACTGAACATGCTCTTTCATGTGCTTTTTTGAGTACATTGTAAAACCAGTAAATCCTTAACCTTAACCTTACTGTAACGCTATATTTTGTTAAGACAAAGAGATCAACAGATGCTACAGCATTTACAGTAATTGAACAGCAAACCCATATCGGTATTCACTCCAGACCCCATGTATGCCTTTTTTTCTTTTGCTTGAGTAGCTTTTCACACAAGTCACTTTACTCCCACTCTAGTATAAAATCAAATGTCTTGTTTAAAAAAAGCAGCGGAATATTTTGACAAGATTGCTATGCAATACTTTGCTATCTATCTGTCTATCTATCTATCTATCTATCTATCTATCTATCTATCTATCTATCTATCTATCTATCTATCTATCTATCTATCTATCTATCTATCTATCTATCTATCTATCTATCTATCTATCTATCTATCTATCTATCTATCTATCTATCTATCTATCTAACTGCTATCAACTAAGGTGTGTGTGTGTGTGTGGGGGGGGGGGGGGGGCATTTGCATAGCTACATGAACTCATCTGCATTTAGAATAAGTGGTTGCAAATATTAGACCTTGAATTTTAATCCTTTGTGTCCAATTGGTTTACTTTCTTTAGTCTTAGATAAATACATTTCCTTTGGATTACTAATGTATTTTTTCCCCTCAGAGCAACCCCTCCCATTGATTTGAAGGCAACCGTATAGGGGGGAGAACATCTAGTGGTGCATGTGCACTTCATTGACAAGGAGTACTGTGGGCGTGGCCTCGCGTCAATCATCCAACTGAATGCGAGACTTCAGCACGGCAGGGCGGGGCTTCAGAGGGAAATCCTGTCGTCCACTGGCTGGTTGCTGACGGCAGGGGCGGGGCTTGTAGACGGAAGTGTCTCCCGACTGGTCCAGCTGTCATCTCTAAGCGAGCGAGAGAGAAGAGAGACCATTTACACCGGCTGCCTGTGAAATGCAGAAAAGGGGAAAACGCTAGAAAAAAATAATAATGGCAACATCAAAACGATAAGGTCATGACGCCGAACTGAAGGTAGCTATGCCCCACAATTCATAAACATACGCTCGTCCGTCGACACGTTAGCGCAAGCGGTCGAGGTCGCGTTACGTTAACTCGAGGTGTAAAAAAAAATTATGACAAGGATTGGTAGGCTGTGTGACATTGAACGTAGGCTACAGGACACGACACAGACGAGGTCGTTTAAAGAGACTTCCACTATTTTCAAATTGTCATGTCGTGGAAATGTTGATAGGAGTGTCGTGTGCTGTAGTTGAAAATTCAAAGGGGTCGTTGTCTGACGTTAACGAATTGGGTTTGTGCCTCCCAGCTTCTTTGCAAATATGCTCGAGCGTCTCTGCGGTATATGGGGCTATTATCCTAGCATAGCGGCTCGGTGAAGGGAACTACCCTAGATCCAGAACAGACAGGAGACGTCACCAACATTTCCCTGGGTGTTTAAATGGTCGCGTATGAGGAGGTCATTGCTGGAAGAAAAAAAAACATTATTCGGTAGGTGTCTGACTGTAAACTGTATGCCAACATGTCTCTCGAGCGTTTTTACGGATGCACTGTAATGCATACACGCACTTAAAGAAATAGTGACCACTGCTGTGATCTGCATGATTAATATGAAGGCACATGGAGCAGCTGTTAGCTCGCTGCTAGCTGCCTAACGACCTTTTTGGAGACGTCAGCTTGCTTCACCAGCCCCCAGACTGTGTTTAGCTGCCTACGCTGGTTATAGGCTTAGGCTGGGGTGTTTGCCTGCCTGCCTGCCTGTTTATTCGAGTGTTATATTTCACGCAGCTAGGCCTCCCATGGCCCCAGCGAGTCAATGATTTAATCTCATTGATTGCATCACAAGACCAAGGCAGGCAGGCAGGGTGCAGCCCGAGCATATTCACTGCGTTCTGGCGAGCCTGGTTTCTAATTATGTATTTATTTATACAGGTTTTTAAGAGGCCTGATCAACTTGAGGTGTGACAGCCTTTTTTTGATTGATATTTTTCTACTTCAAATTAATTTTCACATGCAATCGTACAAAAGAGAACACATCTACAACAATCATGTCACCTCAGTATTGTCCTATCATCATATCCAAATTCAAATCACAGACACGGGCACTCCATTAACTTCATTCTAATCCATTTGCAATCACCCGTTTTTACTGCATCACATCACATGCTCACCGGAAGATCCATTCTCCCCACTGTGGTTATGGAGAATTTGTATTCTTAATAATGTAAGGTAGTTGTAGTATTCCAGTTGTCCATTTAACGATAAACATCAGTCCTGAGTTGGAGTTTGGCTGTTTGCACTTTCCAGAAAATACACTTTTTACCCTCACCCTCCTTTGTTGGACAGTAATCGTCTTTTGTACAATCAACCGCAACACCCCGAGTAAATAAAGACAGAGTTTTGCCTACTGTATGTCCTGGAGTCTTTTCTGGCTTGTAACATCATGCTTTTTGTATGCCCCTCCTCCCCCCTCTTGCCCTTTCTTAACCCACATTTTAGGATCAAGAAAGACAAAAAAAGTGACCTGAAGATTAAAACTGGGCGTCCTAAATGGGGGACTACGGCTTTGGAGTTCTGGTGAAGAACAGCGGTGGCGTTAACAAATCAGCGTTCCCCGTGCGGATCCCGCCTCACCTCCAGCCCCAGCAGCACCCACACCACCACCCCTCCTCCTCTGACCCCCCCAGTCCCCCCTCCTCCTTCATCAACAACAACACAGTCTGCTCCACCAATGGGGGCGGCAGCGCCTGGCTGTTCCCCGTAGCCCAGCACGGCAACATGCAAGATGAGATCCTAGATTCATCATCGGACAAGTCCAAGGCCCTGGAGGAGAAGGTCCAGCCTCAGGCCCTGTCCCCGGGCCAACAGGAGAGCGGCGGAGGCCTGGGAGATCTGGATGGAGCTCTGCCCGAAGACGGCTCTCTGGAGAAGGGTTCTTTGGAGAGCAGTGGCGGCAAGGAGAAGCTCAGGATGGATTCCCCGGTGCTGAGCGGCTTCGACTACCAGGACAGCCTGGGGATGGGTACGAGCTGTGCCCAGTCCACCTCCTCCTCGTCCTCGCTGACCAGCTTTAACAACTGGTCCCCGGCCGTGCCCTCCAGCCAGTCTGCTGTGGTCGGGGAGGACGTGGGCGGGTTCTTTGGCCCGGCCGGCTCCAACGCCAACGGGCCTCCTCCCATGCTGTTCCAGAACTTCTCTCACCATGCCGGGCCTGGCTTCGGAGCGGGAGGGAGTTTCTCCCCGCAGATCGGGCCCCAGCATCACCCTCCGCCCAGCGCCCCTCACCCCCAGCAGCACTACCATCCCCACGGCCAGCAGGGCGTCCAGCAGCACCGGCGCTCCCCGGCCAGCCCTCACCAGCCCCAGCCCTCCTTCCCCCCGCATCCCCACCGCTCTGGACCCTTCACCCAGCTACCCCACCTGGCCCCCGCCCAGAGCAAACCCCCCTCACCCTGGGGAAGCTACCAGAGCCCCTCCACCGCCACCTCCACCTCCTGGAGCCCCGGTGGCTACGGGGGCTGGGGGGGCACGCAGGGCGTCAGAGAGTACAGGAGGGGGGTCGGCGGAGGGATGACGGGGCTGAACTCCATCTCCCCGCTGAAGAAGTCCTTCCCCAACAACCAGGTAGATGAGATTGACCATCTCAAACCCTAGCTAGTTAGATTTGATTTTAAATGGATCACAATGACATTGGACAAACCAAATGCATTGTTTAAGTGTTAGTTTCAACACTTGTCCATTGGGAAATATTTAAAATAAAACAATTAAAGGTAGAAATAGAAACACTAACACGGGAAGACATAACCAAGAGGAAATTACTGAAATAATAAACTATGCAATATAAAAGAGAAGCAATATATTGAAATATGAGTCGAATATATACATGAACTTTAGAGCAAAGGCAGCATGATCAAACAATAAACCAGTTGTAAGTTAATCATGTGAGCACTATTTTAATTTGAGTAATTATTTAAGTCCATTAAGGCCTCATTTCCACTGAGCAGCACAGTTCGGTTCAGATAACTTTAGATCTGGCTTGCGTTTCCACTGCGTTGAACGCCACTGGGCGCGGCAGCTACGTTACTATGGTGACATCTTAGCAGTGGGACACTGTATAGCCCACTGATTTAATTCAAAGAAGAGGAAAACGGCCCACTATAAACAGAGCTGTGGGTCGACATTGTACTCTGAACACAAGACTCTACACTCTTGCCGAGGTGACTACACACAGTGGTTCATCTCAAACACAGAAATTATGAGTCTGTCGACCAATCAACAGACTCCTGTCTGTAGCTCTAGCATTTTCGAGACGGCTTGGTATGCCAATGAAAGGGTGACGAAAATAGGTGCGGCACGGGGTGCTCCGGTGGTGTAGTGGATAGAGCGCGTACCACATTGGCTCCGGCCTTCGTTGCAGTGGTCGCGGGTTCAAATCCGACCCGTGGACCTTTACTGCTGGTCATCCCCTCTCTCTGTCTACCCATTTCAACTCTGTTCTATCTAATAAAGCTTGAAAATGCCAAAAAAATAATCTAAAAAAAAAAAAAAAAAAAAAAAGGTGCGGCACGGTTCACTTATGTTGATTCCCTTCCCAACTTTTGACTATGGAAACACAAATGCATGCCGCGAGATGTGCCGAACTGAACCGCACCGCTCAGTGGAAAGGAGGCTTAATAAAAGCTTAGGAGCTATTTGCATGCATTGATATGACATCATGTCACACAATACCGCTGGTCTGGTATGAAACTGAATCCATGTGTCCTGCAGGTTCCCTCTCAGAAGTTCCCCAGAAACAGCTCTGGCTTCAATCACAAGGGCTGGGTGGAGGACAGCATGAGCCGCAGTGACAGTGTCTACCCCTTCCAGGTGAGCATACTTACTGCAGGTAGAAATCAGGCTGGTATGTAGAAAATGACGGTGGGACGCCATTTTATAGAAGGACATTCACGTAATGTGACATGAAGATAAAGAAAAAAAAAAAAAAATTAAATAAATGTTATCGGTGATTGCAGGCAGCAGCAAAGCAAAATGAAGGGCATTTTCCCATCCTTCATTTCCAACTAGCTAGCTTACCTTAATTGATGACGGATCACCTATTTCACTGTTTCTAATGTCACATGGTGGCAGCGGCAGCAACATTATAGCGCAGTAGTAGAGACAAGGCATTATATACAGCGACACAGCACAAGTCAAAATGTAAATACATCACAGAAAGAGAAATGTAGGGTTAGACAGTGAGACCATAAAACCCTCTTTCTGCCTTTTCTCAGGCTAGGATGATCCGATTTCAATTTCTTTTGCACATTTATACTTCATAGGATCTCCGAGTTCAATACACCTTCATATTCCAACCGGTGAAGGAGGCCTTTAAGTAACAGGATGTTTTGCCGGCCAATGGCCATTAAAGCAATTCCAGCTACTCTTGATCTCCTGACGTCCTGTGTCTCTCGCAGAGATGCAGATTATTTATTTTTGGCATTTTTTCATGATTTGGAGAGACAGAGAGGGGAATGACATGCGGGGTAACGACCATGGGCAGTGCTCTAACCACTATACCACGAGCGCACCCCTAGAAAATGCAGATTTTTTTTTAACGTGAAACTGCTTTATTGTGTTTCACTGTCTTGTCTATTTTTCCAGCTATTATTTTCACCCAGCTCGACATTGTGTGCACTAGTGGACGACACTGTAGGTAGTGTTGCGGCCCGGGCTAACACGTTGCTCTCGCTATCTGACATCTTGGGGATTTTGATATTGCGACAAACTTTTTTTTTTTACCGGTAATCAAAATGTATACCACAGTTGATATTCAATCATAAACAGCGACAGACTTTGGACATTGACCCCTATAGGAATACATATTGTAAAAAAAACATGTCCTGTGTGTCCTCCTGGGGCCCATTGCTGTTTATCCTATCAAACACACTTCTCTGTATTAAATTCAACAAATAAGCCATTGAGGAAAAACAGGATACGTGACAGTTGACTAGCCAGACTAAACGGATAAATTGAAACTTATTGTGTGTGTGTGAGGTTTTATCTAGAGCATTTCGTTGAAGGAGAGTTATCATCTGCTCTCATCACATGGCCTTCCTCTTGCCCTGATTTGGAGAAGTCTTGTGCTCTTCTTTGCGTTTAGATACACAGGGAGGCACCATCCACTTGTGTTACGCGTACAACATATATAACTTATCGTGGCCACTCTGCCTATTTGGAATTGTTCCAAATGCATACATCTTTTTGCCTTAGAATTATAATTTGTGTTCAAAACAAGAAAGAACATTCCATTCAAACCATTAAATCTTCAAATGATTGATCAAATGCTTATGAATAATTGGTCGACGTAAAATACAGAGCAGCTTCTTTGCTCTCTCTATCTCTCTCTGTACAAAGTGTACATCAGCAGGTTAGACGGATGATTTAGTTGTATCTCCTAACATATCTAGCTTACCTTCTTATGTGGCGCTATGGGATACAGTGTTTGCTGCAGAGTTACACAGAGGTGAATTTGTGTAACACTCTGGGCCTCCATTTTCTGTTTTCCATGGCTCTCTGCTGTACGGGGGATATTCTTTGCAGGGTATATTTTCTATTAGCAATGAGCCTGTGCTGCTGTAGCTGGTGATGTGGTGACGCGAGGAGTTCTAATTGTTTTGTCTTGGTCTCTTTCAGCAGGAGAGAACACGGCCCTTTGATGGTTTCAGCATGCACTCCCTGGAGAACTCCCTGATTGACATTATGAGGGCTGAGCAGGACTCCTTGAAAGGTTGGTTCCCATGCTAACAATAGCGAGGAGAGGATATAGCTTTTCTCACTAGCTGGCTGTACATAAATACAGCTGTCGCATGTACTCGACAGCGAGTAGAAATTGGGTATTCTTTTTTTCACAATGCTGACATCAGTTTGAACCGTCATGCTGCTTATCGGATCCCAGAAATAGTAGCTTGGTGATGCTAATAGTGTACGTTTTGAGTTAGTCTTTTTTAGTGGGTGTTAACCAGAGTTTTAATTTATTTATTTTTTTAATACAGCTGCATGTCATGTACAGCTGTAATGATTTAGTGTAACCATCCAAAATGAAACATTAATGAGCTTTGCTAACTTCTCAGCCATTGTAGGCACATAAACATTCACCCATCTGTTGCTCTGCGCGTGTACCAGTTTGCAGCGCTCTCTCTCTTCTGATTGGATATCAGTTTCGGGATACCAGATAAGTTTATTTGCCGATTGCATGCAGAGCGGGTGACTTAGAGATCGTAGTTATGAAAGGCGCACGCACACTATATACAGTCATATGAAAAAGTTTGGGAACCCCTCTCAGCCGGCATTATAATTGACTCTGCTTTCACACAAAAAAAGATAAAAGTGGTATGTCTTTCATTTACCAGGAACAGCTAAGTACTGGGATGTTTTCCAAACAAAGATTTTTTGAAAAGCAGTATTTAGTTTTATGAAATTAAATAAAATGTGAAAAACTGGCTGTGCAAAAATATGGGAACCCTTGTGGTCTTGCTGATTTTAATACATGTAACAGCATGTAAAACTGATGACTTTAAACACAAAATTGGTTGGATTATGTAGTTAAGCCTTGAACCTCATAGAAAGGTCTGTTTAATCATGATAAAAGGTATTTTAGGTGCCTAAATGCAAGTTCCACTTCTCTTTGACTCTCTGCAGAAGTGAGACAGAATGCGATCATCAAAACAGCTCCCAAAAGATCTTAAAAACAAAGATTATTCATTGTCATGGTTTAGCGGAAGGCTACAAGAAGCTTTCCCAAAGGTTTCAATTGTCAATTTCTACTGTAAGGAACGTTGTCAGGGAATGGAAGGACACAGGCACAGTTGCAGTTAAACCCAGGTCTAGCAGACCAAGAAAAGTACAAGAGTGGCATATGCGGCGGATTGTGAGAATGGTTGCACACAACCCAAAGATCACCTCCAAAGACCTGCAAGAACATCTGGCTGCAGATTGTGTATCTGTATATGGTTCTACAATTCAGTGCAATTTGCACCAAAACATCTGTATGGCCGGGTGATGAGAAGGAAGCCCTTTCTGCGCCCACGCCACAGATACAGTTGCATGGAGTATGCAAAAGCTCATTTAGACAAGCCAGATTCATATTGGAAGAAAATGCTTTGGACTGATGAGACAAAAATTAAGTTATTTGGTCTTTATAAAAAGCAGATGTTTTGGTGCAAATTGCGCTGAATTGTTGAACGATGTACAGATACACAATCTGCAGCCAGATGTTCTTGCAGGTCTTTGGAGGTGATCTGTGGGTTGTGTGCAACCATTCTCACAATCCTCCACCTATGCCGCACCTGTTTTTTTCTTGGTCTGCCATGCCTGGGTTTAATTGCCACTATGCCTGTGTCCTTCCATTTCCTGACAACGTTCCCTACAGTCGAAATTGACAATTGAAACCTTTGGGAAAGCTTCTTGTAGCCTCCCCCTAAACCATGACAATGAACAATCTTTGTTTTTCAGATCTTTTGGGAGCTGTTTTGATGATCCCATTCTGTCTCACTTCAGCAGAGAGTCAAAGAGAAGTGCAACTTGCATTTAGGCACCTAAAATACATTTTCTCATGATTAAACAGACATGTCTATGAGGTTCAAGGCTTAACAACACAATCCAACCAACTTTGTGTTTAAAGTCATCAGTTTTACATGCTGTTACAGGCATTAAAATCAACAAAACCACAAGGGTTCCTATATTTTTGCACAGCCAGTTTTTCACATTTTATTTTATTTCATACAACCAAATACTGCTTTTCAAAAAATCTTTGTTTGGAAAACATCCCAGTAATTAGCTGTTCCTGGTAAATTAAAGACATACCACTTTTATATTTTTTTTGTGAAAGCAGAGTCAATTATAATGCCGGCTGAGAGGGGTTCCCAAACTTTTTCATATGACTGTAAGTGATCACTGTATGAATATAGAGCGATTTAACATGTATATTAACATAAATATATTGATACTTCACCTTTAATATTGGACCAAAGTGAAATAATGTCCCCTCTTAATGAGATTTGAAAAGCAGTTTATAGTAAGCAGGGATGGATATCAACATTCAAATCTCCAATTTTAGACAAATTGTGGGCAAAATTGTACTTTAAGTGCAAAAAAATTCAATTTTAATAAAATATGTCTTTTACAGTGAAAAGAGTATTTCTCAAAGTATATCATCTATCAAAGTAATCATATATCATGAAGGAGGCCAACTCAAATCAGTTAGTTTCGTCATCTTGTCCGTCAGTCATGTATTCAATCCCCTGCGGCATTTTTAGCTGTAGAGACTCTGTGATCTGGACTCTCTCATTAATAAAACATTTGAGTTCTGTTATTATCAATCTTGAAAAGGAAGAGCCAGCTCTACTGATGCTAATCTGGGCCAGCTCACACTTCCACATTTGTCAAGAGAGTATTTTCCAACACTTTATGTAGTCAGTCAGCTTCTCTCAACCTGCTGATCATTTGCACACATTCTTTGACTCATTCCAGTATTTTTCTTACATATGATATTACTCATACACTTTTTTACACAATGTGTCAATCGAACTACAGGCACCATTTGATTTCAAACCCATTTTAACATAGTGTCAATGGGTTAGGAAGGTTTTTTGAAATGTAATTGTAACCCCAGTGAGGAGTCATTTCATAACATGGTGTTCTGCTTCTGTCATGTAGGTCGCTACAGCTTCTCTCACCAGGGCGGAGACGGGCCTCTGCCTATGAATGGTATGTAAATGTATACAAATATGCAGCAGTGCTGTAGCACAATGCAGGGGCTTGAAATGAATGTAGGCCAAATGCTGGACATTTTAAAGAAAAATGCAAGTTGAGATTCACAATTCAGTACTTTGGTTATTATTTAAGTGTAATGTTGTGAGTTTGCATAACAGGTAAGACAAAAGAGAAACCCTCTGGATATCACATGACCACACTGAGACATAAAAAGCAGTGGTAAAGTCATATAACTTTTCTTTTCCTTTTTCTAAACTGCTATGATAGTCACTGTGCAACACGACCAATATGGCTCTCTATCTTGCAAGTGACTCTTACTTTAAGATACAGTAGCTCCTTTTTTATTTTGCTGGCGAATCATCAAAGGAATTTCAAGCCCTTGCAGTGTTTTCACCTGTTATTTTACTGTGTGCCTTTTTTCCTCAAACAAGCCATCTCAAGAGTGTCTTGTGTTGTTTTACATGCAGCGAGAAGTTATGGCAGAAGACGAGGTAAAGCTTGTGAATGTGTCTGTTTCTTGCCTTGTTATTTAGAATGGCAGTAATGGCTCCCTCAATGTGGTATACGTGTGTGTGTTTGTCTGCTTGGCTGTTTAATTGATCAATCCGCTGTGATCTTTGTCAGGCTTCGAGCCCCTTTTGTCTGTAGGGTGTAAAAAGCCTTCCAAGGTTGCCTGCAAAGATATACTGTAGTAGTGATAATACTTGTGCTTTTAACTGTGTCATCAACATTGGAGATCATGGCTGCTTTTTGTATGTACATTTCTTCACGTTATTTAGGGCGAGACACAGCAGGCAAAAACATCGATTTTTCAAGAACTCGTTGATTTTCCATATCATGTCTTTCAAACTTGTATTGATAAAATGTCCGAAATGTGTATTTTTTTTTAAAGATATTTTTTTGGCATTTTTATGCTTTATTGATAGTGTAGAGACAGTGTTGAAATGGGGCAGAGAGGGGAGTGACATGCAGAGAACGATCGCGGGCTGAAATCGAACCCGGGTCCGCTGCTGGCCGAGGCCCATGGGGGGGGACGCCCTACCAACTGAGCTAAGGGTGCCCCGTATTTAGGTGTTTAATAGACTAAAGCCGTTTCTGTTTATCTCCCATTATACAAACATCTTTAACTGCTATTATCTCAACATTAGTTATTTTCAAGAATCTCAACTTCAAAAGAACGTACATCAACTAAACCTTCCATGATCATTGTTAACACCATTCTGAAGGTTATTGCAAAACTAATTTAAAGTAAGAAATCGACTGGTAAAGTTTAATGATGATATCGTTAACACATTCCCCCTATTGCCCTGCAGTGTCTCGCCTCCATTTATTTAGGTCTAATCAAATTCCCTGTCTCATTGTAATATTACATACACTTTTACTTCTTGAACAGAATTGTGGTTCATCCTTGACTAGTGGTGAACCAATATGTGTAATCCAGATGATTGTCTCCACCAGGCCATTCCAATCTGTTCCCCATGGAGGATGAGCGTTTTGGGGAGGACGAGTCAGGTGAGCAGGGGCTGGTTGGCCTGGGCTCAGCCCACTGTTTCCCCCACCTCAACGGGGAACGTGTGGAGAGATACTCTCGCAAAGTCTTTGTTGGAGGACTGCCCCCGGACATAGACGAAGGTAAAGATGTGTTACTACTACAGAGAATGCTTGTCTACATTGTTATATCAAAAGCCATAAGAAACCTACACTACTGAGCATTAGATTGCTATGTGATTTTACTGTCAATTGTTTTATCTACATAAACTTAGCACATAAAAGTAAGGACGTTTGTGTTTGGTCGAGCACCATTTTTAAAGGGAAATAAGCAGGTTTCCCCACAGTATGATATTAATTGCCAAGAAGCTTTGTTACAACAAATAAATAATTCACAAAACACACCTTTCCTTTGCTGTGTATTTATGAAACTCAGAGCAGCACTAAATATACTGATGTACCAAACTCGTTCTCTTCTTCAGATGAAATCACTGCCAGTTTCCGCAGATTTGGTCACTTGTTTGTTGACTGGCCTCACAAGGCAGAGAGCAAGTCCTATTTCCCACCAAAAGGTAAGTCAACCCAGTTTGTAACGTGTATATTTCTGCGCCAGCATGTCGACTACAGCAAATGGTAATGCCAAGTCATTTGCTTGTTGTGTTTGTGTGTGTGCGCTTCATTTTTCTGCATGTCCAACCTTTTTCCAGGATATGCTTTCCTGCTGTTCCAAGACGAGAGCTCTGTCCAGGCCCTGATCGATGCCTGCATCCAGGAGGACGGCAAGCTTTACCTGTGTGTCTCCAGTCCCACCATCAAAGACAAGCCTGTGAGTTTTACCTTCTTTTTAGCTGCTACTTGCTTGTTATGCGCCTTGCCAACACAAATGGCAAAAGCATAGACCCACAAAACAACTGCTCTTTGTGTGTCTGGTGATAATATCCCAGAAACTGTATAATGAATGCTCTGCTGCAATAATGCGTCAGATGATTAGGTTTTGTGCACTCACTTTATATTTTCAGTGCAACATGAAACATTGTCCATGAACTAATCCTGAGCCATTGAAGCCTCATTTTAGCTGTAGTCTATGATGGGTTTGTTTACTCATCCCTTTATATCATGCAGATGTTTCTGTGTCCTGCCTCACAAAATGTAAAATGTTGGGTGGTGTAGCGGTCTAGTGGTTAGAGCTCAGTCCTCTTAGCAGTGACCTGATTCGAGTCCCACCGGTGGTCATTCCCCTCTCGGCCCCATTTCATCTATGTCCCTCCAAATCTTAAAAAAAAAAAATGCATTCACAGGATTTCACCGTCATTCCAGGGGTTTCTTGGGAAAACGCCCTTTCACACTTCCAATGACTTCCTGCAACAGCGACCATATTGAACCAAATACACATGTTAATCCATATTACATAAGTAGCAAGCCCTTTTCATTTTCTAATCCAGAATGTATTTTGCATGCAAAGGGGTGTGTATATAACCGTTACTGAGAGGAAACTCATTTTGTAAATGTTTTAATCATCTTATAGGTTCAGATCAGGCCCTGGAACCTAAATGACAGTGACTTTGTGATGGACGGCTCTCAGCCGCTGGATCCCAGGAAAACTATCTTTGTAGGAGGCGTCCCACGCCCCCTCCGTGCAGGTAAGTGTGTGTGTGTGTGTGATGACCCCTAGATGTAATGAAGTCTCATAACTGGACTAGTGTTGACCCAATTCTCCTGCATTGTGTATCCTAGTGGAGCTTGCCATGATCATGGACCGTCTGTATGGGGGAGTGTGTTACGCTGGGATCGACACAGACCCTGAACTGAAGTATCCCAAAGGGGCGGGGCGAGTAGCCTTCTCCAATCAGCAAAGCTACATTGCAGCCATCAGTGCCCGGTTTGTTCAACTGCAGCACGGGGAGATTGATAAACGGGTGAGTCTCATCTGATGTTAGCAGCGGCCCTCTTCAGGTCTTCAAAATGGAAGAGTGGATGTTCATGAAATATTCATTCCAACCTACCTTAACGTGCTGCTGTGCATTCCAAATGTTCTCGACCTCCATTTTGACTCTGTCCTCCATTTCATGGCTCTTGCTCAGGTGGAAGTGAAGCCATATGTCCTGGACGACCAGCTGTGTGATGAGTGCCAGGGCACCCGCTGTGGGGGGAAGTTTGCCCCTTTCTTCTGCGCCAACGTGACCTGCCTGCAGTACTACTGTGAGTATTGCTGGGCAGCCATCCACTCCCGGGCCGGCCGAGAGTTCCACAAGCCGCTGGTGAAGGAGGGAGGGGACCGACCACGACACATCTCCTTCCGCTGGAACTGAGGCCAGAGAGGGCAAGGGGAACGGGGGGAGGGATTGAGAGAAAAGGGGTAGTTAGGGAAGGGCTATGGGCTACCATATGAAAAATAAATGCACTTTTCTTTTTAAGTTAAACAAAAAAAAAGAACTTAATTTATTTTTTATTTTTTAAATTCGGCCTTTCTAAAATAAGTAAATGCTAATAAGAGAGTGAAATCCCATTTATGTTTTGACTTTAAGTGTGCATGAGCATATGGATGCATTAGATTTGGATTTAGATGTTTTCAGACTTGACTGTACTTTCTTTTCGTGTTAGCTGGCAAAGCTGCTTACATTTGTTGTCAAGAGTAACATAAAATTTAAGTGAGGTTCATCATACCTAAATCTGTATACTAACTATGGAAGTTGAGTTTTAAGAAGGGTGCATTTTCTTACTTTTCGCTTGCAGGACTAGAGAACAACAGTACCATTTTTACCAAAGGTTGAGTTCAAATGTTTGGGTTGAACAGAGGAGGAACACCGTTTCAGATGGTCGGACCATTGAGTTTTTTTTTCTCCAGGAAGCTCGGTGTATAGCAGCATCTGGCCACGTCACAAATACAAAATCTCCCCCTCAGTCTGGCACACGTTTAGATTGCTGGCATGAGTTTTTAGGTCTTGGTTTCAAAAGTCAACACTATGTAACCAGAAAAGGGCAAACCAAAGATTGGCCTACAACACGTCATCAAAAAGCAGATAATGTTGATCTGAGGGTGTTCAGGATAATGTCCTCTTGTCTTACGGCAGAGGAGAAGGCTAGAGTTGTCTGGAGTTTCGGTTTATGGGTGTCGGCTTAATAATGACACAGCCCCTCAGGGCTCAGGTATTGGCAGTAGTATTTGCTCACTTTATATTGTCAGGGATATTAGCACTGGAAGCTAACATGCTAATGTAGTACAAACTAATGGGAATGCACAGTCCAGTCTCCCTGAGCTGTCCTCATGGTGTACCACTGCACGCTCTACCATGACTGGAGCTTCTATCACAAGTCTTGTGGTTGGATATGGTAGTAGCTAGAAATTTGCTGTCACAGAGATAAAGATATTATTTTATACATGGCCTGCTGATTTTTGTACAGTGTTTTATAGCTGATTATTTTGTCATGAACATATATACATTTATTATGCACTACTTTTCTAAATATTTTTTTCAATAGTCATTTTAGGCACATTTTTCACAGATGGGAGAACTCCTTTTGCAATACCTCATTTTTTTCACTTGGTGAAAAATAATTTTGTACCTTTGTTACTAAGAGATCTGCATTTATGGTAAACTTAATTTAAAAAAGAAAATGAATGATATTAATATAATTTTCAATTAGCTTTTATATATTTAAGTGCTGGTAAAATCTGAAAATTGTCTGGTGCATTGGTGTGATTCTGTAGATTAAAAACAAAAAAATTGTAGGCTATCCTTATAGCCAGTCATATATGGATTCTCTATTGTCCTGATAAACATAATTACAGGATCCTAAGGCATGACAAGACCTTTCTAAGCTGATTTTGATAGTCTTGGAAAAAATATATTCTGACATTTCTCTCTTAGGTGTAGACAATAAGATTATCAATAGGGTAAATGTTTTTTGGCTTTGGTCAATGTGAAAATCTTTCCCTTCTGACACCTGAGTGGATAACAGCTGTTTGAATATTTAAGATCCTCTTTCTGGGACTGCCTGTAAGTCCTACTTATTCTTGGCATGCATAATGTAATACAGAAATAACATGACTAGTGTCAATGCAGGACCTAATGTAATGCACTAGATCTTACTTTCTCCTTTTTCCACTTTTCTTTTTCTTAATCTCGTTGAGATCCGCTATCTCTTGTAGCCTCTCTTTACATGATGGAGTCTGCCTTCCTTACACAGACATGATGTTTATGCAAAATCTACACGGTGACAACACTTTGGATGCGTTTTTGTAATGTAGAGGAACACTCAAGTAGGACGTAGATGAGGAGACTTGATCACTTGACCCCCCTTTGTGATGTGGCATGCTTTGGGACATAAACCTGAATGTGATTTAATGTTGCAAGTTAACTTTTTGAGCCATTATGTGCAATACTTATTCTTTCCAGAAAAACAAGTCTCCGCAGTATAAAAATCATTTAACCCATATTAACCATGCAGTCATTTACACAATGTTTGTTTCCTATTGTTCATGCTGATGTTTGCAAGAAGAAGAAAAAAAAACTAATTTATACCTGAATTTATTTTTAAACATTAGTTTTGTGCTTATTTACTTATTTTGCTACTACCATGCTACTGTGATTGAAAACATTGTATATACTAGGTCGGTAATGTATTTAGCATTTGCTATATTTTCAATTTGAAATGTATAACTATCATTTTTGATCAGATTTTGTTATATTTTTGGGGTGATGTGTTAAAACTCGTTGATGTGTCTAGTTTTTTCTAATTGCTGTATTGTGCTCCACATTTTCAGATGAAAAAGAATGATCATGTCTGTTTAGTATTACTTGATTGCAAAAAAAAATTCAATAGTTTTTAATTGTATGCTGGGAAGGTTATATTTATTGATTATTTTTTTTCCTTTTTTTTTTTTTACCTGATATCATTTTTATTTTTATTAAGTCCTTTCACATTTATACGTAAGTTCCAATTTTTTTTATATTTTCTTCCTGATTAATTTACGCTACAATACAGAAGTCAGTTTTTATAGTTGGTTTGTAGTATCGAAGTAAAAACAAAAGATCTAATGTCATATATTCATTTGCTGCCAACTGTTTGTAACTGTATGCATACATTTGAAGTATTTGTAATGTGAGATGTTGAACGAATAAAACAGCTGTGAGGAAGAACCATATGCCTAATTGATTCACGAGAAACTATCTCTGCGTTCCAATATCCATACTTCCATACTATTAAGTAAGCCAGAAAAAGATTTAGGATGTCCCAATACATGCATGTCAATCGTAGTATGCTGTAAACACCTAGATGTCCCACTAACTCCAAATACATTTTGGAGTATTCATCTTTATTCTTGACATTTCTCGACATAATGAAAAAAAAAACTTCCTTATCTTCTTTATTTTCTCTCCTGTGGCTCTAAAACTCCTCTGTACTTTAGTTTGTAGTATAGTAAAAAGAAAGAGTATGTGATTTGGAACGCAGGGTATAGGTGTTTTTTTTACTTTTTTAGTTCAGTATTTTCAAAGGCGCGCTAGCCACCTTGGAAACTGGAAATCTCACACCTGATGCCATTGTTATGACAGCACTTTAATGGCACATCTGGCGAGTAAAGTTGAATAAGGTCAGAGGTATTTATAGGCCCAGGCTTATTTCATGCCTCGGTGAGTGCTATCTAACGCTAAACCTAAACCTCCCCTTTAATCCCAACAAAACCTTTTCTAGTCTAGTAAAAGCCGTATTACAGAGTGAACAGTATACAAACACTGTAGACCAAAATATAATGAATGAGGTTATTAAGACAATTATACAACCATAATGCGTAAACACAATATCACTTGATACTGGCTCACTTTATTTCAGGGTGCTTGTTTACTTAAAATTAATACTATTTTAATTTTATTTTCTTCAGATTGATTGAGTTCGATTTACACAAGTAAATAATTAAGTTTACAGACATTTGGAACTTTTGTTAGGAAGCCCAATGAATATGAATGAATGACCTAATCATTTTAAGGTCATTGTTTGATTGTCTTCAGCTGGTAAAACCATTATTATTTTTCTTACCAACACATTTCTAAATAACACATTAGATTTGATAGAGTAAGATTACTTTATCAAATTTAATTTGTTATTTTGTGTTATTTTTTTGTGATGTCACAACACTGTAGTAGCCTACGTGAAACCGTGGTACTTTTGCTTAGGTTATCATACCGTCAGAATATCATACCAGCCTATGCCTATATCCTACTATGAAATAAATTTTAACTGTATTTTATTTTCATAGGCTAAATATTAGGCTACATGTTTTTAAAATGTATTGATTTTGATCATTCACTATAAATGTACCTTGCGTGTTAAGGCACAAGGAAATACAACGTTGTATTTATCTGGCCAGCTTCACATTCATCAATCCATGTTTACATCAAAACCTACAAGCCATGGCTAGGCTACAAGCCTACAGGTGAAACTCGAAAAATTTGAATATCGTGCAAAAGTTCATTAATTTCATTAATTCAACTTTAAAGGTGAAAATAATATCTTATACAGACTCATTACATGCAAAGTGAGATATGTGAAGCCTTTATTTGTTATAATTGTGATTATTATGGTTTACAGTTTATAAAAACCCCAAATTCAAAATCTCAGAAAATTAGAATATTACATAAAATCAATAAAAAAAGGTTTTTAAATACATAAATGTCGGCCCTCTAGAAAGCATAATCATGCATATGTACTAAGTACTTTGTTTGGGCCCCTTTTGCACAAATTCTTGCCTCAATGCGGCATGGCATGGATGCTATCAGTCTGTGGCACTGCTGAGGTGTTATGGAAGCCCATGTTGCTTTGATAGTGGCCTTCAGCTCGTCTGTATTGTTGGGTCTGGTGTGTCTCATCTGCCTCTTGACAATAGTCCATAGTTTCTCTATGGAGTTCAGGTCAGGAGAGTTGTCGGCCATTCATGCACAGTAATACCATGGTCAGTCAACCAGTTACCAGTGGTTTATGGTACTGTGTGCAGGTGCCAAGTCTATCTGGAAATGGAAATTGTCATCACCATAAAGCTTGTCAACAGACAGAAGCATGAAGTGCTCAAAAATCTTCTGGATGATGGCTGTGGTGACTTTGGACATGATAACATGTGGACTAACAGCAGCAGATGTCATGATACCTCAAATCATCACTGATCCAAATTAAATGTTGCGTTTCATTTAGAAATCAAGGTTCCATAGTCTAGAGGAAGAGTGGAGGGGCACAAAATCCAAGAGGGTGAAAGACCACTCAAGTTTCAACAGTCAGTGATGATTTGAGGCACCATGTCATCTGATGGTGTTGGTCCACTGTGTTATCAAGTCCAAAGTCACCACAGCTGTCTACCAGGAGATTTTAGAGCACTTCATACTCCTGTATTTTGACAAGCTTTATGGAGATGCTGAATTACTTTTTCCAGCAAGACTTGACACCTGTCCACAGTGCCAAAACCACAAGTAACTGGTTGACTGACCATGGTATTATGTGTTAATTGGCCAGATAACTCTCCTGACCTGAACCCAATAGAGAAACTATGGAGCATTGTCAAGAGTTTTCATAAGCTGTAAGCCATAATAATCACAATTATAACAAATAAAGGCTTGAAATATCTCACTTTGAATGTAATGAGTCTATATAATATATTAGTTTCACCATTTAGGTTGAATTACTGAAATAAATGAACTTTTGCAAGATATTCAAATTTTTCAAAGTTTCACCTGTATAGGTATGAAACATGTATGAAAGCCCTGCCCCTGATTAGCCGAGTAAGCCCATGGCCCAGGGGCACATGGAGTAGCCCGGTCATTTTTTTTTTACTGGCCCCTCCCCATTCAGATTGAATTGAGCAGCGCGAGAGAAACCAATGTTAAAGGACTAGCTCGCTTCAGGCAGGTCTCACCAAAAGGCTGTTGGTCTAAAGGTCCCACCAGGTTAAAGTCATGAAGTTCAAAAACTTGAAAGCCGCTCCGTCTTTAAAGTTTAGTTTTAATGCCGGAAATATGTCGCCTGTGTTTGTGCCTCAGTTTAGCTCCACGCAAAAACATCAGGCCGACCCCCAATCTCAATGCCAGAGGAACAAGCCCGGGATTAAGCGCGGGAACAAGCGGGCTAAACATAAAGGTGTCTGCGAAAAATACCTTTTAAATGACAAAAAACCAAAGCTCAACAACAAGACTTTATCCTACAATGTGACAGAGGCGGCGGAGGAGGAAGCCACTCCGAGGAGATTGATGTGTGAGGCCGCAGGGGAAAAAACAAGACAAGTGTGGGCCATGGAGGAGAAACGCCGTGTAAGTTGCTGCTGTTGTTCATAAGTAAGCTAGTTTGGTTATGTTAGCTTAGCTGTGATGCTAGTTACTTGGCTAGCATTTCTGTGTGTGTGTGTGTGTGTGTGTGCGTGTGTGTGTGTGTGTGTGTGTGTGTGTGTGTGTGTGTGTGTGTGTGTGTGTGTGTGTGTGTGTGTGTGTGTGTGTGTGTGTGTGTGTGTGTGTGTGTGTGTGTGTGTGTGTGTGTGTGTGTGTGGGGGGGGGGACAAATCTAATACAGGAGTTTTGTCATGCTCAAGCATGTAGTTAAACTAGAGTAGACTTTATTCACATTGGCAAAACTAAGCCTAATTTAGCGATGAACTGATGTGTATGTTCTGGGTGGACTAAACTGTTAGCACACTCCATTAATCACATCTCATTTTCGTTGTTGTCATGTTGCAGGCCCTGATTCTGACCCTGTCCGTGGAGATGTTTTCTCTTTCTCCCAAAGAATCCCCAGCAAACCTGTCACAGAGAAGGAGCAGGTAGGGCCAATACAGAGTCTACACTGTGTGCAATGACAGAGAGGAACAGGAGAACATTAATAAAAACAATTACCAACTAGAACTGCAAGCAGTTTTTACCGGGGGCCAAGCCTCCGACGCAACTCGTCGTCAACCGCCGCGCCGGCCGCTCACTCCGCAGAATCTGCGGATGTAAAGTTTTTGACCGTGGGATGTTCGGTGCGGGAGTTGTATAGGTATCGCTGTTTACGGATGAATTTCGCGAAAGTGCCACGGTGGAACGATGCAGCTCAATTCACAGAACAAGTGGATGTCAAGTTTTTTAATGTGCGATGTTTGGTTGGCGAGTTATGAGCAAAAGCAGATTGTCAGCCTTGACAAAATGGCCGCCGGAGCTAATTGCACAATGTAATGTCAATGGACATGCTAACATTCCCGCCTTTTTTCTTTGACGGAAAAAAAAAAATCTAATTTTATTAAAAAGTCCCTTAAACATTACTATTTCTTGGCCATATTTTTCATATAGACTTGGGTATGCCCCTTGATGGTTTCCCGTGAGTTTTAAGAAAATTCCTCTGGCCAATTAGGAGATATAAAATTTCCTAATTTATGGCGCCCCCTTATGGCGAAAATGTCCAATTTTTTTATTGAACTCAATAAAGGGTAGCCCCAACATATGTCTAAAATTTGGACTTGATCCGACTTATGATTTTGGATTTATGAATTTTTTCGTAAAACGTAGCTAATCAACAAATATTTAAAACGCTACCGTTTCGTTATCCATGGTCGGATCAAAATTCTTTCGTATGATTTCTTTCCGTGTGGGTCGGTAGATGTTCTGTGAAAAGTTTGGTGTCGATTGTCCAAAAAATACGGGAGGAGTAGCGAAAAATATGTTTTGCAGTTTTTGCGATTTTGCGAAAAATCTATAATATCGCAAATGGGCGTGGCCTATGCCAAATGATGCAGCTGACTCCAGTGCATCTGTGGATATAAAGTTTTTGACTGTGGGACGTTCGGTGTGGGAGTTATGACCCCAAACGCGTTTTCCTTCGTTGTAGCGCCACCTAGTGGCCGGCATGTCTGAATTTTGTCGTAGGCCGGGAGGCCAGGGGTCTGAACTAGTCATGCAAGTGGCATGTCCCAACCCTTTACGGTTTGGGCTGCAGCACCACTTTTACTCGGAGAAAAATTAAAATAATAATAATAACTAGAACTGCAAGCAGTTTTTACCGGGGGCCAAGCCTCCGACGCAACTCGTCGTCAACCGCCGCGCCGGCCGCTCACTTCGCGGAATCCGTGGATGTAAAGTTTTTGACCGTGGGATGTTCGGTGCGGGAGTTGTATAGGTATCGCTGTTTACGGATGAATTTGGCGAAACTGCCACGGTGGAACGATGCAGCTCAATTCACAGAACAAGTGCATGTCAAGTTTTTTAATGTGCGATGTGTGGTTGGCGAGTTATGAGCAAAAGTAGATCGTCAGCCTTGACAAAATGGCCGCCGGAGCTAATTGCACAATGTAATGTCAATGGACATGCTAACATTCCCGCCTTTTTTCTTTGACGGAAAAAAAAAAATCTAATTTTATTAAAAAGTCCCTTACACATTAATATTTCTTGGCCATATTTTTTATATAGACTCGTGTATGCCCCTTGATGGTTTCCCTGGAGTTTTAAGAAAATTCCTCTGGCCAATTAGGAGATATAAAATTTCCTAATTTATGGCGCCCCCTTGTGGCGAAATTCTCCATATTTTTTATTGAACGCAATTAAGGGTAGCCCCAACATATGTCTAAAATTTGGACTTGATCCGACTTATGATTTTGGATTTATTAATTTTTTCGTAAAACGTAGCTAATCAACAAATATTTAAAACGCTACCGTTTCGTTATCGATGGTCGGATCACAATTCTTTCGAATGATTTCTTACCGTGTGGGTCGGTAGATGTTCTGTGCAAACTTTGGTGTCAATTGTCCAAAAATTGTGGGAGGAGTAGCGAAAAATAAGTTTTGCATTTTTCGCGATTTTGCGAAAAATCTATAATATCGCAAATGGGCGTGGCCTATGCCAAATGATGCAGCTGACTCCAGTGCATCTGTGGATATAAAGTTTTTGACGGTGGGACGTTCGGTGTGGGAGTTATAGCCCCAAACGCGTTTTCTTTGGTGTAGCGCCACCTAGTGGCCGGCATGTCTGAATTTTTTTGTAGGCCGAGAGGCCGGGGGTCTGAACTAGTCATGCAAGTGGCATGTCCCAACCCTTTACGGTTTGGGCTGTGGACACAGTTTTATGCGGCGAAGTATAATAATAATAATAATCGCCACTAAAACAATAGGGTTCCCTGCCCCGCAGGGCTTGGGAACCGCGTTGCTGTGCAAAACGCGGTCCCAGCTCCTGCTCGGGCTTGGCCCCCTAACTAGAACTGCAAGCAGTTTTGACCGGGGGCCAAGCCTCCGACGCGACTCGTCGTCAACCGCTGCGCCGGCCGCTCACTTTGCAGAATCTGTGGATGTAAAGTTTTTGACTGTGGAATGTTCGGTGTGGGAGTTGTATAGGTATCGCTGTTTATGGATGAATTTGGCGAAACTGCCACGGTGGAACGATGCAGCTCAATTCACAGAACAAGTGGATGTCAAGTTTTTTAATGTGCGATGTTTGGTTGTAGAGTTATGAGCAAAAGCAGATTGTCAGCCTTGACAAAATGGCCGCCGGAGCTAATTGCACAATGTAATGTCAATGGACATGCTAACATTCCCGCCTTTTTTCTTTGACGGAAAAAAAAAAATCTAATTTTATTAAAAAGTCCCTTAAACATTAATATTTCTTGGCCATATTTTTTCTATAGACTCGTGTATGCCCCTTGATGGTTTACCGTGAGTTTTAAGAAAATTCCTTTGGCCAATTAGGAGATATAAAATTTCCTAATTTATGGCGCCCCCTTGTCGCGAAATTCTCCAAATTTTTTATTGAACGCAATTATGGGTAGCCCCAACATATGTCTAAAGTTTGGACTTGATCCGACTTATGATTTTGGATTTATGAATTTCTACGTAAAACGTAGCTAATCAACAAATATTCAAAGCGCTATCGTTTCGTTATCGATGGTCGTATCCAAATTCTTTCGAAAAATTATTTTCCGTATGGGTCGGTAGATGTTCTGTGCAAACTTTGGTGTCAATTGTCCAAAAATTGTGGGAGGAGTAGCGAAAAATATGTTTTTCAGTTTTCGCGATTTTGCGAAAAATCTATAATATCGCAAATGGGCGTGGCCTATGCCAAATGATGCAGCTGACTCCAGTGCATATGTGGATATAAAGTTTTTGACTGTGGGACGTTCGGTGTGGGAGTTATGACCCCAAAAGCGTTTTCCTTCGTTGTAGCGCCACCTAGTGGCCGGCATGTCTGAATTTTTGTCGTATGCGTAGTCCGGGCGGACCTGGATCTAGTCATGCAATTGGCATGTCTGCACCCTTTACGGTTTGGGCTGTGCACGCAGTTTTAGGGAGGTACAAATAATAATAATAATAATAACTAGAACTGCAAGCAGTTTTTACCGGGGGCCAAGCCTCCGACGCAACTCGTCGTCAACCGCCGCGCCGGCCGCTCACTCCGCAGAATCTGCGGATGTAAAGTTTTTGACCGTGGGATGTTCGGTGCGGGAGTTGTATAGGTATCGCTGTTTACGGATGAATTTCGCGAAAGTGCCACGGTGGAACGATGCAGCTCAATTCACAGAACAAGTGGATGTCAAGTTTTTTAATGTGCGATGTTTGGTTGGCGAGTTATGAGCAAAAGCAGATTAAAATGGCTGCCGGAGCTAATTGCACAATGTAATGTCAATGGACATGCTAACATTCCCGCCTTTTTTCTTTGACGGAATTTTTTTTTAAACATTTTATTAAAAAGTCCCTTACACATTAATATTTCTTGGCCATATTTTTTATATAGACTCGTGTATGCCCCATGATGATTTCCCGTGAGTTTTAAGAAAATTCCTCTGGCCAATTAGGAGATATAAAATTTCCTAATTTATGGCGCCCCCTTATGGCGAAAATGTCCAATTTTTTTATTGAACGCAATTAAGGGTAGCCCCAACATATGTCTAAAATTTGGACTTGATCCGACTTATGATTTCGGATTTATGAATTTCTACGTAAAACGTAGCTAATCAACAAATATTTAAAACGCTACCGTTTCGTTATCAATAGTCGGATCAAAATTCTTTCAAAAAAATCTTTTCCGTGTGGGTCGGTAGATGTTCTGTGCAAAGTCTGGTGTCAATTGTCCAAAAATTGTGGGAGGAGTAGCGAAAAGTCAGTTTTGCAGTTTTCGCCATTTTGCGAAAAATCTGTAATATCGCAAATGGGCGTGGCCTATGCCAAATGATGCAGCTGACTCCAGTGCATCTGTGGATATAAAGTTTTTGACTGTGGGACGTTCGGTGTGGGAGTTATGACCCCAAACGCGTTTTCCTTCGTTGTAGCGCCACCTAGTGGCCGGCATGTCTGAATTTCTTTGTATGCTGAGATTTCACGGACCTGGATCTAGTCATGCAATTGGCATGTCTGCACCCTTTACGGTTTGGGCTGTGGACGCAGTTCTAGCGGCGACAAATAATAATAATAATAACTAGAACTGCAAGCAGTTTTGACCGGGGGCCAAGCCTCCGACGCAACTCGTCGTCAACCGCCGCGCCGGCCGCTCACTCCACGGAATCCGTGGATGTAAAGTTTTTGACCGTGGGATGTTCGGTGCGGGAGTTGTATAGGTATCGCTGTTTACGGATGAATTTCGCGAAAGTGCCACGGTAGAACAATGCAGCTCAATTCACAGAACAAGTGGATGTCAAGTTTTTTAAAGTGCGATGTTTGGTTGGCGAGTTATGAGCAAAAGCAGATTGTCAGCCTTGACAAAATGGCCGCCGGAGCTAATTGCACAATGTAATGTCAATGGACATGCTAACATTCCCGCCTTTTTTCTTTGACGGAAAAGAAAAAATCTAATTTTATTAAAAAGTCCCGTAAACATTACTATTTCTTGGCCATATTTTTCATATAGACTCGGGTACGCCCGTTGATGGTTTCCCGTGAGTTTTAAGAAAATTCCTTTGGCCAATTAGGAGATATAAAATTCCCTAGTTTATGGCGCCCCCTTATGGCGAAAATTTCCAATTTTTTTTTTGAACGTAATTAAGGGTAGCCCCAACATATGTCTAAAATTTGAACTTGATCCGACTTATGATTTTGGATTTATGAATTTCTACGTAAAACGTAGCTAATCAACAAATATTTAAAACGCTACCGTTTCTCTATCCATGGTCGGATCAAAATGCATTAGCATGATTTCTTTCCGTGTGGGTCGGTAGATGTGCTGTGCAAACTTTGGTGTCAATTGTCCAAAAATTGTGGGAGGAGTAGCGAAAAATATGTTTTTCAGTTTTCGCGATTTTGCGAAAAATCTATAATATCGCAAATGGGCGTGGCCTATGCCAAAAGATGCAGCTGACTCCAGTGAATATGTGGATATAAAGTTTTTGACTGTGGGAGTTTCGGTGTGGGAGTTATGGCCCCAAACGCGTTTTCTTTGGTGTAGCGCCACCTAGTGGCCGGCATGTCTGAATAGTTTTGTATGCGTACACGGCCCGGACCTGGATCTAGTCATGCAATTGGCATGTCTGCACCCTTTACGGTTTGGCCTGTGGACACAGTTTTAGGTGACTACAAATAATAATCCTTACTAAAACAATAGGGTTCCCTGCCCCGCAGGGCTTGGGAACCGCGTTGCTGTGCAAAACGCGGTCCCAGCTCCTGCTCGGGCTTGGCCCCCTAACTAGAACTGCAAGCAGTTTTTACCGGGGGCCAAGCCTCCGACGCAACTCGCCGTCAACCGCCGCGCCGGCCGCTCACTCCGCAGAATCTGCGGATGTAAAGTTTTTGACCGTGGGATGCTCGGTGCGGGAGTTGTATAGGTATCGCTGTTTACGGATGAATTTCGCGAAAGTGCCACGGTGGAACGATGCAGCTCAATTCACAGAACAAGTGGATGTCAAGTTTTTTAATGTGCGATGTGTGGTTGGCGAGTTATGAGCAAAAGCAGATTGTCAGCCTTGACAAAATGGCCGCCGGAGCTAATTGCACAATGTAATGTCAATGGACATGCTAACATTCCCGCCTTTTTTCTTTGACGGAAAAAAAAAATATCTAATTTTATTAAAAAGTCCCTTACACATTAATATTTCTTGGCCATATTTTTTATATAGACTTGTGTATGCCCCTTGATGGTTTCCCGTGAGTTTTAAGAAATTTCCTCTGGCCAATTAGGAGATATGAAATTTCCTAATTTATGGCGCCCCCTTATGGCGAAAATTTCCAAATTTTTTATTGAACGCAAATAAGGGTAGTCCCAACATATGTCTAAAATTTGGACTTGATCCGACTTATGATTTTGGATTTATGAATTTTTTCGTAAAACGTAGCTAATCAACAAATATTTAAAACGCTACCGTTTCGTTATCCATGGTCGGATCACAATTCTTTCAAATGATTTCTTTCCGTGTGGGTCGGTAGATGTTCTGTGCAAAGTTTGGTGTCAATTGTCCAAAAATTGTGGGAGGAGTAGCGAAAAATATGTTTTGCAGTTTTCGCGATTTTGCGAAAAATCTATAATATCGCAAATGGGCGTGGCCTATGCCAAATGATGCAGCTAACTCCAGTGCATCTGTGGATATAAAGTTTTTGACTGTGGGACGTTCGGTGTGGGAGTTATGACCCCAAACGCGTTTTCCTTCGTTGTAGCGCCACCTAGTGGCCGGCATGTCTGAATTTTTTTGTATGCTGAGATTTCACGGACCTGGATCTAGTCATGCTATTGGCATGTCTGCACCCTTTACGGTTTGGGGTGTGGACACAGTTCTAGCGGCGACAAATAAGAATAATAATAATAATCGCCACAAAAACAATAGGGTTCCCTGCCCCGCAGGGCTTGGGAACCGCGTTGCTGTGCAAAACGCGGTCCCAGCTCCTGCTCGGGCTTGGCCCCCTAACTAGAACTGCAAGCAGTTTTGACCGGGGGCCAAGCCTCCGACGCAACTCGTCGTCAACCGCCGCGCCGGCCGCTCACTCCGCAGAATCTGCGGATGTAAAGTTTTTGACCGTGGGATGTTCGGTGCGGGAGTTGTATAGGTATCGCTGTTTACGGATGAATTTCGCCAAACTGCCACGGTGGAACGATGCAGCTCAATTCACAGAACAAGTGGATGTCAAGTTTTTTAATGTGCGATGTTTGGTTGGCGAGTTATGAGCAAAAGCAGATTGTCAGCCTTGACAAAATGGCCGCCGGAGCTAATTGCACAATGTAATGTCAATGGACATGCTAACATTCCCGCCTTTTTTCTTTGACGGAAAAAAAAAATCTAATTTTATTAAAAAGTCCCTTAAACATTAATATTTCTTGGCCATATTTTTTCTATAGACTCGTGTATGCCCCTTGATGGTTTACCGTGAGTTTTAAGAAAATTCCTCTGGCCAATTAGGAGATATAAAATTTCCTAATTTATGGCGCCCCCTTATGGCGAAAATTTCCAAATTTTTTATTGAACGCAATTAAGGGTAGCCCCAACATATGTCTAGAATTTGGACTTGATCCGACTTATGATTTTGGATTTATGAATTTCTACGTAAAACGTAGCTAATCAACAAATATTCAAAGCGCTACCGTTTCGTTATCGATGGTCGGATCAAAATTCTGTGTGATAATTTCTTTCCGTGTGGGTCGGTAGATGTTCTGTGCAAAGTTTGGTGTCAATTGTCCAAAAATTGTGGGAGGAGTAGCGAAAAATATGTTTTTCAGTTTTCGCGATTTTGCGAAAAATCTATAATATCGCAAATGGGCGTGGCCTATGCCAAATGATGCAGCTGACTCCAGTGCATCTGTGGATATAAAGTTTTTGACTGTGGGACGTTCGGTGTGGGAGTTATGACCCCAAACGCGTTTTCCTTGGTGTAGCGCCACCTAGTGGCCGGCATGTCTGAATTTTTTTGTATGCTGAATGACCACGGACCTGGATCTAGTCATGCAATTGGCATGTCTGCACCCTTTACGGTTTGGGCTGTGCACACAGTTTTGCGCGCGACAAATAATAATAATAATCCTTACAAAAACAATAGGGTTCCCTGCCCCGCAGGGCTTGGGAACCGCGTTGCTTTGCATACAGCGGTCCCAGCCTGCTCGGGCTTGGCCCCCTAATAACTAGAACTGCAAGCAGTTTTTACCGGGGGCCAAGCCTCCGACGCAACTCGTCGTCAACCGCCGCGCCGGCCGCTCACTTCGCAGAATCCGTGGATGTAAAGTTTTTGACCGTGGGATGTTCGGTGCGGGAGTTGTATAGGTATCGCTGTTTATGGATGAATTTGGCAAAACTGCCACGGTGGAACGATGCAGCTCAATTCACAGAACAAGTGGATGTCAAGTTTTTTAATGTGCGATGTTTGGTTGGAGAGTTATGAGCAAAAGCAGATTAAAATGGCTGCCGGAGCTAATTGCACAATGTAATGTCAATGGACATGCTAACATTCCCGCCTTTTTTCTTTGACGGAATTTTTTTTAAAACATTTTATTAAAAAGTCCCTTAAACATTACTATTTCTTGGCCATATTTTTTATATAGACTCGGGTATGCCCCTTGATGGTTTCCCGTGAGTTTTAAGAAAATTCCTTCGGCCAATTAGGAGATATAAAATTTCCTAATTTATGGCGCCCCCTTATGGCGAAATTCTCCAAATTTTTTATTGAACGCAATTAAGGGTAGCCCCAACATATGTCTAAAATTTGGACTTGATCCGACTTATGATTTTGGATTTATGAATTTTTTCGTAAAACGTAGCTAATCAACAAATATTTAAAACGCTACCGTTTCTCTATCCATGGTCGGATCAAAATGCTTTAGCATAAGTTTTTACCGTGTGGGTCGGTAGATGTTCTGTGCAAAGTTTGGTGTCAATTGTCCAAAAATTGTGGGAGGAGTAGCGAAAAATATGTTTTTCAGTTTTCGCGATTTTGCAAAAAATCTATAATATCGCAAATGGGCGTGGCCTATGCCAAATGATGCAGCTGACTCCAGTGCATCTGTGGATATAAAGTTTTTGACTGTGGGACGTTCGGTGTGGGAGTTATGACCCCAAACGCTTTTTCCTTCGTTTTAGCGCCACCTAGTGGCCGGCATGTCTGAATTTTGTTGTGTGCGTAGTCCGGACGGACCTGGATCTAGTCATGCAATTGGCATGTCTGCACCCTTTACGGTTTGGGCTGTGCACGCAGTTTTAGGGAGGTACAAATAATAATAAAAAAAATCCTTACAAAAACAATAGGGTTCCCTGCCCAGCAGGGCTTGGGAACCGCGTTGCTGTGCAAAACGCGGTCCCAGCTCCTGCTCGGGCTTGGCCCCCTAACTAGAACTGCAAGCAGTTTTTACCGGGGGCCAAGCCTCCGACGCAACTCGTCGTCAACCGCCGCGCCGGCCGCTCACTCCGCAGAATCTGCGGATGTAAAGTTTTTGACCGTGGGATGTTCGGTGCGGGAGTTGTATAGGTATCGCTGTTTACGGATGAATTTCGCGAAAGTGCCACGGTGGAACGATGCAGCTCAATTCACAGAACAAGTGCATGTTACGTTTTTTAATGTGCGATGTGTGGTTGGCGAGTTATGAGCAAAAGTAGATTGTCAGCCTTGACAAAATGGCCGCCGGAGCTAATTGCACAATGTAATGTCAATGGACATGCTAACATTCCCGCCTTTTTTCTTTGACGGAAAAAAAAAAATCTAATTTTATTAAAAAGTCCCTTAAACATTACTATTTCTTGGCCATTTTTTTTCTATAGACTCGTGTTTGCCCCTTGATGGTTTACCGTGAGTTTTAAGAAAATTCGTCTGGCCAATTAGGAGATATAAAATTTCCTAATTTATGGCGCCCCCTTATGGCGAAAATTTCCGATTTTTTTATTGAACGCAAGTAAGGGTAGCCCCAACATATGTCTAAAATTTGGACTTGATCCGACTTATGATTTTGGATTTATTAATTTTTTCGTAAAACGTAGCTAATCAACAAATATTTAAAACGCTACCGTTTCGTTATCCATGGTCGGATCACAATTCTTTCGAATGATTTCTTTCCGTGTGGGTCGGTAGATGTTCTGTGCAAAGTCTGGTGTCAATTGTCCAAAAATTGTGGGAGGTGTAGCGAAAAATAAGTTTTTCAGTTTTCGCGATTCTGCGAAAAATCTATAATATCGCAAATGGGCGTGGCCTATGCCAAATGATGCAGCTGACTCCAGTGCATCTGTGGATATAAAGTTTTTGACTGTGGGACGTTCGGTGTGGGAGTTATGACCCCAAACGCGTTTTCCTTCGTTGTAGCGCCACCTAGTGGCCGGCATGTCTGAATTTTTTTGTAGGCCGGGAGGCCGGGGGTCTGAACTAGTCACGCAAGTGGCATGTCCCAACCCTTTACGGTTTGGGCTGCAGCACCACTTTTACTCGGAGAAAAATAAAAATAACTAGAACTGCAAGCAGTTTTGACCGGGGGCCAAGCCTCCGACGCAACTCGTCGTCAACCGCCGCGCCGGCCGCTCACTTCACGGAACCTGTGGATGTAAACTTTTTGACCGTGGGATGTTCGGTGTGGGAGTTGTATAGGTATCGCTGTTTATGGATGAATTTTGCGAAAGTGCCACGGTAGAACGATGCAGCTCAATTCACAGAACAAGTGCCTGTCAAGTTTTTCAATGTGCGATGTTTGGTTGGCGAGTTATGAGCAAAAGCAGATTAAAATGGCTGCCGGAGCTAATTGCACAATGTAATGTCAATGGACATGCTAGCTGAGATTAGCATCCCGCCTTTTTTCTTTGATGGAATTATTTTTTTTTTAATTTCATTAAAAAGTCCCTTAAACATTAATATTTCTTGGCCATATTCTTTATATAGACTCGTGTATGCCCCTTGATGGTTTCCCGTGAGTTTTAAGAAAACTCCTTTGGCCAATTAGGAGATATAAAATTTCCTAATTTATGGCGCCCCCTTATGGCGAAATTCTCCAAATTTTTTATTGAACGCAATTAAGGGTAGCCCCAACATATGTTTAAAATGTGGACTTGATCCGATGTATAGTTTTGGATTTATGAATATTTACGTACAAGGAAGTAACGGTGAGCTAATTTTCAAATATTCAAAGCGCTACCGTTTCGTCCTCGAAGGTCGTATCAAAATTCTTTCGAATAACTTTTTTCCGTGTGGGTCGGTAGATGTTCTGTGCAAAGTTTGGATTCAATTGTCCAAAAATTGTGGGAGGAGTAGCGAAAAATCAGTTTTGCAGTTTTCGCGATTTTGCGAAAAATCTATAATATCGCAAATGGGCGTGGCCTATGCCAAATGATGCAACTGACTCCAGTGCATCTGTGGATATAAAGTTTTTGACTTTGGGATGTTCGGTGTGGGAGTTATGACCCCAAACGCGTTTTCCTTCGTTGTAGCGCCACCTAGTGGCCGGCATGTCTGAATTTTTTTGTATGCCGAATGACCACGGACCTGGATCTAGTCATGCAATTGGCATGTCTACACCCTTTACGGTTTGGGCTGTGGACGCAGTTTTGCGCGCGACAAATAATAATAATAATCCTTACAAAAACAATAGGGTTCCCTGCCCCGCAGGGCTTGGGAACCGCGTTGCTGTGCAAAACGCGGTCCCAGCTCCTGCTCGGGCTTGGCCCCCTAATAATAATAATCGCCACTAAAACAATAGGGTTCCCTGCCCCGCAGGGCTTGGGAACCGCGTTGCTGTGCAAAACGCGGTCCCAGCTCCTGCTCGGGCTTGGCCCCCTAACTAGAACTGCAAGCAGTTTTTACCGGGGGCCAAGCCTCCGACGCAACTCGTCGTCAAGCGCCGTGCCTGCCGCTCACTCCACAGAACCTGTGGATGTAAAGTTTTTGACCGTGGGATGTTCGGTGCGGGAGTTGTATAGGTATCGCTGTTTATGGATGAATTTTGCGAAACTGCCACGGTGGAACGATGCAGCTCAATTCACAGAACAAGTGCATGTCAAGTTTTTTAATGTGCGATGTGTGGTTAGCGAGTTATGAGCAAAAGCAGATTGTCAGCCTTGACAAAATGGCCGCCGGAGCTAATTGCACAATGTAATGTCAATGGACATGCTAACATTCCCGCCTTTTTTCTTTGACGGAAAAAAAAAAATCTAATTTTATTAAAAAGTCCCTTAAGCATTAATATTTCTTGGCCATATTTTTTATATAGACTCGTGTATGCCCCTTGATGGTTTCCCGTGAGTTTTAAGACATTTCCTCTGGCCAATTAGGAGATATGAAATTTCCTAATTTGTGGCGCCCCCTTATGGCGAAAATGTCCAATTTTTTTATTGAACTTAATTAAGGGTAGCCCCAACATATGTCTAAAATATGGACTTGATCCGACTTATGATTTTGGATTTATTAATTTTTTCGTAAAACGTAGCTAATCAACAAATATTTAAAACGCTACCGTTTCGTTATCCATGGTCGGATCACATTTCTTTCGAATGATTTCTTTCCGTGTGGGTCGGTAGATGTTCTGTGCAAAGTCTGGTGTCAATTGTCCAAAAATTGTGGGAGGAATAGAGAAAAATAAGTTTTTCAGTTTTCGCGATTTTGCGAAAAATCTATAATATCGCAAATGGGCGTGGCCTATGCCAAATGATGCAGCTGACTCCAGTGCATCTGTGGATATAAAGTTTTTGACTGTGGGAGGTTCGGTGTGGGAGTTATGACCCCAAACGCGTTTGGGTTTGTTGTAGCGCCACCTAGTGGCCGGCGTGTCTGATTTTTTTTGTCAGCTGAGAGGCCGGGGGTCTGAACCAATGATGCTAGTGGCATGTCCCAACCCGTTACGGTTTGGGCTGCAGCACCAGTTTTACACCGTTTTTCCGAGACAAATAAAAAGAATAATAATAATCGCCACTAAAACAATAGGGTTCCCTGCCCCGCAGGGCTTGGGAACCGCGTTGCTGTGCAAAACGCGGTCCCAGCTCCTGCTCGGGCTTGGCCCCCTAACTAGAACTGCAAGCAGTTTTTACCGGGGGCCAAGCCTCCGACGCAACTCGTCGTCAAGCGCCGTGCCTGCCGCTCACTTCGCGGAATCCGTGGATGTAAAGTTTTTGACCGTGGGATGTTCGGTGCGGGAGTTGTATAGGTATCGCTGTTTACGGATGAATTTGGCGAAACTGCCACGGTGGAACGATAACGCTCAATTCACAGAACAAGTGCATGTTAAGTTTTTTAATGTGCGATGCGTGGTTGGCGAGTTATGAGCAAAAGTAGATTGTCAGCCTTGACAAAATGGCCGCCGGAGCTAATTGCACAATGTAATGTCAATGGACATGCTAACATTCCCGCCTTTTTTCTTTGACGGAAAAAAAAAATCTAATTTTATTAAAAAGTCCCTTAAACATTACTATTTCTTGGCCATATTTTTTCTATAGACTCGTGTTTGCCCCTTGATGGTTTACCGTGAGTTTTAAGAAAATTCCTCTGGCCAATTAGGAGATATAAAATTTCCTAATTTATGGCGCCCCCTTATGGCGAAATTCTCCAAATTTTTTATTGAACGCAATTAAGGGTAGCCCCAACATATGTCCAAAATTTGGACTTGATCCGACTTATGATTTTGGATTTATGAATTTTTTCGTAAAACGTAGCTAATCAACAAATATTTAAAACGCTACCGTTTCGTTATCCATGGTTGGATCAAAATTCTGTGTGATAATTTCTTTCCGTGTGGGTCGGTAGATGTTCTGTGCAAACTTTGGTGTCAATTGTCCAAAAATTGTGGGAGGAGTAACGAAAAGTCAGTTTTGCAGTTTTCGCGATTTTGCGAAAAATCTATAATATCGCAAATGGGCGTGGCCTATGCCAAATGATGCAGCTGACTCCAGTGAATATGTGGATATAAAGTTTTTGACTGTGGGACGTTCGGTGTGGGAGTTATGACCCCAAACGCGTTTTCTTTGGTGTAGCGCCACCTAGTGGCCGGCATGTCTGAATTTTTTTGTATGCGTAGTCCGGACGGACCTGGATCTAGTCATGCAATTGGCATGTCTGCACCCTTTACGGTTTGGGCTGCGGACACAGTTTTAGGGAGGTAAGTATAATAATAATAACTAGAACTGCAAGCAGTTTTTACCGGGGGCCAAGCCTCCGACGCAACTCGTCGTCAAGCGCCGTGCCTGCCGCTCACTCCACAGAACCTGTGGATGTAAAGTTTTTGACCGTGGGATGTTCGGTGCGGGAGTTGTATAGGTATCGCTGTTTATGGATGAATTTTGCGAAACTGCCACGGTGGAACGATGCAGCTCAATTCACAGAACAAGTGCATGTCAAGTTTTTTAATGTGCGATGTGTGGTTGGCGAGTTATGAGCAAAAGTAGATTGTCAGCCTTGACAAAATGGCCGCCGGAGCTAATTGCACAATGTAATGTCAATGGACATGCTAACATTCCCGCCTTTTTTCTTTGACGGAAAAAAAAAAATCTAATTTTATTAAAAAGTCCCTTTAACATTACTATTTCTTGGCCATATTTTTCATATAGACTCGGGTATGCCCCTTGATGGTTTCCCGTGAGTTTTAAGAAAATTCCTCTGGCCAATTAGGAGATATAAAATTTCCTAATTTATGGCGCCCCCTTATGGCGAAATTCTCAAATTTTTTTATTGAACGCAATTAAGGGTAGCCCCAACATATGTCTAAAATTTGGACTTGATCCGACTTATGATTTTGGATTTATGAATTTTTTCGTAAAACGTAGCTAATCAACAAATATTTCAAACGCTACCGTTTCTCTATCCATGGTCGGATCACAATTCTTTCGAATGATTTCTTTCCGTGTGGGTCGGTAGATGTTCTGTGCAAAGTCTGGTGTCAATTGTCCAAAAATTGTGGGAGGTGTAGCGAAAAATAAGTTTTTCAGTTTTCGCGATTCTGCGAAAAATCTATAATATCGCAAATGGGCGTGGCCTATGCCAAATGATGCAGCTGACTCCAGTGCATCTGTGGATATAAAGTTTTTGACTGTGGGACGTTCGGTGTGGGAGTTATGACCCCAAACGCGTTTTCCTTCGTTGTAGCGCCACCTAGTGGCCGGCATGTCTGAATTTTTTTGTAGGCCGGGAGGCCGGGGGTCTGAACTAGTCACCCAAGTGGCATGTCCCAACCCTTTACGGTTTGGGCTGCAGCACCACTTTTACTCGGAGAAAAATTAAAATAATAATAACTAGAACTGCAAGCAGTTTTTACCGGGGGCCAAGCCTCCGACGCGACTCGTCGTCAACCGCCGCGCCGGCCGCTCACTCCGCAGAATCCGCGGATGTAAAGTTTTTGACCGTGGGATGTTCGGTGCGGGAGTTGTATAGGTATCGCTGTTTATGGATGAATTTTGCGAAACTGCCACGGTGGAACGATGCAGCTCCATTCACAGAACAAGTGCATGTCAAGTTTTTTAATGTGCGATGTGTGGTTGGCGAGTTATGAGCAAAAGTAGATTGTCAGCCTTGACAAAATGGCCGCCGGAGCTAATTGCACAATGTAATGTCAATGGACATGCTAACATTCCCGCCTTTTTTCTTTGACGGAAAAAAAAAAATCTAATTTTATTAAAAAGTCCCTTTAACATTACTATTTCTTGGCCATATTTTTCATATAGACTCGGGTATGCCCCTTGATGGTTTCCCGTGAGTTTTAAGAAAATTCCTCTGGCCAATTAGGAGATATAAAATTTCCTAATTTATGGCGCCCCCTTATGGCGAAATTCTCCAATTTTTTTATTGAACGCAATTAAGGGTAGCCCCAACATATGTATAAAATTTGGACTTGATCCGACTTATGATTTTGGATTTATGAATTTTTTCGTAAAACGTAGCTAATCAAGAAATATTTAAAACGCTACCGTTTCGTTATCCATGGTCGGATCAAAATGCTTTAGCAAGATTTATTTCCGGGTGGGTCGGTAGATGTTCTGTGCAAAGTTTGGTGTCGATTGTCCAAAAATTGTGGGAGGAGTAGCGAAAAGTCAGTTTTGCAGTTTTCGCGATTTTGCAAAAAATCTATAATATCGCAAATGGGCGTGGCCTATGCCAAATGATGCAGCTGACTCCAGTGCATCTGTGGATATAAAGTTTTTGACTGTAGGACGTTCGGTGTGGGAGTTATGACCCCAAACGCGTTTTCCTTCATTGTAGCGCCACCTAGTGGCCGGCATGTCTGAATTTTTTTGTAGGCTGAGAGGCCGGGGGTCTGAACTAATGATGCTATTGGCATGTCTGCACCCTTTACGGTTTGGGCTGTGGACACAGATTTATGCGGCGAAGTATAATAATAATAATAACAATCCTTACAAAAACAATAGGGTTCCCTGCCCCGCAGGGCTTGGGAACCGCGTTGCTGTGCAAAACGCGGTCCCAGCTCCTGCTCGGGCTTGGCCCCCTAATAATAATAACTAGAACTGCAAGCAGTTTTTACCGGGGGCCAAGCCTCCGACGCAACTCGTCGTCAACCGCCGCGCCGGCCGCTCACTTCGCAGAATCCGTGGATGTAAAGTTTTTGACCGTGGGATGTTCGGTGCGGGAGTTGTATAGGTATCGCTGTTTATGGATGAATTTGGCAAAACTGCCACGGTGGAACGATGCAGCTCAATTCACAGAACAAGTGGATGTCAAGTTTTTTAATGTGCGATGTTTGGTTGGAGAGTTATGAGCAAAAGCAGATTAAAATGGCTGCCGGAGCTAATTGCACAATGTAATGTCAATGGACATGCTAACGTTCCCGCCTTTTTTCTTTGACGGAATTTTTTTTTTAAAGTTTTATTAAAAAGTCCCTTAAACATTACTATTTCTTGGCCATATTTTTTATATAGACTCGTGTATGCCCCTTGATGGTTTCCCGTGAGTTTTAAGAAATTTCCTCTGGCCAATTAGGAGATATGAAATTTCCTAATTTATGGCGCCCCCTTATGGCGAAATTCTCCAAATTTTTTATTGAACGCAATTAAGGGTAGCCCCAACATATGTCTAAAATTTGGACTTGATCCGATTTATGATTTTGGATTTATGAATTTTTTCGTAAAACGTAGCTAATCAACAAATATTTAAAACGCTACCGTTTCGTTATCGATGGTCGGATCAAAATTCTTTTACGTGATTTTTTTACGTGTGGGTCGGTAGATGTTCTGTGCAAAGTTTGGTGTCAATTGTCCAAAAAATATGGGAGGAGTAGCGAAAAATATGTTTTGCAGTTTTCGCGATTTTGCGAAAAATCTATAATATCGCAAATGGGCGTGGCCTATGCCAAATGATGCAGCTGACTCCAGTGCATCTGTGGATATAAAGTTTTTGACTGTGGGACGCTCGGTGTGGGAGTTATGACCCCAAACGCGTTTTCCTTCGTTGTAGCGCCACCTAGTGGCCGGCATGTCTGAATTTTTTTGTATGCGTACACGGCCCGGACCTGGATCTAGTCATGCAATTGGCATGTCTGCGCCCTTTACGGTTTGGGCTGTGCACGCAGTTTTAGATGACTACAAATAATAATAATAATAACTAGAACTGCAAGCAGTTTTGACCGGGGGCCAAGCCTCCGACGCAACTCGTCGTCAATAGGTATCGCTGTTTACGGATGAATTTCGCGAAAGTGCCACGGTGGAACGATGCAGCTCAATTCACAGAACAATTGGATGTCAAGTTTTTTAATGTGCGATGTGTGGTTGGCGAGTTATGAGCAAAAGCAGATTGTCAGCCTTGACAAAATGGCCGCCGGAGCTAATTGCACAATGTAATGTCAATGGACATGCTAACATTCCCGCCTTTTTTCTTTGACGGAAAAAAAAAAATCTAATTTTATTAAAAAGTCCCTTAAACATTACTATTTCTTGGCCATATTTTTCATATAGACTTGGGTATGCCCCTTGATGGTTTCCCGTGAGTTTTAAGAAAATTCCTTTTGCCAATTAGGAGATATAAAATTTCCTAATTTATGGCGCCCCCTTATGGCAAAATTCTCCAAATATTTTATTGAACGCAATTAAGGGTAGCCCCAACATATGTCTAAAATTTGGAATTGATCCGACTTATGATTTTGGATTTATGAATTTTTTCGTAAAACGTAGCTAATCAACAAATATTTAAAACGCTATTGTTTCGTTATCCATGGTCGGATCAAAATTCTTTCGAATAACTTTTTTCCGTGTGGGTCGGTAGATGTTCTGTGCAAACTTTGGTGTCAATTGTCCAAAAATTGTGGGAGGAGTCACGAAAAATATGTTTTTCAGTTTTCGCGATTTTGCGAAAAATCTATAATATCGCAAATGGGCGTGGCCTATGCCAAATGATGCAGCTGACTCCAGTGAATATGTGGATATAAAGTTTTTGACTGTGGGACGTTCGATGTGGGAGTTATAGCCCCAAACGCGTTTTCTTTGGTGTAGCGCCACCTAGTGGCCGGCATGTCTGAATTTTTTTGTAAGCCGAGAGGCCGGGGGTCTGAAATAGTCATGCAAGTGGCATGTCCCAACCCTTTACGGTTTGGGCTGCAGCACCACTTTTACTCGGAGAAAAATAAAAATAATAATAATCCTTACAAAAACAATAGGGTTCCCTGCCCCGCAGGGCTTGGGAACCGCGTTGCTGTGCAAAACGCGGTCCCAGCTCCTGCTCGGGCTTGGCCCCCTAATAATCGCCACAAAAACAATAGGGTTCCCTGCCCCGCAGGGCTTGGGAACCGCGTTGCTGTGCAAAACGCGGTCCCAGCTCCTGCTCGGGCTTGGCCCCCTAATAATCGCCACAAAAACAATAGGGTTCCCTGCCCCGCAGGGCTTGGGAACCGCGTTGCTGTGCAAAACGCGGTCCCAGCTCCTGCTCGGGCTTGGCCCCCTAATAATCGCCACAAAAACAATAGGGTTCCCTGCCCCGCAGGGCTTGGGAACCGCGTTGCTGTGCAAAACGCGGTCCCAGCTCCTGCTCGGGCTTGGCCCCCTAACTAGAACTGCAAGCAGTTTTTACCGGGGGCCAAGCCTCCGACGCAACTCGTCGTCAACCGCCGCGCCGGCCGCTCACTCCGCAGAATCTGCGGATGTAAAGTTTTTGACCGTGGGATGTTCGGTGCGGGAGTTGTATAGGTATCGCTGTTTACGGATGAATTTCGCGAAAGTGCCACGGTGGAACGATGCAGCTCAATTCACAGAACAAGTGGATGTCAAGTTTTTTAATGTGCGATGTGTGGTTGGCGAGTTATGAGCAAAAGCATATTGTCAGCCTTGACAAAATGGCCGCCGGAGCTAATTGCACAATGTAATGTCAATGGACATGCTAACATTCCCGCCTTTTTTCTTTGATGGAAAAAAAAAATATCTAATTTTATTAAAAAGTCCCTTACACATTAATATTTCTTGGCCATATTTTTTATATAGACTCGTGTATGCCCCTTGATGGTTTCCCGTGAGTTTTAAGAAAATTCCTCTGGCCAATTAGGAGATATGAAATTTCCTAATTTATGGCGCCCCCTTATGGCGAAAATTTCCAAATTTTTTATTGAACGCAATTAAGGGTAGTCCCAACATATGTCTAAAATTTGGACTTGATCCGACTTATGATTTTGGATTTATGAATTTTTTCGTAAAACGTAGCTAATCAAGAAATATTTAAAACGCTACCGTTTCGTTATCCATGGTCGGATCAAAATGCTTTAGCAATTTTTTTTTCCGTGTGGGTCGGTAGATGTTCTGTGCAAACTTTGGTGTATATTGTCCAAAAATTATGGGAGGAGTAGCGAAAAATATGTTTTGCAGTTTTCGCGATTTTGCGAAAAATCTATAATATCGCAAATGGGCGTGGCCTATGCCAAATGATGCAGCTGACTCCAGTGCATATGTGGATATAAAGTTTTTGACTGTGGGACGTTCGGTGTGGGAGTTATGACCCCAAACGCGTTTTCCTTCGTTGTAGCGCCACCTAGTGGCCGGCATGTCTGAATTTTTTTGTATGCGTACACGGCCCGGACCTGGATCTAGTCATGCAATTGGCATGTCTGCGCCCTTTACGGTTTGGGCTGTGCACGCAGTTTTAGATGACTACAAATAATAATAATAATAATAACTAGAACTGCAAGCAGTTTTTACCGGGGGCCAAGCCTCCGACGCGACTCGTCGTCAACCGCCGCGCCGGCCGCTCACTTCGCGGAATCCGTGGATGTAAAGTTTTTGACCGTGGGATGTTCGGTGTGGGAGTTGTATAGGTGTCGCTGTTTATGGATGAATTTCGCGAAAGTGCCACGGTGGAACGATGCAGCTCAATTCACAGAACAAGTGGATGTCAAGTTTTTTAATGTGCGATGTGTGGTTGGCGAGTTATGAGCAAAAGCAGATTGTCAGCCTTGACAAAATGGCCGCCGGAGCTAATTGCACAATGTAATGTCAATGGACATGCTAACATTCCCGCCTTTTTTCTTTGATGGAAAAAAAAAATATCTAATTTTATTAAAAAGTCCCTTACACATTAATATTTCTTGGCCATATTTTTTATATAGACTTGTGTATGCCCCTTGATGGTTTCCCGTGAGTTTCAAGAAATTTCCTCTGGCCAATTAGGAGATATGAAATTTCATAATTTATGGCGCCCATTTATGGCGAAAATTTCCAAATCTTTTATTGAACGCAATTAAGGGTAGTCCCAACATATGTCTAAAATTTGGACTTGATCCGACTTATGATTTTGGATTTATGAATTTTTTCGTAAAACGTAGCTAATCAAGAAATATTTAAAACGCTACCGTTTCGTTATCCATGGTCGGATCAAAATGCTTTAGCAATTTTTTTTTCCGTGTGGGTCGGTAGATGTTCTGTGCAAACTTTGGTGTCGATTGTCCAAAAATTATGGGAGGAGTAGCGAAAAATATGTTTTGCAGTTTTCGCGATTTTGCGAAAAATCTATAATATCGCAAATGGGCGTGGCCTATGCCAAATGATGCAGCTGACTCCAGTGCATCTGTGGATATAAAGTTTTTGACGGTGGGACGTTCGGTGTGGGAGTTATGACCCCAAACGCGTTTTCCTCCGTTGTAGCGCCACCTAGTGGCCGGCATGTCTGAATTCTCTTGAATGCGTACACGGCCCGGCCCTGGATCTAGTCATGCAATTGGCATGTCTGCGCCCTCTACGGTTTGGGCTGTGCACGCAGTTTTAGATGACTACAAATAATAATAATAATAATAACTAGAACTGCAAGCAGTTTTTACCGGGGGCCAAGCCTCCGACGCAACTCGTCGTCAACCGCCGCGCCTTCCGCTCACTTCACAGAATCTGTGGATGTAAAGTTTTTGACTGTGGGATGTTCGGTTGGCGAGTTATGAGCAAAAGCAGATTGTCAGCCTTGACAAAATCGCGGCCGGAGCTAATTGCACAATGTAATGTCAATGGACATGCTAGCTGAGATTAGCATTCCGCCTTTTTTCTTTGATGGAAAAAAAAAATCAAATTTTATTAAAAAGTCCCTTACACATTAATATTTCTTGGCCATATTTTTTATGTAGACTCGTGTATGCCCCTTGATGGTTTCCCGTGAGTTTTAAGAAAATTCCTTTGGCCAATTAGGAGATATAAAATTTCCTAATTTATGGCGCCCCCTTATGGCGAAATTCTCCAAATTTTTTATTGAACGCAATTAAGGGTAGCCCCAACATATGTCTAAAATTTGGACTTGATCCGACTTATGATTTTGGATTTATGAATTTCTACGTAAAACGTAGCTAATCAACAAATATTTAAAATGCTACCGTTTCGTTATCCATGGTCGGATCAAAATCATTTTACATGATTTCTTTCCGTGTTGGTCGGTAGATGTTCTGTGCAAAGTTGGGTGTCAATTGTGCAAAAATTGTGGGAGGAGTAGCGAAAAGTCAATTAGGAGATATAAAATTTCCTAATTTATGGCGCCCCCCTATGGCGAAATTTTCCCAATTTTTTATTGAACGCAATTAAGGGTAGCCCCAACATATGTCTAAAATTTGGACTTGATCCGATTTATGATTTTGGATTTATGAATTTCTACGTAGAACGTAGCTATCAACAAATATTTAAAACGCTACCGTTTCGTTATCGATGGTCGGATCAAAATGCTTTAGCATGATTTCTTTCCGTGTGGGTCGGTAGATGTTCTGTGCAAACTTTGGTGTCAATTGTCCAAAAATTGTGGGAGGAGTAGCGAAAAGTCAGTTTTACAGTTTTCGCGATTTTGCGAAAAATCTATAATATCGCAAATGGGCGTGGCCTATGCCAAATGATGCAGCTGACTCCAGTGCATCTGTGGATATAAAGTTTTTGACTGTGGGATGTTCGGTGTGGGAGCTATGACGTTTTCCTTGATATAGCGCCACCTAGTGGCCGGCATGTCTGAATTTTTTTGTCTGCGTAGTCCGGACGGACCTGGATCTAGTCATGCAATTGGCATGTCTGCACCCTTTACGGTTTGGGCTGTGCACGCAGTTTTAGGGGGGTAAGTATAATAATCCTTACAAAAACAATAGGGTTCCCTGCCCCGCAGGGCTTGGGAACCGCGTTGCTGTGCAAAACGCGGTCCCAGCTCCTGCTCGGGCTTGGCCCCCTAATAATCGCCACAAAAACAATAGGGTTCCCTGCCCCGCAGGGCTTGGGAACCGCGTTGCTGTGCAAAACGCGGTCCCAGCTCCTGCTCGGGCTTGGCCCCCTAATAATCGCCACAAAAACAATAGGGTTCCCTGCCCCGCAGGGCTTGGGAACCGCGTTGCTGTGCAAAACGCGGTCCCAGCTCCTGCTCGGGCTTGGCCCCCTAACAATCCTTACAAAAACAATAGGGTTCCCTGCCCCGCAGGGCTTGGGAACCGCGTTGCTGTGCAAAACGCGGTCCCAGCTCCTGCTCGGGCTTGGCCCCCTAAAAATATGTTGTTGTGTTTGTGGATTCAACCTAATGACGAACACACAATACAACATGGAGATTAAAGAGTGCATGGTTGACAGCGAGAAGATAGTTTGGCTGTGCCTACTTCCATTCATTAAGAAGTATGAATATACCTGGAGCGTGCGCTCCAAGTATATCTTGACTTCAGCTACACTGTATAATGTTGCCTTTTTGGAGGCAAACACTAACCATGTGTGGTTAAAAGTACATTTTAGAATTTTTTAAGAACAGACTAGGTAAAAATGGAAAATAATAATAATATTCACAAGTATGTTTTAATAAGTGTAGGGGAGAACGGGGTAAGTAGGCACACTTTTTACTCTAGTGAGAATTGCTCATCACCAAAACATCTGTCAATAGCCATCCCTACATTAAATTGAAGCTTAAGGTGTTGGCTAGAAATGTGTGTCTCTCTTTTTTTCCAACTTATTGTAATGAAGAAATAATTTACCATCAAAGACACTCTGACACATTGTGACAACCAACCCCATCAAGGGGTCGGTTGTCACACACTATGGGGTTGTTTGTCACAATGTTATCTTAATGGGAAAAATCTTAAAAAGAAGGCAAGGAGGCAGAACCAAATTTGAATGTTTAATTGCATTGTCAAGTTGACAAATAGGCCTACATAACGTTCTGTAGCCTTGGCAGCTGGTCTAGTTTGGGATGCACTGGGTTGTCCCCTATAGGGGAGAACGGGGTAATTTGTCACATGGGTTGGATGTCACATTCGTTATATCTCGCCACCAGAGCGCGCTAGCTCTGAAATGTTGATATAAAAAAGGTCCAGAATTGGGATCGGAGGTCACATACATAGACTTCCTTGGAGTTAGACTGCTGCATTTCAGGTGAGAGGATGTTTTGTGTTTTTCATGTCAAATTCAAAATATTTTGCTTCTCAGTATTTTTCTTCTAGGCTTTTACACAATGGGTTTATAACAAAACACTTGTTACCCTCAGAAAGTGTGAAGGGTAAACTATAGTTTAGATTGTGGTTAGCAAGCTAATTAGTTGTCAGATGGTTGTTGGCCTTGATGCTAGCAAGAAATTCAAGTTGGGGTTGGTCGTCAAATTTTTTGGGGGGTTGGTTGTCACATGTTATCTCAAGGCTGCAGCCAGAAAAGGAACCCAATAACGAAATAAATTGTCAAGCTGTATCCTCACTGACACCCCAGAGAAGGAAATAATAGAGCAGGAAAAGGCAGCTAGCAAGCAAAAGAAAAAAGGGCAACAAAATCAAAACAACCCAGTGCATCCCAAACTAGACCAGCTGCCAAGGCTACAGAACGTTATGTAGGCCTATTTGTCAACTTGACAATGCAATTAAACATTCAAATTTGGTCCTGCCTCCTTGCCTTCTTTTTAAGATTTTTCCCATTAAGATAACATTGTGACAAACAACCCCATAGTGTGTGACAACCGACCCCTTGATGGGGTTGGTTGTCACAATGTGTCAGAGTGTCTTTGATGGTAAATTACTTCTTCATTACAATAAGTTGGAAAAAAAGAGAGACACACATTTCTAGCCAACACCGTAAGCTTCAATTTAATGTAGGAATGGCTATTGACAGATGTTTTGGTGATGAGCAATTCTCACTAGAGTAAAAAGTGTGCCTACTTACCCCGTTCTCCCCTACTAGCTTGAAAATATATTTTTTTATTACTTTTGAATGAGCATTTTATATCATGGACATTGAGTGGTGAACCTTTTTCCATGATGTCGAGTATATCTTCATAGGAGCGAGGCGCGCCATCATGTTGCACCATCATGTTGCACCACCATGTTTCTACAGTAGCACAGAACGGACAAACTAAACGACTTTAATTGTTTTTTTTTTCATATATAGTGGGCATCCTGGGGAAATGCATCTGTTGGAAGACCAAGAAGAAATACTATAGAATAAATGGCTAGTAAATACATCTTCTCCTCATCACTTGATATTGTGGAAAGACTTGAGGCAATGGTGGATGATGCCATCTTTAGTAACTAGCTTTTTTCAGTAACAAGGCCACCGTAGTTTCTGTAAATTCTCCCAAAGGAAGGGGTTATCTGCAACATATATAGAACATCAGATACCTTATTGGCCACTGCTGTACATAACCGTCATACGTCTGCATGGAGAGTACACAATTCGCTAGTATGGAGCAAATATCTAGTCTCTACACAGAACATTGCAACTCGCTTAACTTCGGAGCTGATTTTCATGACATTTTGTTTGTTCAAATCTTGACAATTTAAACATTATACGAGTAAATCGTTGGAACTGAATTCCCTCAAAACTGACACTTATTATCGTTCTCCGTCTTTTGAAATCAAGGGTCCACTGGATTAGGTTTAAAATGGTATCTTTTGGTTTGTTGTGTAAAGTTGTATTCATGTGTGTCCTCCTCTCCCTCTGTCCTGGATAGGCCAAGCTGGCAGTTCTTCGGACCATCTCCAAGATGCTGGAGGAGAACCAGCAGACCAGACGGAGACTGGCCTCCCTCAGCCAGACGCACTGAGGCTGAGATGACCCACAGTCATAGCAGGTCACTAAACGCTACTTTATCTCAAAGTCATCACCCACCTTATGCATTGTACGTTCAAACCCAGTGTTAAAACATGGCACAATTTGGTTCATGTGTGTCTACTGGTAATGTGAAAAGAGGGTCTGAATACCAATTTGTTTGTCAAAAGAGAATAGTGTTTTACTCAATGTTCAGTGGACAGTGTTATTTTATTAAAAGTCAATATAAGAAATCAAAGTGCTAACGTTTTTATTCAAATTAGTCCGGTATTTTACAGTTGTATGGTATGGGCAAAATAAGCGGAAATATTATAAAAATACTTATTTAATAATATTTTTTGTTGAATTGGTGAATCACAAATTCAAGAATTGAATTCCCAACGACTGCTGCTGTAAGGGTTGTGTGCATATGAAAAATAACATACTTCTCTAATCCAGTCTCTTGGTCATAACATTGTAGTTGTACTATTCCTTACACATTCGCAGTATTACAACTATCTCAAAGATTTGTTGCTCCAGATTAAGTAGTTACTGCTGCTAGTGAGTCCACACCAACCCCTTAGTACAGCATGGCATGTTGCATACACTCTTGCTAAGACTTTCTCAGCTGACACTCTCCTGAGTATCCACTAGAGGGCACCACCTCCTCAAATACCAACTGTCTGCTGTGGTAGTTTTCTGTTCTTAGTCAGGCAACATTTTGTACTGCAACTCTTTATACCACCCTCCTACTTTTTTCTGTGTAAAATAGCAACAACTAAAGTGTTCAAGTTAACTCTGTTACTCAGGATTCATAGTAGTAAATCAACATGAGGGCAGCGTGTGGCTGTGATGAGTTAAACTATAAGTCCTCGGACAATTAACTTTAAATTGTTCTGGAGTTTTTTTATTTTTGAGTTTTGATGAGCCTCATTGCCTCTGTGTTTTAAGGCCATTTTTCTTTCTTTCGTTCTTTCCCTTTTCTGCCTAAACACAACCTGCCAGCCTTATCATACCCTGCGTTCCGAATCGCATACTCTTTCTTTTTTCTTTTCTCCATACTACATCTGACGATAAAAATAATCTAGTTATGATGCAGTATGCTACAATTGGGACATACTTTTACTTATTTATTTCATCATAACTGCGCCTTGATCTTGCCTCTTGCTTTTATATCCGTCGCATCACCGTTTGTTTTCATATGGACGACACTTCAGGTTCGCGCTGGATTGTGGGTCAGAATCACCCAAATAGGATGCTGTTTTCAACACTAAAAAATCTCGGCCGGATGTAGTAGACATCCGGGTCTTTCTAACCATCCTAAATCTGGCCACAAGAATAGGGACATCCTAAATCTTTTTTCTACCATATTAAATAGTAGAAAGCTTGCGATTCGGAACGCAGGGAGAGTTTTGACTAAAGTTCAGGGAAGTGTTACAAATACAGAATGTGTTGTAACGTACAGAGTAAACTCTTAAAAGCAGTTTGACACCAGGGAGGGACACCTATTTACAAAAACTCTGAATATTTCACACATTTTCACAAATGAAATGGTTGTAGCCAGTTTGTAAGCTTATTAAAAGATAACTGGCACTCAAACTACAGTACGTCACGTAGACTTTTGCCTTGCCTGATGGCTGTGTTTGGTAATTTGATTATAAAAGCAGCTTGGATGTACTGAGTAAATGAAAGCATGCCGTGCTAGATTTCAACTCAATTGAAGATGCTTTAACTTAATTAGTGCAGTGCCCGTAGGAAGCAGGTAAACAAAGAAACATATTAGACAGTACATTTGGCTGCTATCAGTGATGGCTAATTTTACACTGTTAAAGGTTATTATCAGTAAGTTACTTTGTAGAAGTTGGCTATAGAGTAGGGCAACATTCCTTAGTGTATTGTGTAAAGATAACCACAAACTAATTCCATGTGTTTTGTTAAGTGAAATGAAACAGAAAATGTATTAATTAATTAAGTGTTGAATCCTAAAGAAGAATCGAGCTGTACAGGTGTTACCTATACAATCTGATATTATGGTACCTTGCAAACTACCATCCATACTGCACAATGCACTCAAACTTACAATCAGTTGCCTATATAGTAAATGTCTGCACTGTGTATAAAAGGAGGCTATGCTGCACGCCATGACAACATTGTCAACCCCATTACCAGTAGGCTACTGTTAGGTATTTGAAAGATAAGACAGAGTTTGGATAACTGTCAATTAACGTTACTGTGTCAGTAGCAGTCAGCTGTGTGTGTGTGTGTGTGTGTGTGTGTGTGTGTGTGTGTGGGGGGGGGGGACTTGTGTCCGCGCGCGGGCGTCCGCATCCGAGACCGTGCTGTCAATTAACGTTAACGTGTCAGTAGCAGGCAGCAGTGTGTGTGTGTGTGTTTGTGGGGGGGGGGGGGGAACTCGTGTGCGCGCACGCGCGCTCGGTGTGTGGGAGCGGACTTGTGTGTGTGCGTGCGGTCGCGCTCGGGCTTTCAGTTTAGATTTTAAACGGATATAAAACATTTTGTGGAAGCATCCGAGACCGTGCTGTATTATTACAGTGAAAATAGCGTGAAGTGCAGTCTTTACCACTAAAGCGGACAGGTGGAGCAGATAAGCAGTTGATGAGGAGTTGTTGAGGAAGTAAGGCTGTGTGTGTGTGTGTGTGTGTGTGTGTGTGTGTGTGTGTGTGTGTGTGTGTGTGTGTGTGTGTGTGTGTGTGTGTGTGTGTGTGTGTGTGTGTGTGTGTGTGTGTGTGTGTGTGTGTGTGTGTGTGTGTGTGTGTGTGTGTGTGTGTGTGTGTGTGTGTGTGTGTGTGTGTGTGTGTGTCGCTCGTCAGAGGGAGGCGGGGTTTAGTCGGCTCTGTGCGCACGTAAGCTACTATTCGCCAGCATGATATAAATATGATAACTTCAAAATGAAGGATGAAGGATAAAGGATGCACACCTTCGTGCTGTGTTTAAGCAATTTCCGGAAGCTCATGCCGATCTGACCAAAACTTAGAGAGATATGCGAGCCACAGACACACAGACACACACACAGACAGACGTTTCTTGCTTTATAGATAGATAGATAGATAGATAGATAGATAGATAGATAGATGTTCCAGGAACCAATCTTTTACTTCAGAGGCTGATGTACTGCTGGTTTTGAATTTTTTCATTTTCATTTAACCTTAACTTAACTCGAGAGATCAATTGTGGGGGGACCCTCAAATCAGTACACATGGAATCAGTACACAGGCGGTTTATAGAGTGTTTTTGAAGCATTGAGGGTAGATAGCTGATAGATGGTGGTGATTAGCAGTTCAACTGGCCTTATCATCAGAGTTGCTGCGGTCTAGGCTAGGAGACTGGCAGACTGTGGCAGCTGGTTTAGTTTGTGCAGGACCTGATCATAGGCTGTGTTCGAAAAGCCCTACTAACGTCCTACTCATACTAATTTCTGACGTCCATTTGAGTATGTTGTGGTCGTGTAAGATATTTTTTGGCATTGTTCATGCTTTATTGATAGTTTGAAGATACAGAGGTGAAATGGGGCAGAGGGGTGTGACATGCAGAGAACGACCGCGGGCGGGAATTGAACCCGGGTCTGCTGCTGGGCCCGGCCCGGGGGGGGACGCCCTACCAACTGAGCTAAGGGCGCCCCCTTTGCGAGTTAGTGTAGGTGAGAAATGCCTGGATGAGCACTAATTTCCGTGAAGATTTTGTGTATGGATCGAAAGGTTACTTTTCCTACTCAATGCATAGCGTCTTTTCAAACGTCCCAGAAGTTTTTTAAATACATTTTTTATTGCCTCTGTATACTTCGGTGTAAACATCCGACGAACCTTGCATACACGATCGATCGTTAATTAGACAGTATACAGTATATACATGTTGAGTATGTAGGAGGGAGGGTTTTTCGAACACAGCCATAGAGTAAGCAGAAAAAGAGTGTGTGACAGACAGGAGAGCAGTCAAAAGACAGTAAGCTGTAAAAGCTACTAAGTATGTCAGTATAGTTTGTGCTAAGGTGTGAATTCAAGTTTTTACATAATGTCTGTATATCTATTCTGTTTGGATGGTCAGAGTGAGTTTTGGATTTGTACAAATGCTTGCCTAACTTGGTGGCAGCATGCTTCTGCAGTTCTGCAAGCTTTATGCTTCTGCAGTTGACGTGTGATTCTTTCTGTTTTAACACCTACGTTACCCACATCCTGACTGAAATGGCTCAGTGTGACAGACCTAATGGTGTGAGTGAGCTGCTGACTGTGGCGGGAAAAACCCTTTTTCCTACAGAGCACCAACCATGTGTTAGCCGACTCACTCGCATCACCAGTTCAATTTAAAGTGCTGTGTCCCATTTAGTCATTTAGTCCCATTTAACAGCCACCTTAGTAGCGCTACGGTTGTAGACGGATGACAATTTTCCTTTTAGCTCAATGCTAATATCAGCATGCTCACAAAGATCATTCTAACAGGACGCTGTGTTGAGCAGTAATAATGTCTACCAGGTTCACTGTCTTTATAATGTCTTAATAATGTTAATTCAGTCAGGAATACTTTAGTCAAAATAGAAGTTTATTTCAATTAGCAGAATACTTTGCAGTAATTATATTTGGCGGTATGGTTCTGATCTGGGATCTCCACGTGGAAAGCTTTAAGGCAGCGAGAGCCATCCCTCTGTCCTCCATGAGCTACATGGAATTCCGAAAGGTGTGGAGATCTGCAGCAAGGACCCCTAAGGTTCAGAACAGAACAAGCTTCAGTGACAACAACAGAAATGACATTGATAGACAAATACAGTTAACAAGGAGGTGGTGGGGTGGAGGTGGGTAGCAAGAGCTTGCAGAGGAAGGAGCACCAGTAGGCAGGCTAGAGCAGCTTAAATAAGGCGCCACTTTGAGTTGATGGCCAATGGGATGTTAAAGCGGAAACTGGCTGTAAACTGACGTGCAGAGTTTGACAGCCGGCTTGACTCCGTACCCTGCCTGAACTAACGCTACGCTCCATAGTCTACTCCTCCGCTACCCTCCACTTTATGTCCGTCCTGTGTGCACGGCACGCTGAAAAAAAGTCGCTAACACCAATTTTAAAAAGCCTGTCTCAGAGCCATTAGCTGTTTATATTTATGATGTTGACGTTTCGGGGAACGGGCTAGGCGGGGCACTGGCTCTGAGAGACAAATATTAGCGTGGTTAGTTAAACATAAACAAACATTTGCCAAGTGTTCGCTAGAGATTACCTATGCCTTTTAAACATCATAACATGATGTACTCCCCCACCCTTACCCAGGGAAGGTGGATTGGGTACCACAAAACTGAGCTGAGGGGGAATGGAGGCTGGCCAGGGAAATTGTATAACTTATAATTTGACCCCTTATACAGTATGCCTTGTTGGCTTCCCACCTAGTTGTAGTAATGTGTTAATCACAAAATAAAAATCAATTTGTTCTCCCAGCATCCATACACAGCATCCATTTAATTTGATCTCTCAAAAAATAATCTAGTCTTTTTTAAGTTTGTGTTACTGTAAAATTATTTCCTTGATGAATTCAGGTGTCTCCATATCAGATAAATGTAGTTCTTTAATACAGTTATGCTTTCATTTCCTTTACTTTTTTGTGTGCCATATGGTTACAAAATTTGGTTTTGATATATTATTATATATATAAATATATATATATATAATATCTATATTATTATAGATATTGTTGTACAGTTTTGGCATATGGATTATTTTACCTGAGCCGTCCTGCTACTTGTGTCTGGGTGTTATTCTATGAATTGTGAAAAGTATTTGGACCCCTCAGGTAAAACTGAAAACAGGTCTACCTTTTCTTGTTCTTCTTCATTCTTATAAAGTTGACAAGGTAATTACTCTGTTGTTTTCCTGAGTCTGCAAACAGGTTTACATTTCTTAACGTACATTTTTGTGATAATGAATTTCCCTTTGGTGACAATAAGGTCCAAAGTCTTTGACCTATGTCTTCAGGTTGACAGCAGCAGCCAGGTACAATTTGTAAAATGTTCCATGAGTTTCATGTCACATACTGAACATACTGCATAGACCAGACCCAGGTGTCACAGGAAAAGGATGTCTGACCAGTTCTTTACTGCACCTCAGGGGCGGCCCGCAGCATAGGCAATGTCTGTAATAGTGTCCTTTGTTGTTGCCTGCTCCTGTGATAAACCTAGTGAATACTCAAGAAAACCAATGTTATTTTGTAAAAATCTGTGGAATATTAAGCAATTGCGTGAGTATTAAGGTATTACAATAAATTGGTAAGTAAGTCAGAAATGTGCTACTATTTTTAAAAACACATATAGAGTATAATAATCACAAAAGAGTCCTTTTTCTCACTTGAGCTACTGCTCCCCAAACTCTTGCTGCACGTCCCTGGTTGATAAAATCGTTAGTCCATCTACAAATACATGTATGTGTTTATTTAGGGATTAGCGCACACACATTAATAGAAGTTAAGTATGAGTAAGGGGGGCCCATTGACTGGAGGTTTTCAGGGGCCCAGCCATTTGTGTCGGCGGGCTTTGTTGTGGTGGCAGGAGTCAAGGAGCTTTAAACTCCTGTGTTTTTTTGTTCCTTTATTGCTTGGTCATAGACCACTATGATTCGACTTAAAGTGAATTAACAAATTGGTCTGGATGTTTTGAGGTGCAGACATGGTCGCATATGCCTTTTCTCTCATGGTCGCGTATGTCATGTGACTCGAGTGTCCGCGTGTGACATATCTTGCACATTATTTTAGTCTGTTGTGAGTCTGAAGTATTTTCAGAAAACACAATTAGTTTGACCTTTCTTCTCGACCAAAGGCTGACTTACTGCCGTCCTCCGAAGTTTTTCAAAATACCCGGCAATGCGCCTCGTACTCTCTGAACCAGCTGAAAGTTAACTATCAGGTGAGGGCGGGGCCAAGCGGAGCTCACGGCTGAAAGGGTTCGCTGCATTTAAAAGCCTGCATGCCCCGGTGTGCGGAACAATGATAGTTTAATTACAATTATTTTGTTTTCATGATTGAGGGAAGCCGTAATAGTAATCAAAATTTTAATTGAAATTCAAGTTATTGCCTAGTCCCTCAAAATGAATTTAGAGAGGTTTTAAATGCCTATATTTATTCTCAAATTTTATAATTTTGGCGCTGGTAATTTTCCTTTGGCGCTGGTTAAATCCTCTTTGGGGGGCGCCGAAAATTTCTCTATGCAGGAAAAACCCTGCCTTCTGATTGGATATCAGTTGTGGGATCCCCGAAAAGTTTATTTGCAGATTACATGCAGAGTGGGTGACTGAGAGATCGGCTTTATGAAACGTGCACACTATATAAGTGATCACTGTACGAATAAAGAGCGATTTAACACTTATATTAATATAAATAAATCGCTTACTTCACCTTTAAGTGTGTATTAACTTAGAACACATGTGTCAAACTCAAGGCCTGGCCCGCGACACGTTTTGATCTGGCCTGCGAATCAATTCGGCCGATTTGAATCAATTCTGAAAAAAAAACATAAAAAAAAAAAACATTTTTTTTTTTTTTTTTCTTTCTTCTTCATGGAGCCTGTGCCATATCCGCACGTCGCATACGCTCCCAACTGTTAGGAAACTTACGTGGCTTACAGCTAGGAATGTCTGCTGAAAGTTCTACAGCTCAGGATTTTAAGACATGAATTGATGAACTTGCATCTAAGAAGAGCTGTCAGTTTTCTGAGGGCTGTAAATAGGCCAATATATGTGGCCAAATAGCATGCTAATATTGATGATTGATTGTGTCAAGTGTCTAAGGCAGTGGTGTCAAACATCCGGCCCGCGACTTGTAGAGCACACATTTCTGAGCATTTAAAAAAAAAACTAAGTTAAATTAAAATGAAATTAAATTGGGAAAAACGTATTCCAAAACAACAAATAACCTCTGTATTTAAAAATAAATCAAAACAGTAGAAGTTGCACTTTTATTTAATTGTATTTTGTACTGTCTGCATGTTTGCACAAAATGTGTATTCCTGTACATATAGTAAACAAAATTGGACAACTGTAAGGTCAGTGCCTGTTGTATTTATGTATTCAAATAAACAGTTGTTTATTTCATTAGTGCGTATTGGTATCTTTGAGCAAAATACCCCCAACATTTTTGCTGCGGCGCTCCGCGCTGCACCTCCTATTCCCGTGGCCAGCAGCAACCTTTACTAAGACATTTCCTGGGGGCTACAGAGATCCCTTGTGATCCGTGATAATGTAGGTTACATATGTAGGCCAAGTTATAAAGCATATAACTGAAAAACAAAGCTAAAGATTTGGATTTGACATATGTACGTTATTTTGCCATTATTTTACTGGTCCGGCCCACTTGAGATGGCCCTCGAACCAAAATGAGTTTTACACCCCTGACTTAGAACATGACGTTGATTGTCCTTGAAACAACTCATGGCTAAAGTAGAGGCAAAACTCACTTTTTGGAAATTTGTATGGAAGCTTACATGACTATATTTCATATTAGGCCAGGCAAAGTAACCCATTTTTGGGTCAAAAAACCGACAAATTGTAAAATAATTTTTTTCAGCTCAGATAATTTCTATGAGGTGTCCAGAACAACATACTAAAAGTCCTAAGAAATCCTAGTTGAGGAAATATGTTTAATTCTCATCAATCCGAGATGTGTGCCAATAAGGTGAGACACCAATAAATCCCAATAGGGCTATTTTTTTCCTTTAGTCCTATCAAAATGAAACTTTACACAATGAAAGTATTCATGAAAATGAAAACATTTTGTATTACAAGTTTCTTTGAAAATTAATTTTAATATGCAAATGAGTTAAACACTAATCGTACATGCCCAAAATAAACCCAAATAGGCTTAATTCTTTCCTTTACTCCTACCACAATAAAACTTTACATAGTAAAAGTATACTTGAAAAGTAACTTTTTTTGTATTACAAGTTTCTTTTTAAATGCATTTGAATATGCACATGAGCTCCACACTTATTGAATATCCAATCATCGTACTGCCAATGGGTGATGGCAATGCTGCTTTTAGACTGGCCTCAAACCTGAAAAACTGCCTGGCTTACCTGCCAGGGGTATAACAGGTGCCTCTCATGAATTAGATTTGTCTCTTCAAATGCCACCGCACGCAATTTGATAGCACTACAACTAATCAGAGCAATGAACAATGTGACGTATTAAGCCCCGTTCGTTTAGCGAACCGCGGGATTAACTGTTAAATTTAACTTTTGCCGTGGTCGTCTGCAAAACCGAACATTCCACTTACTTGCTAATGAAAGATTTGAGTGCCGTCTTCCAAATCGTTAAGGGTCGAGGCCAAAGCCGTCTCAAACTCAAACAACATATCCGCAGCTGTCTTTGATGTTTACTATCACGGCTTCGACGGCGCACTGTCGTCATCCGTTTACGTCCGCCCCAGAGCACCATACATAGGGCTCTGGCCCGCCCATATCAGATAGAACCAATTGAAACGTAGCTCAGGATTTCTTGACGTATTTAATGAGTTTCAATGGAGAGTGCCCAGACCAACAGGCGCAGCACATTTAATTTGCCAGCGCCTAGTGGCAGGTCTGGATTTCCAGGCTAGTGCCATTCCCTTTCCTATGCTAAATAGACGAGATGTAGAATCACAGCCTGAAATGGCATGGAGAAAGAGGAGATTGTCACACACCTTGGGACCAAGTAACTCCTTTGTCTACTTTATGCACCATATCCGTCTTATTTTTGTTGCTTTCTTTGGTTCTTGTGCCATAAACAGCTCGTGTGCATTCAGATCAGCATGATGCAACAAAAGTTCTAACAAGTCTGTGTCATCACATATACTGAGACTGTGTCTTTTGTTCTGGCAGAGGCAATGGCAATTTGGACAATGAGCACATCTGCATCGTGCTTTGCATGGTTTGTGATATACCATTTTTATCTTACAAGTTTCTTTGAAAATTAATTTTAATATGCAAATTAGCTATACACTTATCAAATATAGGCTACCCAAAATATATCCGCATAGGCTTAATTTTTTCCTTTAATGATCCAAGTGACTGCTGCAGATATTGCTGCGGTTGGTCACATACACATTCAGTACTTTATGATTCCTCCTATACATGAACCTATTGTGTATCAGCCACTGGCTCTGTTGCCAGCAGATAACAAAACATCACAGCTGGATGTTTTGTGGAAGACATCCCTACTCCTTCACTCTCAAAGGCCATTATGGTCTGGTATGATGCAGATCCTGCATCTTCTAGATCAGTGCTTCTGAAATGGTGGGGCGCGCCCCCCTGGGGGGGCGCCGTGAGTTGTCAGAGGGGGCCCGGGCTGCCTTGATTTCCAACTGACCAATGAAAAAAAAAAATATATATATATATATTTTTTTTTTGTGCTAGCTAGCGATGTGTGCTTGTGTATGGTCATATCCGCGCGAAAGGCCGCGATTTGCAGTAAATAAATGTCCACGTGTTTCTCCAAGTGTCTCTGTAGGCTATTTCAAAATAAATCAAGCAAGTTAGTAGACTAATAATAACATTAATGAATTATTGGTTATCTCATCACAGAAGGCTTATTGGCCTATAATAATAAAAGAACACCACCTTAACTATGTTTACAGTTTAAAAATGTTTTGAATAAAATGCAAACCTCAGTGAATCATTTGCTCTTGTTTCTCTGTCCTGAGATTCACACAGACTGAGCAGTCTTGTTTAAATGTTACAAATTGAGCTAATAAACTGAACTTTCAATTTATTTGCTGCAGAAGTTACCTCAGCTAATTTTTGTTTCTAATTTGATAATAAGGTGATTGTATGCAGAATGCTCGTGCCAGAAACTCATACAGTGGTTTTGTACAGATAAATAAATAAATATTAGCAGGTTTTCAACAGTATTTCAATTTAGGGAGGGCGCAAAAAAATGTCTGTCCCCTAGGGGGGGCATGACAGAAAGTAATTGAGAACAACTGTTCTAGATGAACACCCTGGGAGAGCTTCAGTGACATTCCTTCCAATGATTGATCTTGATCCCAGTGATGAATCCTGCATATACTCAACATTGAGGTTTGTGGCAACTCAAGCTCTGCAGTATGATGTGACCCCTGTTCTGACGTTCGACCAACCCCTTCTGGAAAGCCTTGACCATTATATTTTAACTTCTAATACAAATGTCTTACTTTTCATTTAGACTTTCATTGTGTAAAGTTTTAATGTGGTAGGAGTAAAGGTTCAAATTAACCCTATGCGGACATATTTTGGGTAGCCTATATTTGATAAGTGTATAGCTCATTTGCATATTACAATTCATTTTCAAAGAAACTTGTAAGACACAAAATTGTGTATCACAAACCATACAAAGCACGATGCAGATGTGCTCATTGTCCAAACTGCCATTGCCTCTGCCAGAACAAAAGACACAGTCTCAGTAGGTGATGACAGACTTGTTAGTACTCTTGTTGCAAGTCTGATCTGTGGCAAGTCTGATCTGTATGGGTTCACTTTGGTGGGCCTACACTGACCTGGTTTGATCTCTGTTTTATCTAGTACCACCCAATTTCTTCCCTAAAGATCTCTCATAACATTGGTCCATTTCATCACTCAATTTGGCCCACCTGATTATGTTTACCTGTTATTGAGCAGGTAAACATAACCCTGAGCTGCATTGGTTAAATTGATAACCAATGCAGCTTAGGGTTCACAAACTTTTGCACATACAAAAGTTGGCAAATCATTTTTTTGTTAAATCTGTGTTAACAATTGATTTCTGGAAAATAAAAATGTTGAATTGATAAACAAAAATCTGTTATTTCACATAAAAATACTGGTATTGATAAATAAAATTCATAAAGGCTCAAGGGGTTCACATACTTTCAAGCAGCACTGTATGGTGCATAAAGTAGACAAAGGAGTTAGTTGGTCCCAAGGTGTGTGACAATCTCCTCTTTATCCATGCCATTTCAGTCTCGTCTATTTGGCATAGGAAAGGCACTGAAAAAAGTAAAAAATTACACTAGCTAGGGGAGGGGTAATCTAATTCATGAGAGGCACCTGTTATACCCCTGGCAGGTAAGCCAGGCAGTTTTTCAGGTTAGAGGCCAGTCTAAAAGCAGCATCACCCATTGGCAGTAGGATGATTGGATATTCAATAAGTGTGGAGCTCATGTGCATATTCAAATGCATTTAAAAAGAAACTTGTAATACAAAAAAAGTTACTTTTCAAGTATACTTTTACTATGTAAAGTTTTATTGTGGTAGGAGTAAAGGAAAAAATTAAGCCTATTTGGGTTTATTTTGGGCATGTACGATTAGTGTTTAACTCATTTGCATATTAAAATTAATTTTCAAAGAAACTTGTAATACAAAATGTTTTCATTTTCATGAATACTTTCATTGTGTAAAGTTTCATTTTGATAGGACTAAAGGAAAAAAATAGCCCTATTGGGATTTATTGGTGTCTCGCCTTATTGGCACACATTTATTTATTTTATTTTATTTATTTATTTATTATTCTTTCGGACAATTCCACACAATACACAATTTTCTCTTGCAAATATTCATACATCATACTTTGTGTTGTCCGAAGGGAGACGGAAGAAGCCAAAGGCTTATCAGGTCCCGCCCCCATTTTCATCAAATTCGGATTCAGATACACAGATTACTGTTTCAAAATAAAAATAAAACAAACAAAAAACATTATTTTATATATATATATAGCTATATATATATATATATATATATATATATATATACTTTTTTTTTAAGAATCTGCAGTCCAATACACAGTCAATTTTAATCTAATTGCTTCAGCTTTTAAAATCAGTTCAGCACAGTTCAGTTTATCTGTGACAATGCCAAGTGTATAAAGTGTGAAGTGGCCTTGTATTTGGCCTGTTCCATTACTAAACTGGTAGTCTAAACACTTCTGCAAAAGTATTCCAAAACAAGTCTGTCTGCTGGCCTGTATTATTTGTTACAACATTGTAATGAAAGTGACATTGACATTGTGCTCAGGTTATTAGTCTGTAATTTTCAATAATTTTTGAAACATAATTTGCTTTGAAATTGCGCAAATTGCAACTCCCTGTGACAACTTCATCAAGTCCATTCCACAGCTTAATACCATTTACAGATATCGAAAAGGATTTAAGTGTGGTCCGTATATTTTTCTCAGTGAATTTACCTTTTCTTCTTAAATCATGCGAAACTTCTCTGTCTTCAAACATTGCTTGTAAATCGGATTGATGAGAATTAAACATATTTCCTCAACTAGGATTTCTTAGGACTTTTAGTATGTTGTTCTGGACACCTCATAGAAATTATCTGAGCTGAAAAAAATTATTTTACAATTTGTCTGTCGTAAAATGCTATTTTGCCTGGACTATATGCAACACAAAATTGTGGACCAAGGGCCAGGACTATTCATGAATATTCAGCTCATGATTCCCTCAGTTTTAATTGGCTGCATCCTGTTAAGATAACAGTGAATGGACCAAAGCTATCTAAAGAACAGTATTTTCCCCCCTCATTTTGATTTAGCCTCCAGAGTGAGTGTGGAATCGTGGATCCTCTAGAAAAAAAATAAGATCCTGTGTTGTTCGCAATAACAAAGATGTTTCAGTTATAAACTGTAGACATTCGAGGTGTGTGTGTGTGTGTTTGTGTGTTGTGATTGTGTGTTTGTGAGCTCCACACTGTTGCTAGCAGAAATTATGCAGGTGAAGCGGGGCGGAAGAGAGAACACTGCTAATTGGTGTTTGGGTCGATCAGGAGCTGAGGAGGTTAGCTCTGCTCTGGCCCATATGGACAGAGTTTCACTCCCTGACCTTGGATAGTCAGGTTGCACCAGCGCTGTCAGTGAATAAACACACACACACACACACACACACACACACACACACACATACACACAAACACGAGACAGAGCCAGCAGCCAGCTATTTGGGCCTGTTTACAGGAGGAAGGGCTACCAATACAGATGACTCTGGTGGAGGTTAATAGAGGGCATCTTATTAAGCGTTCGGCCGATTATCGGCATTTTGAGATAATCACCATTGATGATATCTGCGCTCACAAGGTCGATATAAAAAATAATGTCTGTATGCACTGGCAGTCTTGTCAGTGTGGCTGCTGTGCTGCTTATTTAATAGTAAGGACGCCACCTGGAGACATGGGATGTAATCCCGGCGCTGGAAACCTTAGTTTTCCCTGGTGGAGACGAGACGGTGTGGATCCTCTGGCAGCATCTGAAGTCTTCCTGCATCCACACTATTCGCACTTTACTTTAGTATTACAATGTAATCACCTGGTCAATGATCAAATTCCTTCGTGATTTTCTCTACTTATGACATCTATTGCAGTATGTCCGTCCTGGGAGAGGGATCCCTTTGTCGACTCTCCCTGAGATTTCTTCAATTTTTTTTTTATCCCGGTAAAGGGTTTTTACTGGGAGTTTTTTCTCAGCCGAGCTATGGGCAGGGTGTCATATTGTATCATATTGTATGAAATGTAAAGCCCACTGAGACAAATGTATTTGTGATTTTGGGCTATACAAATAAAACTGATTTGATTTAGTAACAGAGGGCTGGACAGATATCTAGAAGTTCCTTAAAGGTGAAGTGAGCAGTTTATTTGTGTTAATATATGTTATATCACTCCATATTACGGATGTCAATTAACCGTTAAGAAGATCTTTAACCGGTTAATATTAAAGGTTAAACGGTTAAAAATAAAAAATAAATCTTAATTTCTCTGAAATTCGGACACTTATTTTGATATCGCTAAACCGGATGTAAGAATGCCAACTGTCGGTAAAGAATGAAACGAGTAGTGTAGGCTACGCTCAACTTTATAATAGGTCCATGGTACGCTCCCAGTCACAATTTATGGTCACAACACTCCCGTGTCATATGTTTGTATAATTTAATTAACAGCGTGGTCTCCCGCTATCTTAACATAGCGCTAGCATTAGCCTTCTTGAGGTGGATGCTGTCCTGCATCTATCACCGTCTCAGTGAGTGTGAGGGAGTGACAGACAGCCAGGCAGTGAGTGCCCGCCCCCTGCACAGACACAGAGAGGTCTAGCATGATTGTGTGCCAGGATCAATAGCGAAAATCCGTCATAAACAAAAGCGTTAAGTATCGTTATGCAGTACTGATAACATCGGAGCTCATCAATATTACGGTCTTTCAAAATGTTGCCCTGTGCTCAGCACTACGGATGTTTAACGACTCATTATTTGCGTGTCGACGTGTCGGAGGCAGGGCCGGCGCTAGCCAGGGGCCAGGGTGGGCCGTGCCCCCCCAGAAGTGGGCTGTGCCCACCCAATCATAAAAAAAAAAAAAATGTTTTTTTTTTTTTTTTTTTTTTTTTTAGGTGGAAGTCCAGGCCCACTATCGGACGGACCTGTTCATTCGCTGTCCAAGAAAATGTCAAATAAAATTCAGACATTTAATTAATACTAAAGAATATACCATTGCCATGCATTGCTTCTAATTGTATTATTGGGTGGGCACTAGGCAGGTCAGCCTGCCTCCAAGTTACCCACCCGCTTATAGTGGTCACTGGTCAGCAGAGCCGGCCCGAGGCATAAGCGAATGAGCGGTTGCTTAGGGTCCCGACTGCCAGGGGGGCCCCCCTCAATTTTTTTTTTTAAGTTTGTGTGTTTGATATCAACATCATATTATGTAAATGTAAATTATCATACAATAAAAGTAATACAATGTTTTGGTAGATAGTTAATAGCTTAATAATTGAATCAGTTCATCTGGGAGGTAATCCGAGGTTAACTGATCACGTCACGTTCAAGTCCATGGCATGCACAGTGTGTATTGAGTTTATTTAAAAATATTTGAAAATGGGGCTGCCCTCAGTTGCCCATGCACTGTGTATACTATAGTCTATAGCCTATTTCAGCCTCGTCTGTGGAAAAAAAGATAACTGGACAACAGAGTTCTTCTGCTTCGTTCCTCTCACTGCATTTAAATTGATTCATTATATTACAGAAAAATATGTCCCGTAAAAGAAAAAGTGCACCAAGCCCATCCCAGAGGACCCTGCATAATATTTTATTTCAAATTTATATTTCTATGGAAAATCCATGTGTCTTTCTTCAATAGCTTCTAATTCATCCGACCCAGTGTCTCCAAATTATTTGTTCACACAAAATTCCTCAGATTTAGCCTCTTAATGTTCCTCTCAAAGTGCACCAGATTCATGCATTTCACTTTAAAAAGGAAATTTTAAAGGAAATCACTTTAAAAAAAAGGAAATCACTTTAAAAAGGAGATTTTCCCCGGGGAGGAAAATCTCCCCGGGGGTCATACCCCCGGACTCCCCTAGCAGGGTCGTGACCTCGGCTGGCTACTATTTTCACCCAGCTGGACATCGGAGGCAATAGTGGAAAGACTATACATCTATATAGTGTGTATAGTATATAGCTCTGGACTACCACCATCCAGGTTGCCCAGTCCCAAAGCTTTCTCTTCAATCAACTCAGGCTGCCTACAGTTAATACTGCGATTAAAAAAAAAGATACATTATGTTGTATATAATGTATAGGGGAAGGTGGGGTGATTTGTGCAACTTTTTACTCAAAGTGATTTTAAAGTGAGGCCTTGACAGTTATGTCTCCAACTCAAATATGTACATATATTTCAGGATGTTGTGCATCCCTGGCAATAAAAACTTTGGATCTGGAATAAACTGTTTAAGAAATATAGCTTTCGGAAAAAAAGTTGTCTTGTCGCACAAATCACCCCACTACGTGGGGTGATTTGTGCGTCATTGTGTCACAATGACAAAGTCACCATCATCATCTTTCTGGCCATCTGAACTCTCATCAGTGGTGTCGTTAAGTGGAGTTGAGATGTCACTCTCTTCTGAGCTACTGTAGACAATCACTTTCTTTTGGTGACCAGCGTATACAGCCATGCCACTGGCACAACTCTCAGAAATGTACTTTGCACTAGTTGCTCCGTGCTTGTGGAACCAACTGCCACCTGACAAATGTGATTCCCCCTACATTTATGCCTTTAAATCAAGGCTCAAAACCCATATGTACACCCTGGCTTTTCCTCCCCATTAACTATCTTACCTCTGCACTACTATCTGTGTTTATGTGGATGTATGGGCTTTACGTCTTTTATTTTGGTTATTGTTATTGTACCTTCATTGTTTACCTACTGAATGCACTATGTACAGCACTTTGGACAGTGCAAACTGTCATAAATGTGCTTTTCTAAATACATTTTACTTACTTACTTACTTATAACTCACCCAGGCCCTTGCGCACAAATCACCCCATCCCCAGAATTTTGGATAATAGGCATGATGCAGCAATTTAGGGTTGACATTGTGCTAACTATATAGACTCAAAGTGTAGCATACCAAAGCACTAAAACATGTGTCAAATGTTTTCAAACGTGTCTATAATTGTTCAGACACAATAATCAAAAAACCTTGATCATGGAAATTTTACTTTGAAAGGCAAAACACAGTTTTTTGAGCTTAAATGTGCTTATATCTTATTCCTTGTGTCTCCCTTCTTTACAGGATGAGTCAAATGGATGGCTCTTCTTAAATATGTGGTCACATTTCCAATTTCTTCCACGGTTTTCTAGAAACAAGGGGTTTTGCAACTTCCAAAACGCACAAATCACCCCACCTTCCCCTATTATATGTTATTCATAAACATTTTGGAAAAAAAAACATCCAAGAATCAAATTTCCCACACAGCAACACTCAAAGTTTATTTGCATATTGTGTTCTACACAATTCACAGTAAATGTGCCAAAAAGCAGACGCAGATATCTTACAAGGGCAAAAAATTCCGGCTCGCGCGCTCTGCGCGCGCTCGCATCTTCGGTCTCCCTGCCCAGTGTGCCCCCCCAACATTTCTACAGGCCCACCCAAGTCTGACTTTCTAGAACTGGGCCTGGTCGGAGGCATGAATCGACAAATCGATCGATTTACTGTGCCATTCAAAAAATTAAAAATAAAGAGCAGTGTGCCTTTTTTTGCGGCAGCAGCACGTAGTTGTGGTGCTGATAAACTGCGCTTTCCTTTAAAAAACACTGCTGTCGCTCGCTGTGTGTGTTCAGACTTCATCTGCATCAAAGCCTTTTTGATAATAAAATGAGAGGCTTTAATTTTAAAAATGTTGTCCATGCGTCGGAGGTCAATGTAACTTCAACAGAGTGCGGACGTCATATCACAGGTCTCAAAGTCATTCTGATTTGCAGTAATAGCCCGATTAAAATGTTGTAGTATCCCGATTTTTCATCCAATCAGGAGAGAGAACGCTATAAACCGTCACTGGTCTCACTCATATATACTATATACACTCCATGGTCTCACTGCTGGTGCACGCCAGAGCAACAGATGAGTGAATGTGTATGCGCCTACAATGGCGGAGCAGGTAAAAATCCTTCCCAATGTCTGTTTTGATGGTTTTTATCATGTTTTATCCGGTTTTATCACTCTTATGGATCCGAGATGATGCTAGATAACTTGCTGCTTGAAGACCGCAATGCATTAATGTGGTGACGTAGGGACGAGCGAGGGGACTGCTAACTGCAGTAACTGACAGGAAGTTAGCTAAAAGAACCATTCAGCTTACAGCTCCTTTAAGGCAACATTTTACAGAGCCAACACCAGGGAAGGCAAAGTGAACTAGACAATGCAAATTTTTTTCTTTTCAAATTTTTTTTTGTCTACATTTATTTAATACATGTTCATTTAAGTTCAATTTTGTTTCTCACTTGTTATTTTTAAATAGCACTTGTATTCTATAAAATACTAGTAAAAATTCTCATTGGCTTGAAAGTCTGCTTCCCTAATTTGCTTCACTAACCTCAGCTCCTCCATTGTCCCCGCCTGCCTTTCTTTTTCACCCAGCTTTTTAGACTCATCTGCAAATGTAATATACATTCAACAAAAATATAAACGCAACACTTTTGTTTTTGCTCCCATTTTTCATGAGATGGACTTAAAGATCTAAAATTCATTCCAGATACACAATATTACCATTTCTCTCAAACATTGTTCACAAATCTGTCTAAATGTGTGATAGTGAGCACTTCTGCTTTGCTGAGATAATCCATCCCACTTCACAGGTGTGCCACATCAAGATGCTGATCTGACATCATGATTAGTGCACAGGTGTGCCTTAGACTGTCCACAATAAAAGGCCACCCTGAAATGTGCAGTTTTGTCTCACAGCAAAATGCCACAGATGCCACAAGCATTGAGGGAGCGTGCAATTGGCATGCTGACAGCAGGAATGTCAACCAGATCTGTTGCTCGTGCATTGAATGTTCATTTCTCCACCATAAGCCGTCTCCAAAGGCGTTTCAGAGAATATGGCAGTACATCCAACCGGCCTCACAACCGCAGACCACGTGTAACCACACCGGCCCAGGACCTCCACATCCAGCAGGTTCACCTCCAAGATCGTCTGAGACCAGCCACTGAGACAGCTGCTGAAACAATTGGTTTGCATAACCGCAGGGCTCAACAATAAGGATTGCCCGACGTCCCGGGGCAAGTAAAATGCCACGTCGGGCCAGTAACTATGACAACCCACTTGCCCGAACGGGCAACCGGGAGTTTTTCCGAAATTATTGAAAAAAAATTATAATAATAATATTTTTATTTTTTATAGCGCCAAATAAAATACATCTATCCACGGTCTTTTTTCATATAGAGCTGGTGCTCATTATTAAATAAACGCTTAGGCCTATGTTACTTATCTAATTTATGTGTGAGTAGTTGTGTCTGCTCGTTGCATCTCTCTCCTCTGCTCCGTTTAGTGAAGGGGGCGGGGCTCCAGCGCCGAAACACACACACACACAGATTTCGGCAAAAAACTGGTGCGCGTCTCTCACACAAACAGTCAGAGAGATAGGAAATAGAACTACACGCGTTACGTTGGTGTAACAGAAAGTACAAAAGCCAACGAGAAGCCTAAATAAGTAGACCCCAGCCGTCTGAAAAGCAGCAAAAATATTCGCGTTTTTTAAATGCATCCAAAGTGAATCTAGTAGTAGTTTAGCGAGGATGCTAACGTTAGCTCTGCTGCTAGTAGCCTACTACCAGTTTAATGTGTGCAGGTCAACACAAACATCAGCAACAGTTAGCAGAGGAACATCTCTACAGCCTGCATGTACATCTTAATAAATGGACCTGAGGTGTCATTTCTCATACCAGGAGGCAGTGGAAGCTTGAAACTATACTGGAAAAGTGTTCAAAACAGCCTGTCCTGTGTCCTTAGCCAAAAGTTGAGATTTTTAATAATAATAATAAAAAACGTTTAAAACAGATTGTTGTAGGCCTAAAATAATGTCTTACAGAAAAAAAGTTCTAAAGAATTACTGTTGTAAAAAGAATAAGGTACAAGAAAAAAACATTGTGACAGTTATTGTCGGTTTAGAAACTAAAAAATTACAAATGTTCCAACTCAAATAATATTTGAATAATAGCCTCCACTTTCAGTATGACCCTTCACTCATCTATAACACTGTCCATGATGTGTTTATACATTGTGACAGCTCCTGGCACTTGGCTTCCAGGAGCTAATTGTTAATTGCATGCACCCCTGCTTGCTGATCTCGTCAGCTATATAAGCTGGAGTTATCAGCCACATGGTCTCTCCCTGGCCTGCTGGTTGGTTTGCTTTGCTTTGGATTTGATTTGATTTGCTTAGTTAGTTTTGCTTTACACATACACTACATGCTTCACCCACACAGACACCGCACCCATTACTGATTACTGATATTCATGCACCATTTAGTAGGTTACTTTATACTTTGTTTAAATAAAGTATTATTTGGTTAAACTAATTATCTTGTGTGGTTTCCTCCTTGTCCTTCCCTGGAGCCGGGGTGTGACATGGGGGCTCGTCAATAAGTGGTTGGATTAAGTAGGTGAACAGTTTGGAGGAATATCACATAGGACAGGTTAGTAGTTGGTTTGGGAGCAGGTTCTTTTCATAGTGGGTAGTCGGCTGAGGCTAGGCTAACAGAGTTGATTGTCTGGGGAGCACATGTCTGGATTTGAACTTTCCCTGTTAGGCTTCAGTTGCGTTGCCCCTTTGGGTTGCGTGAATTTTTTTTCTTTTGTTGTTTTTCCCTTTTGGTAGTGCTGTGGGGCGTGGTTAGTGTCAATTGTTCAATGTCAATTGTCTCGGGGGCACATCCGAAGGATCTTGGGGGTTGTCTGCTTGCAGGTCGCCTTTCAAACCGGCTGGTTTACAGTGCATAAATACCCACCGCAAGCTGCATGAACACTAGGGTAAAGATTATTCAGGTTTGGATAGGCAGTTAGGGGGGAAGTTCTAATTCTATTTGCATCCCAGTGATCAAAGCTGTTTTGGCATGGCTTCTTTAGTAGAAGCGTTTATTCAGTCTCCTTCTGAAACCTTGCTGGACAGCTGTACAAAGGACCAACTGTTGAAAATTGCTGATCATTTCAAAGTTGAAATTGCAGCTACACGTCTGAAGGACACAATCAAACGTATCCTGAAGGCGACTTTGATGGAAGAAGGGGTTTTGGCTTCTGATGAAGGTAAGGGTTTACCAAGTACGGTGGTTTCACCAGGGGGGAGTCTCACCTTTGATCAACAAAAGGAACTGATGTTAATACAAATGGAACATGACAAAATAAAGGTAGATAAAGAATTGGCCCTTGAACGTGTAAAAATAGATAAAGAATTGGCCCTTGAACGTGCAAAAATAGATAAAGAATTGGCCCTTGACCGTACAAAAATGGATAAAGAGTTGGCGCTTGAAGCAATGAAACAAAAAACAGAGCAGGCAAAACTGGACATTGAACAATACAAACTAGATCTAGTTAGAGAAGGTAAGATGGCAGGAACTGATATAACTAGGTCTGCTGGTTCATCTAGAGTGGATTGTACTAAGAATCTCAGATTGCTGCCTAAATTTGATGAGGAAGACCCAGATACGTTCTTTTCCTTGTTTGAGCGTCTCGCTGATTCACAGGAGTGGCCTGATAGTGAACGTACGTTGTTACTTCAATGCGTGTTTAGAGGTAAAGCCCAAAAGGCATATGCAGCTTTAACAGCAGAACAGTGCAAAGAGTATAAACTGGTTAAAGAAGCCGTTTTGAAAGCTTATGAATTAGTTCCTGAAGCTTACAGGCAGCTCTTCAGAAATTGGAAAAAAGGGGAAAAGCAAACGCATGTGGATTTTGAAAGGGAGCTGGATATACATTTTGATCGGTGGTGTTCTGCGTCCAGTGTTGGGTCATTTGAAGAGCTGCGTAACCTTGTTGTGCTGGAACAATTTAAGCAGTCGTTGCCTAACTACATATCTACTTATATCAATGAGAGAAAAGTTAAAACTCCAAAAGAAGCCGCTGTACTTGCGGACGAATATGGTTTAACACACAAACGTGTCTTTGGGGAGCAAGGTCCACAACGGTTTGGATTCAAAGACAGCGGGGAGAAAGGTGAATCGGATTTCAGTTGGGGTTCTTCAAAGGGAGAGCTAGGCAGAGCTGGGAACAATGATCCTAATTCAACTTGTAATTATTGTCAGCGACAAGGGCACTGGAAAAAGGAGTGCCCCTTGCTAAAATCAAAAAAGGGTTTTAGTACAGGGCCTGTCCAGTCTGTGGGGTTAGCTGTTCCGCTTAGTAGCTCAGAGCTAAGTACTGACAAAATTGTCCCTCCTTTTCAGATGCGACCCAGAGTGTTGAGTGCAGCTGATATTGCTTTAAGGTATGCTCCATTTATATCAGAGGGTTTTGTATCCTTAACTGACCATGGTAAGAAGGTGCCTGTCAAAGTTTTTAGAGATTCTGGGGCTCTACAAAGCTTTATTAGGGAGTCAGCCTTACGTTTTTCACCAGCCTCTGACACAGGAAGGTGTGTTCGAATCAGAGGAATGGATTTAAACACCATTGTTGTGCCTGTCCATACAGTGCATTTGTCTTGTGGCATGATACAGGGGGATGTAGAGGTGGGTGTGCGTCCGGATTTGTCAATGAAAGGGGTTGATATTATTCTGGGAAATGATTTGGCAGGAGCGTGTATGTGGCCTGCTGCGTCCACCTCTGATGGGTTGTGTGTAGTGTCTCCTGCTAAAGCGAGGTCTAAGGTCCCTGAGCAGTCGGTGGGTGCAGTGTCCCGTTCTCTTAGTGTGCTGCCAAGAGTTGACATACAGATATCTGATCTTGGGTCTGTTTCTCATGCAGAATTTGTGAGGGACCAGAAAGAGGATCTCTCGTTAAGAGAGCTGTTTGAGCAGGCCGGGCACTCTATTAATGGGGGAAACAACTCGAGAGGTTATTTTCTCCATCAGGGCCTGCTGATGAGGAGGTGGGTCCTTCATGGGAGAAATTTGGCTGGGGGATCAGTGGGGAAGATTGTGCTTCCTGTGAAATATAGACAGCCGGTAATCACAGTGGCGCATGTAGCTGGTCAAGGGGGATTGAGGGGAACATATGGGCGGGTCCTTCAGGACTTTTTCTGGCCTGGTATGAAACGGGATATTCAACAGATCAGAGGCCAGAATAATGTAGCTGCTGATGCTCTTTCCCGGGCGCCATCGCCTTAGCTATACCCTCCCGCTTAACATTCGTCCCCGTGCTGTAGGGTCTTAGTTGCTGGGTCTCGGGGATGCCGGAAAATAAAATGTTAAGGAAAAGAGAGATATCTGGTCAACGTGTCAGTTGTTTGTCATGTTTGTATGTTCCACGTATCTAACTGTGTTTGTTTTGCAGGTTAAGTGTTGAACCCTGTTTCTATGGAGGGGGGTGTGACAGCTCCTGGCACTTGGCTTCCAGGAGCTAATTGTTAATTGCATGCACCCCTGCTTGCTGATCTCGTCAGCTATATAAGCTGGAGTTATCAGCCACATGGTCTCTCCCTGGCCTGCTGGTTGGTTTGCTTTGCTTTGGATTTGATTTGATTTGCTTAGTTAGTTTTGCTTTACACATACACTACATGCTTCACCCACACAGACACCGCACCCATTACTGATTACTGATATTCATGCACCATTTAGTAGGTTACTTTATACTTTGTTTAAATAAAGTATTATTTGGTTAAACTAATTATCTTGTGTGGTTTCCTCCTTGTCCTTCCCTGGAGCCGGGGTGTGACAACATTATAAATAAAGAGCGAATATAACAAATATTTATCACCACTAATAAAAAAAAAATATATAGGGGCCAGTAAAAATTGACTTCGGGCAAGTAGAATTCAGACCCACTTGCCCGGTCGGGCAAGTGAAAAAAAACCTTAGCGTTGAGCCCTGGCATAACCAAACAATTTCTGCACAAACTGTCAGAAACCGTCTCAGGGAAGCTCAACTGCATGCTCGTCGTCCTCATCGAGGTCTTGACCTGACTCCAGCTCGTCGCCGTAACAGGCTTGAGTGGGCAAATGCTCACATTCGATGGCGTCTGGCACGTTGGAGAGGTGTTCTCTTCACGGATGAATCTCGGTTTACATTGTTCAGGGCAGATGGCAGACAGCGTGTGTGGCGTCGTGTGGGTGAGCGCTTTGCTGATGTCAATGTTGTGGATTGAGTGGCCCATGGTGGTGGTGGGGTTATGGTATGGGCAGGCATCTGTTATGCACGAAGAACACAGGTGCATTTTATTGATGGCATTTTGAATGCACAGAGATACCGTGATGAGATCCTGATGAGTGCATCCCTTAAAGGGATAGTTTGGAATTTTGGACATAGGGCCTGATTCCCAAGTTAGCCTAAGTGTTCTTTATCATTGGAGACAGTTTTCAACACATTTCATTCAGTCCTTCTAGTTTTATAGTTTGCTCGTGCTAGGCTAGCGCACGGGATTGGGGTCAAACCTAGCCTGCTACTAAAACAGTCTTACTCACTCCACACTACACCCGAGGTAAATCAATTATAACGCCAGGCTATCGATGTAAATGTCTGTGTTGATAGAATAATGTTAGAAATAAAACCAACCTTGCATCGCTGAATCATCGCATTTTGAGGGACTACTTTCTCAGCAGCAGCGGAATTTTACTTTGCTCCGGCTAGTTGTGTAACCGAATCACTACAGCAGAAAGTAAACAGAGCAGCGTGGGACATAAGCGGAAACGAAGGACTAGGCAACACGGTGGTTCAGTGTGCATTTAGGAATTGTAAAAATAAACCCTACAGATGTGCACCACAAAGTTTCCACCAATTTCCAGTGGCTTGTTGCTGCTGGTTTGGACATAAAAACACCGGTGGAAACTGTTTGCAAACGGAATATTTGTAGCGATAATTTCGACTGGACGAAACCCCGCAATCTAAAGAGCAATACATCACTGAAAACGAAAGCGGTGCCATCCGTCTTTTCAGATGCATCAACAGCCACTGATGAACAGGTAATAACATTTGGTAGGCTACACTAGCTAATAAAGCTGGCCCCTTTCATAATGTTAGCCTATACTGACAGATTGATGACAACGTTAGTGGAGATTATAGTGTTGGATACAACAAATTCCTCCTAATCGTCTTCAAAAGCAGACGCATCGCTAAGTCCTCCAAACGTGGCCATATCTTGTTAATTAAATAGGCTAATAAAATTCCTTCGTGCACTGTACTCTGCGTCTGTAGCAATGACAGCGGCAGATAAACAAACTATTAGAGCCTCTAGGTAATATCAATCCGCCGCTACCGAAGCCTACTACCAGGAATATAACGCTGCTGCTGAGACACAACAAACCCCTCAAAATGCAATATGCAAGGTTGGTTTTATTTCTAACATTATTCTATCAACACATACATTTACATCTATAGTCTGGCGTTATAATTGATTTGCCTCGGGTGTACTGTGGAGTGGGTAAAGGCCAGGACACACCAGCCCGATAATCGCCGTCGTCAAAAAAAAAGACGAATCTGTTTGGTGTGTGCCGTGACGTCGGCCGACGTAGAGGTCGTCGGGCTTGTTTTGAGCCTGTCGGCCGACCGTCTTTCATTTGGAGCAATTTGATTGGTGGAGGGCTAGCGAATCAGTGAAGCCCGGAAGTGAGGTGGGTAGCACAAACAGCTAACAACAGCTAGCCATCGTTTTAATGTGTTTGTTCGTTTCGTTTTGCGAGTACTCACATGCATCAACCCTTGTTGACTGCTCGACACCATGCTCGACACTCTCTGCTAAAAATTGTGCTCTTATGGTCCATAAATATAAATACGTATTTCTATCTATGTTTATGCTCTAGAGAGCTGTCCCATCATTTCCGGCTTTCGTATTTTTTCGGGCCACAATACAGATTAGCGCCGCCTGCTGTTGTGGAGACATTACAAGCGCGGGACGTACGGAAAATAAGCAGTCGTCTCGGTGTGTTTTTGGGCCGCGGCGGAAAGACTGGAGCTTCCTGAAACGGCGACTCCAGTTTTTGGGTAGTCGGAACGTGCCGGACTGGTGTGTCCTGGCCTTAAGACTGTTTTAGTAGCAGGCTAGGTTTGACCCCAATCCCGTGCGCTAGCCTAGCACGAGCAAACTATAAAACTAGAAGGACTGAATGACATGTGTTGAAAACTGTCTCCAATGATAAAGAACACTTAGGCCAACTTGGGAATCGGGCCCTATGTCCAAAATTCCAAACTATCCCTTTAAGAGCTTGTACCAGCCTTTTAAACTCTGAGCCCTAAGCCATTTTTGAGATGTTTTGGTTTGCCTGGATGTATTCTCTTATTAAGATTGCATTCATCACCCCTATAATGCATAGCTGTCAAGCTATTTATTTATCATTTAATAGTCTACTAGAGGAAAAACGGCACGGAGGTTACGGTTTATAGCCTAAATAAAATAAAATAAAATTACGATAGGGCTCAGAGGGTTTTTAACACTGGAGGTCATGTAGCGACACATTTTAGCAACTTTCTCTCTCTCTCTCTCTCTCTCTCTCTCTCTCTCCTTCTTTCTTCGTGTAGAAAAGGCCCCAAAGTTATAGGTTACAGTGTTTAATACTTCTTACAGTGTGTTAAGTTGTGTTTTGTTTAGTGTGGGTAGCTGTCAGTTAGGGCCGTGACGTCAGTCGGCTGGAGAGTCTTTTTAGTAGTTTCCTTTCTCCTCTCGCTCGGTCAGATGTGCGAGCGTGCATGTAGCGATCATTCTACAGTTTGTACATGTTTGTTTGAGTTGTGGAATCACCCGTGTGTGAGTAAGATTGCTGTTCTAAGTTATAGTTTTATGCATGTTTTAACGGCTGCGATTCGCGGGTCGCAATAACAGCTGTTCCAACGTCTCATCAGGAGCGGAGTTAAACCCTTTGTTCTTTTCCCGCGATCTGTGTGCTGCTCTGTCTGTGAAAGAGAAGAAAATAAAGAGCGGATAAACCCAACTCCTCTCCTAGTCTCATGTTTATAATCTGACGTTTTTGGCCATAAGTGGTGTTCTGGCCGACACCTCTGAAGTGAAACCAGTGATACAAGCAAATCAGCGCGGTAAGCTACATTCACCAGTTTCCTCCGCTACACTTCGCTCTTCCGCTTCACTCGCTGCTGGAATCAATGTAACTTTGCAACCGTGTAGGCTACTACTGCCAACAACTGCCACACTCGCTGTTAGGTTATTCTTCTTCTTAGATGTTGGCTACGTGATGATGTGCCGCGTGCTGCACAATTTACGTTACGCGCTGCCCATTTTCTAAAAGGAGCTACGTACAAAAAAAAATAAAAAATGCGGAGGAGAAGGATTTTTATAGAAGCGGCGCACGTTCATGCCGCTGCTGAGTGAACGTGCGGGAAACACTGCTACTGGTCACGCGCATAGGCCGGGATGAGACAAGTGTGCGACGAGGAATGCTACATTCAGGTGCTCATCAAAAATCCAGAATTTGAATTTAGGATTCCGAAATCGTTCTGACTTTGATATTCATTAACTTTTAAGATGTAGGCTTACCCTAAGAATAGCAGTTGGCTACAAGGACGATTTAATTGTTAGGAGCGTTAAAGAAAATATTAACAGCTGTTTATTGCAATACAGTATAAGGGACTAGAATCCTGGGGGGGCTGAACCGGGGCTAAGCAGATTTCTAACGGGGCTTTAGCCCCGGTTAGCCCTGGTGTAGCGTCGTCACTGAGTTCAGTAGTATGATGGGGAAAAAGATCCTCCTGAAGTTGTGAAAAGCTTAAAACAAAGAGACTGTTCATTGAGGCGAGCTAGCTTCACAAGCGCCGCTCCTCTTCGTGTGTCAGCAGGTCTGTGTCCAAACAATGTGCCCTCTAACTGCATAGCCGGTGTCCAATTAAACAGTCTGTCACACTTTGCGTGAAGTAACCTCCTGGCGCCAATGTCCTGGACAGTGTAATCACTAACACAGCACTCATACACATAGCTACAGCATGTTAACAATCAGCTCCAGTACAAAAAATACCATCAAAAAGGAAAAGGAACCTAAACGCTGTTGTAACACTGTATTTGGCCCTCCATAACAATAATATCACGATATTTGGGATGGTCGCTATATTGCAAGAAATTTCATCTACTATATACGTCATGAAATCTGTGACTGAAAAAAAGACACCCATAAAAAGCCAAAAGGCAGGAATTGTGTATTTATTCACAGAACTGACATGAGAAGCTCCCTAATCCCAATTGTAGTAGGAAGGAAGCACTCTGACATGACAGATAGGCCCCTTGATTGATTTGCATGTGTTTACAGTAGAGTGAGCTCATGCTGTGTCAGGACTTTGCTTCATACAGAGCCTAATGATGTGGAGGCACTGTGGGAGTGGAGCCCCCCCGATGCCACAGTAATCCTGCTGATTACAGAGAGCACGCTTTGTCTACCCTACCCTCAAATCCTGTTTAAGGGCGCACTCACACTAGTGCCGTTTCCCTGTTCCGTGCTCAGCACGATTCAGCACGATTCCCCCCCTCCCCACTCCCCCCGCAGGCCCGTGCTCACACTGCTCGTGGCCTGGGCACACTTGCACCTTGCCTACGTCACCGTGCGCGTTTAGGATTTGGAGCTTAGTCTACTTGTAGGCTATACGACTGTTTGTGAATATTTTCATCCGGCCAAATTTGCATCAAATATTCCACTTCCACATTAGAGCAACGAGAATCCTTAAGCTATTGTTTTTTTTAAAATGTAGCCTTGACGTAATAGGTCGCGGTGGACAGTCTCATATTTGTGCAGCACGCTGTTTATTATTAATATAACGGCCCGTCATCAGACCATATGTATCCGGATGGTTTTGTACACATCGATCGCTCCATCAAATCCAAGTCAGAACTTTTTGTATGGGCAGAGATCGTTTTTTTAAGTGTCTTTATAAAGTTTCTTGTTAAACCTTAGTGTAGGCTACTGTTTCCTTATCACCGGGCCGCGGTGTGTTGTTTTGGGTGCGTCTCCACCGCCATGCGTAAATGCAGTTATGACAGCTGACGGGAGGAAAAATAAAAAAAATCATCTGACGAACGTGAGTAAACACGAAAACCTTTTTGTGTGCTTTCTGAGCCGACCTAATTAGCTCTCTCCCTCTTTTATTAGCCCACACCTAGGCTTACACACACGTTAATTCTCACACATTATAGCTACAAGTCCAAGTGGTGGGCAATTCTGGTGCCGACTAGTAAGGCAGCGGACGTTAACGGACAATGCATCCTTAATAAATTCACGTCAGGAACGCCGCCTGTGCGCTTGTTTGTGCGCGTGTCATCTCATTAGCATCTGTACTTTGGCCACGGCACACCACTCCCAGGTGTGCCGTGGCCAAGGGGCTGTTCCGTGCTGGAATACGGATGGCGTGGTCACACTTGCCAAACGTTCTAGACTTTAGTATGCTAATGAGCTTTGGCACGGGGCCGCGGCCCTAGTGTGAGTGGCCCCTAAAAGAGACCGGATTCCACAGACCTAATTACAATTAGTTTATAATAACAATGTAAAGAAACTAATTTTAAAAGACCTGAATAACACTGTAATCCACCATCTCCCAACCCACTCACATCTGAAGTGTGTGGTTCGTTTGCTGCGCTATATCGGACCTTTTTAAAATAACCGGGATTTTTATTGATTACCAATGTGATTATTCCCACCGTTGGCGAGTCAGATCCTGCAAGTGAAGGTTGAATTAGGAGATCTGGTAGATTTCCTCTAAGTGGACATACAGCTCTTCAGATCTCACACTGATGCTTTTCATCAGTACAGGATGGATTACAGTTTAGCAGATGACAGATAATAAGACTTCTAAAAAAGTAAACGTTCTGCCAACATATTTTGTTAATTAGTTTTCCAGTTAGTTTGCCTCAAAACAGAATTGAAAACAGTTGCCTTGACATTTTAGGGTTTCCTAACCGTTTACTTTTTTACAGTTTACAAAATAGCAGGCCTCATTCTCATCAAATATCCCTTAACGTTAATTCTGGACATCCAGCAGGGCTATACAGTACTTCCACTGTCAACTAAAGGTTCGCAAAGTGAATAAAACATGGTCTGGTTCTGTCAGTTACTGTATGTGCATTAAACAACTTGAGCATATATCTGAGGAACAACCTTTTCCTTGCCTGATTACTGCTGAATGAGGCAGCCGACAAAGTGGGGGTGTGGCACCACCGTGGATCATTGGCTGAAAGTCCCGACGAGACTACCTCCCCAAAGTTTTTTTTTTCCCAGCACCAATTTTTGTCCCACTTTGTAACACAACGACTTGTGCTGTGGATGCATGTTCTCACTCCGTGCCAAAGAAAGTGATGTGTTTTCTGGATTGGAATTAGATCTTGAGATCCAACACCTCCATAAAAAAGAAAGCATGTCTTCAGCGAGAGACTGGAGGGACAGGTTTTCAACAGACTTGGATGTGAAGGTGTCAGGCCTGCCCCTTGGTGTGGACGCACTTACGTCTCACAGAAAAGATTACTCTCAGAGCAACATGCACACGTGGCAATTCTCCCCAAAGTCAGCTTCTATCAAATCAGAGCCATCGGAACGAGGAGCGTCCTGGATATCCAGCCCTGTTCAGATGTCAACAAAGCCCCGTAAGTTATCAGGAGTTATGTCTCTAAATATTGGTTATAGAGTAGAGATTAAATGGTTAATGGAAGCATTTAATGTCTTCATATGCCTTAATGGCCCAAAGTGGAATCCAATTTAATGTGTTATGGATGTGAAACTGAGGCTAATAAAATAAAAATGAAGTGTCAACTGATAAATGTAAGGACAGATACATCTATCAAGGTTATATACTGTAGGTCTTAGTACATAAATGAATATAAAGGTTGAGTCAATCTTTAAAGTAAAGGAATAGGCTACACATGAAAGTTTGATCAAATAGTCATCTAAATAGTGAAACATGTTCCTCTTATTTGCCTGTACTTGAGTTTTTAATAAATGCATAACATTTTTCTATGATAAATGATTAAAAGAGTTGTAACTAATATACGGGTCACTCGATATATTGATTCAGCTCTTCATCAGTTTTTGGATGTCATACCAATAAAATTGTAAATAACAAAATAAAGGTGAAGTCAGCATTTCTGGAGACAGCTTGTTGTCAAAATCAATTAATATCTTCATCGATCCGCTACCTGTCCGTACTGTGTGTGTGCGCGCTGAAAATAAATCCAGTGTTAATGCACAGCCTATAGGCTCTGTAAACGGGCATGTTGCCAGCATTCTCCAGAATCGCTGACTCCACCTTTAACTGTACCATCTAACTCTATCTAATTGTGTCACAATCCTCTTGTCTTCTCATGTCCTCTCTAGAGATCTGTCTGTCGCTGTGCTCCTCTTGGAAGCACAAACCCAACCGTAAAGCCCGCACTCCCTTCAGCACCACACAGCTGCTGGCCTTGGAGACCAAGTTCCACCACAGGCGATACCTGTCCGTGGCTGAGCAGGCCCACTTCTCCTCCACCCAGGCCCTGTCGGAGACACAGGTCAAGATTTGGTTCCAGAACCGGCGGACTAAGGCCAAGATGCTGCAGCAGTAGGTCCGGGGGGGGGGGGAACACTCAATCTGGGGCCCTATGCGGTGACAGAGCCAGGCCGGTCCTTCTTGGGTTTTCCCCTCACTTTGAAACCTATACCAGCATCATCATCTCTCTACGAACTGGGCTGCTCATACGGCCCCATTCTCCCTGCTGCACACCTGGCCCTTTAAGCCTCACAGGTCGGACCCAGCCTCTTCCACTTATCCTGAGAAGGAAGCAGCATTTATACAGACAACGGGTGTCGGTCGGGATTTGTGTTAAAATAGAAAAAATAAGGGGAAAAAAAAGACCATTAAAGATTCATGACCTTCATTGGTCTCTGAGCTACAAGAAACATCTTTTTCACCAGAGATTCTATGGAGGGACAATCTCCCACATCCTGCCGATTCAGCAGGGGTTATGATAATGAATGGACTATTGATCAGGCCATGTGGAGCTCATTATTGATCGGAACAACAGATTGCTTTTTTTACCGCCTTTTTGATTCTTTTTTTTCTACTCTTCCTGTATAAGAGGCGGATTGCTGCATTTGGGGGTATTATTTTTCACTTGTAAGCCTATATGCAGTGATATTATATATTATACTCCTTCTATAATAATAATTGGAGAATGGCCTGGTGAAGTACATGCTTGCTTTAAAACCAAAGCATTCCAAAATGACATATTTATTTATACTAGCCCTTAGATTTTTTTTATATCGTGATGCATATCTCCATTTTTAAATGTTAATATTTTGTTTTCCACATTAAATTAAAGCTTTTAGTTAACAATCTCTTTTGTAGTGGCAAACAGACCTGGTGGTTAACCCCTTCATTTACCCGTTGAGCTTACCCCCTAGCCTGCTGCCCATCCATCAAGATGCTCTCTGATTCATGGAGAAAAAAATAAATTCTGTCCTCAAACAGTACAAGTCATTATATACTGATGAAACCAGGATCATCTGTGGCATTGTTGCCATCTATTGTAGCAGCAATCTAGAGTATTTAGCGGGTATTCCAAGGATTTCCCTCTTCCCTCTGACAAGAACTGTTAGCTCCACCAGATTGATTTTTCTCGTCATTATATGTTATGGATCACATTTTTAGAAATGCAGCCACATGCAACATCACTTATGTTTTCCCAGCAGACATTTTGACTAGTTAAATATTTAAAAAAATCTCCTGTTTTGCTAATTAGATTAGTAATGGTTCTGTTCTATTCATCCATTAATTATTGACAGTAGGACTTTTAACTTTTCAGAAAATGCTGTAGATCCACACGGGACAGAAGTAACGGCTCTGCTCATTGTTCTGCAGACTTGTCTTCTGCCTCTTCTACTCTCAATTTGATGAGTGCTTGTAAGAAAGTGAAAGGAGAAAGCCAAACGTTCCATAGAGTGCTTTGAATCCTACTCATTATCCTGCGCATTATGTAAGCTGATTAGTCGTCCATGCTATAATATCAGTTAACCCCTATTATGGCCTTTCTACTGTGTTGCCATCTTAATGCTCTTGAGCTGAATTGAAGGTAGCTTTGGTCTTGGATTGATTTAAACATAATTGTGTTTGAGGGAAAACCACCTACACATTGAAGCCCAAACAAAGTTTCATCTGGGTTCCCCTTAAGGTCTTGTTGTCCTTCTAAAACCATATGTTGACTAGCTGCAATCATTAATCTAGCTACCTTAGCCTAGCCGCTGGAAACGTAGAGTGTGGTGTAATAGCGTATGGCCGTTTGGCTGCTCACATGTATGGAGGATCCACTCTATGTATTGTATGGGTGTGTTTAACTGGGTGGCGCGGGTGAGGAGGTGTTGCACTCTTTAAGAGTTAGAGTTAACACCTTTGCTGGTTTTAAAAGTAAAATGAAATCATGGCTGAAATCAACCCAAGCATGCACCCATCATCCATAGATTGTTTTCTTAATGTTGTGATGTCCTGTTGTCTTGGTGTCTTACTGTTGTGATGTTGTTGTTGTGGTGTCTTAATGTTGTGATTTTAATGTCGTATTGTGTTATGTTTTACTGTTGTGAAATTGTGTGTTATTGTTTTTATACTTAGGTTTCCCTTTTTGACAGAGATGTATTACTCTGTTTCCTGTCCAGGGACTACAGATGAAAATTAGCTTATAGCTAAATCTGGTACTGCTTATGTGCTGTGCATTGTCCCTGTTAAATAAACAAATAAATAAATAAAAATAAAATAAGGAATGTTTATCCAGCCACATTCCCTCCAAAGATGTGAAATTATGTTTGCAAAAATGATTTTTTTTTAGAGATTTGTTCGTTTGATTTGAGCTGTGTTTTTAACCTGTATACTTTACATGTACTCAGTTCCTCTCTGTGGACTTTGTATAGCTGCGTTATTCCAGCCAGTCCTTATGCAGTCCACGGTTTAATTGTCCTTGTCCCTAAATTGTGACTCCAAAGCTCTGTGAAATGATGTGTGATAACAGCACAAGGCAGGCATCATATTCTCTCTCTCTCTCTCTCTCTCTCTCTCTCTCTCTCTCTCTCTCTCTCTCTCTCTCTCTCTCTCTCTCTCTCTCTCTCTCTCTCTCTCTCTCTCTCTCTCTCTCTCTCTCTCTCTCTCTCTCTCTCTCTCTCTCTCTCTCTCTCTCTCTCTCTCTCTCTCTCAAAATAGTCCAGGCCTCAAGTTTCAGATGTTTTCAACGTGAAACTTTAGCTGAAGATACGATCGCAGCTGAAAGTGGAGCAGCTAAACTTATTCTAGGAAAACAATTGGTCGAGTCTTGATTGTAAACTGGCCTACACAAATATAGAAACATATTAAATGAAATTTGCCACAAAAAAAGACATGCTATTTTGACAATGAATACTAGCGATCATAATCGACACGTTTTACTTCGGGGTGGGACAACAAATCCATATTGCCATATATCATCGTAATGTCTCTTGTGTCATGATATCGATATGCTAGCATTTCTTTTCTTTTTTTTAAAATATCAATATTTTATTACAACGTGAAGGTGAACACCTTTTTTCTTTTGCTATTTTCAAAGTCACTATTTAAAGGTGCATTATGCCATTTTTTGTGAAATTTTTCATGTACGATTGGCCAGTTTGTGATTCCTAGATTGCAAACTAACACATCTGATCAGCTTTTCACGTCAGTCCTGTGAATAAATACATAATTCCTGCTTTTTATGGGTACTTATCTTCTTCAGTTACACAGATATCATGATGTATCGTAGATGAAATGTCTTGCAATTTATCGATTATCTATCCTATTCTTACATTGTTATCGTATTTAGGAGGTGAACTCTTCCGGCCGAGTATTAATGGACTGGAGGATCACTAACAACCCTTTTAATGTAAATGTCGGCATTTAAATGTCCTGTATTTAAAAGGCCTTACGTTTTCAATTGATTTTTACGATTATGTAGTTGAAAGAACTTCATTGTTACCAATCTGCTCTCTGTCATTAAGAAATCTCACATGTTCCATTCACAAGCTTGTAAATTGATTTCAAAGATACATAATCAGCATGTCAGTTCACCCGCTTTGATCCAAACCTAAAGGAACTTGCAGTTGTGTCATGAACCCACTAGGTATAATAGTGCCCTGTCTGTTTGCAGCTCATGTCTTTCATACTGTCCTGAATAGACTACTCTCATATTAAAGACATATTCTTGGCATTTCAAAAGACATTTCAGAACACTTGAGGAAACTGCATATCATCTTAGATTTATAGAGATTTACGTGTTATCTAACTTACAGGCTCTTAGATAATGTATTTAATTCCTTATGAGGACACTTGGTAAATAAAAGATGAAACTCTGTATGCCTTGTCCCATTGTGCCGGTGGTGAATGGCACGAGTTTGGGGACTGTGGAATTTCTAGAGCTCAGTGTTGTAGGGATTTATTCTTAAAACAAACAAATCAACCATTAATATAAATACACCCCGCCCCCCCTTTTTTTGTATTGGGTTAGTTGCAGATATACACGATAATATGCTTCTGTCTTGATTGCTTCTACTCTACACTGACATTTCAGTAGACATGACTGCACATGGTGAGTTGGTAGTCTGAATCCATTTGTTCTTGTTCAAACGTGTCCCAGGCCACACAAAGCAGTCGGAGCCATTTTGTTTCGGTGATTTCTCGCCGGCCCTCTCCCCCCCCCCCATGTCCTAGCCTGTCTGAACATTTCACTATCTAAAACTGCACACAGGAGCAAAGTGTGAGATACAGCCAGCGCTTCATAGTACTGCAGGATAACACACACATTTCATTTGAGTACCGAACATCACGTTTCACCAAGGGCCGTGCACAGACATTTCGGGAGGCCGGGGGCTCGAGCAAAAAGAAAAAGACGCAATAATCCCACTGCCATCAATAATCACTCACTTTGTTCATAACACAAGACCTGTTTGTATTATTTTAACATATTATTTCATGAATAAACCAAAGTTTCTTCCGACGTATCTGCCTCAGAAATGAATTGCATATTTATAATTTGCCTTGCATGACAAGGACAACATTTTAATGTAGAATTAGACTAGCTTGAATGCTAGCAAGTACGGACTAAAAAGGTTTATAATGAGGGAATTACAACCAATTCCTACTGACGTGTTTTATCATATCATATTTAACAGTGTCTACCCCACATGAGTGATATAAGGGCTGGAGGGTTGTTTGCTTTTCATGAAAAGTCAGGACAAGTTGCAATGTAAATCTAAGAGGGCAAGGCATGCAAAGTACTCCCTTCATTTATAAGGCATATTTTTTCCTGGTTACTACTATACATTTCTGTCATTATTTTTTATAAGTTATTTATTATTAAGGGCACTTTTGGACTCTGGGGGGGCTCAAGGGCAGGGGCTCATGTCCTCCTTGGGCCCTAGGTGCACAGGCCTGTGTGACAGTATTGAGAGAGAGAGAACAAATAAAAGAGGGGTGGGAAAGAGGGAGATCATTTTTTGTTCTTTACTCCACGCACCTCGGAGGCAGGGGGAGTGAACAAACATTGACATGTGTTGTGTTGGAAGTGCTGTAATTAGAGGCCATGCTTTCATCTGGTCTTCAAAGGAGCAGGTGTACAGTGTTCTCCCTGAACAATCCCCGCTCTATCCTCCCATCTTTTGTTGTGGATTTTCCGGTTCTGCATCTTTGAACACTTTTTTAATTTTTTTAACTTTTTTGCTCTGACTTTCGGCAATTTCATCTCGACTCTTCATATTTCATGCCTCATGAGAGGTCAACGATTGTATAATTTTGCAATGAATAAATTTGCATCACTTTAAAACCAAATAATCTAGATGCTGGATGAAGCCAGATTTGCATTATATTAGTGTAGATTTTTGACAGAACAGATATTGGAAAAAAAAACTTTTTTCATTTTAGAAATACAGAAATGCATTTTCAGCGTTTTTTTTCAAAGAGCATAATTTATCGTAAATCAGACAATTAACCGCATATAATCAGAATTTTCTGTAGTAAACTTCAGAATAGTGCTTGGAATAATGATGTAAAGTTTGGTTGATGTAGGTGCTTTAAAAGCCGAGATCTTTAGTTCAGACTATTGAAAATAAACAACGAATGTTGAGATAATGTCCATTGAAGATGATTATATTGTAGAATTATATAGACTCAAACAGACAAGGTTTAGTCAAATAACAACTAAATGTACATTTCAAACCTGTTCTTTATGCTATTATAAAGGAAGACAAAATAGACAAATCTCAAAATTTACCAGTGCTTAAATTATTATTTTGCCTGGTGTTTCTCATCTTGAGTACATTTAAGTGCTGATGATGATGGCAAAAGAGAGACTAGCACAAACTATGGTGCCAGGCATAGATACACTAACAAGTTGACAGACTCCTTTCTGGGAGGAACCAGATCTTCACAGAAACACTCAGGCTCACACACACACACTGCGCTCAAAGGGATCCCATCTCTTGCAGTTTCTGTCTATTGTTTTGTTCTTTCAGCTGGTTCAAGGGACCTTTTCCTCAATCAGGTCACCCTAACCACATGACCTATTTAAAGATAAATAAGACACACCTAACAGCTTTGGCTTTGAGGTTAGAACACTGAAGGCTTTCTCTGGGGTTCTTTCCTTTCTTTAATATATATAAATATCTGGGGCACCAATTGCAACCATGGAAAGGAGTTATCACATATATGAGAACAGTCCACTTCAATATTCCTTTCGTTAATACTATTATTATTATTTTTCATTTGTTCCAATGTACACAGCCTGAATCACACCTTAGTTGTCCCTCCCTCTCTCCTTCACCATTTTTGTTCTTCTGTCTCGCTCCCTTAACTCTCAAACCCTGTGGATTTCTTTCTTTGGATTTTCTTTCCCATGGTGTTATTGTAGGAAAACATGTATCCCTCCCCCCGCTAAGCATGCAGCCTTCTATTTTTTGCACTGACATGGCTGTGTGTGTGTCTGCTCTTGTGGATGCTCATTTCAAGGCCTGCGATAGGCACGTCTACGCTCAAGATTACTGCCTACCCCTGAGATTAAAGAAAAAGCGTGACGTTGCATGTTAGTTAGAGCTTATAGTACTTTACATTCGGTGCATATTGTCCTTTTGTCTCTTGCATCTGTTTCAGCCTAAGCCCATAAGATGAGTCTTTTTCCCCACTGTGTTCTTGTCCAAACAGGAAACCGATGTCAACCCAATAAGCATCCTGCAGTGACATCCATACATTGGCCTCGGTCGGAGGTTTAGATCTGTGTGCGTCTGCTCCGTCTCCTGAGATCCCGTGAGTCATCCATCTCCCCCAAGGCCTACATTGTACCCAGACCTCCAACACTTTTTTGGGGGGGTTGGAGGGGGGGTTAACTTAATAACACACACACAAACGCTGACATGAGTATATGCACACACCCAGAAACACCGGAAGACTGATCCAAACAGACACATGGAGTGGGTGGGATTTATTCATTTCCATTCATTTAAAAAAAAACACAGTCAGTGCGTTTCCATGGCATAACTAGATTGGATTAAGACATATACCGAACTAGACACTCGAACGGACCGTGTTACTTGTCTGAGTAGTACAAATGGCCCTTCAGTAATCGGATAAATGTCCGATGCATGGCTGTCTCCACTATGCTAGGTGGCACTGTAGCCCTTTCAACAAGTGGTTAAGAGCCACGTCCGGTTCCCTTCTCTGGCAATACTTTTTATATATATATGTTTATATACATAAATTATTATATATATATATATAAATATGTATTTATATTTTTATATACTATCTATGCAATAACCCTACTATTTTTTTTACGTTGTCTCCTTCCACTTCCTTGTGAAATCCTCTGCAGGGATTCTCGAGCAGGCGCAGAAGTAAACTCCGATATGCGATGTCCGATCCCTGTATACATGCAGAGAGAATGCCGACTATGAACGAGTTATCTAGGTGTTCTTATCTGACTTATCTTGTCCGTTATTGTGCCGATTTGTGTGCGAAGTAGATCGGATAAAGGTGTTTACATGCAGTTTAAAAGTCCTGTTGAAGTCTTATTCGTTTAGTTACCCGATTATGAGTCTGCATGTAAACGCACTGACTGACACCAGAGTTATGGCAAATATTGAAAAGAGAGCAACTTGTGTTCAAACTCTCCTCAGAGGCTCTGGTTGTTGAGCGTTCCTCCATTGTTGTTTTTTGAGGGGACCGTTTGAGAAATCCGCTGGCGTCTCCAAGTCTCTGATTTGTATCTGACATCTGTAGTTGCCTTCTTCAACTGTGCATGTCCTTTAGGTGAAACTGTGAAGATCTTTTTTCGGGTGGTGGATGGAAACATTAAGGATAAGTCTGATTTTTTTATAAGATGTGGTTATGAGTCAAGCTTGAAGAAGTAATTTGGTTCACGTGGGGCATCATTTGAACCCAGTAAAAAGCGTCATGAAAGGACTGCGAGTGGTTTGTGCTCATTTGTCCAATGTACCATTCAGAATTAACATGTAAATGTTTACCAGTTTTAATACTGTTAATAATATGCCCCAGTTGCCACTCCTGCAAAGCATCTACTAATTCAGGAAAGCAGGTCTGCCCCCCCCCCCCCCTTCATCCCCCTGTCTGGGCACGTATTGAATTATTGATACACAGAGGTTGTGCTAAACAGGGGAGCAGACTTTCCAGATTGGAAAATAAAAGAGGATTAACACAGTCCTCCTCTTCCTCTGCTGCACTCTGCCCCCCCCCCCCCCCTATTGTGGACATATACCCTTTGAATAGAAAATCATTTGTTTAAATAGAGGGAAATAGCTGAATGTGTATTTGTTTTTTTTACCCCCGTTCGTTAGAGTCGGTTGGTCAGTCGGTTTGTCTTACATTTTGGTCCCAAGTGAAACATCTCAATAAAGTACTGAATGGATTGTCATGTCATTGGCAGTGACCTTCATTCCCCCAGAGGATAAAATCCCGCTGACTTTGTTTATCCCCTGAACTACGAATAAAACCAGTTATTTCTGACCTAACGGGACATTCATTGAGCCTTCACAGCTGTCGGTTAATCCTGTTATATAAATCTGTTAGCTAATGCTAATGACGAGGCAATAGTAACTAGTTCATGGGAAAATCTATCTTTTCTTGTAGTAATAGGCCCTTTTGAGTAGTTTTGGCCAAGTCGGTCATGGGAAGTTACCCCCAGGTCTTGGCCCAGCATATTACTGGGGTCTGGTCCAAGGCTAGCCTGAGCCAACCACAACGAAAGCTCTATCTAAGCCTTTTTTAAAGCCTACTCTTTAATGTAGATAGGGTGTCTGCCCCCCTCCCATGGAAAAACATTTTGTACCATTTAAACAAGAATGCTGGGTCACATAACGTGGAAGCTATTGAATAATAAGTTATTATTTTTTATTCCAATATTGGTCAAAAATAAATGAATAACATATTATCCATCAAAATGAGTGTGTATATGGCATGCCCTCCTGGAATACATTGGTTTACCTTCCAAAGTAAAATGTATCAATCTGGTGCACTTTGAGAGGAAAATTAATAAGAAGGTAATTCTACTGTATCCTGTGTGAGCTGTTTAGTACTATTTTCTGGAATAATTTAGAGACATTGGCTCAATGTTTCTTGGAGACATTAATGAAAACAAAATTCTATCCATTGTAAATAAATTAAAAAACAAGACATCTACAGATACAGACGGGTTAGATATGTTCATTGTGAAAAAAAACATTGATTGCATTGTTAAACCTTTAAGTTTCATATTCAATCTTTCTTTTCAAACAGGGGTTTTCCCTAATAGGATGAAGGTATCAAAGGTGGTCCCACTTTACAAGGATGGTGATAAGCATATGTTTACAAATTATAGACCAGTTTCGTTATTATCTCAATTTTCTAAAATGCTTGAAAAGATTTTTGTTAAAAAATTTGATGATTTTATTGAAAAGAAGCAGCTGTTGAACGAGAGCCAGTATGGATTCCGTTCTGGGAGATCTACTGCTTCTGCAGTCATGAATATAGTTGAGGACGTAGTAAATGCAACTGATAATAAGAAGCATACAATAGGTGTATTTATCGACTTAAAGAAAGCATTCGATACAATAGATCATTCAATTTTGCTATCAAAACTACAATCATATGAGAGGAATAGTATTGGATTGGTTAAGTAGTTATTTGAACAAAAGACAACAGTATGTTCAGTATTACGATAACAAATCCAATAATATGCAAATTCTATGTGGGATACCGCAAGGTTCAGTTTTAGGACCGATATTATTTATACTTTACATTAACGACATCTGTGATGTATCTAAGTTACTGAATTTTGTTATATTTGCAGATGATACAAACTTTTACCTTTCTGGAAATGATTTAAATGAATTAGTAAAAAGTATGGAACAAGAAATGGTCAAACTGAAGGAATGGTTTGATATTAATAGACTATCTTTAAATTTAAAGAAAAGGAAGTTCATGCTTTTTGGTAATAGAAAAAAAGATGAAAGTACTGTACTATCTATAGCAGGAACAATCATTGAAAGAGTTAAGGAAATTAGGTTTTTGGGTGTGCTCCTAGATGAAGGGTTGACGTGGAAACCACATATCTCACACATACAGAAAAAAATATCTAAGAGTACTTTTGTATTAAATAAAGTAAAATATGTGTTAGATTACACAAATATCTTATTTTTTCACTCTAAACTTTTGAAATTTAAAGAATTGGTCGAATTACAGACACTTATTTTATGTTTAAAGCAAAAAATAAAGTACTGCCAGCAAATCTTCAAAATCTGTTTATCCTTATAGAAAATGAAGGAAGAAGAAAAGGACACTTTAAGCATCAAGTTGCAAGGACAACAGCAAAACAAATGTGTATTTCAGTGGTAGGAGTGAAAGTATGGAATTCTCTGCAACGTGAACTACAGCAATGTAATATATTTCAGTTTAAAAAACGATTTAAAGAGAAAACAATGAATTTGTATGAGCACTTATAGAAATTAATGATTTCTATATTGATGGTTGTGATCATGGTTTGCTTTGTTTTGGAATCAGTTTCAGATTGATGTTTTGGTTTCTATTTTGTTCCATTTATCATCGTCATGCACTGACATGAGTTGACGAGTGTTTTTTTTTGTTTGTTTTGTTTTTGAGGGGGCAGGAAACATAAGATATTCTTCACCCTGCCTCCTTTTCCTCATGGTTTTATGGATTGTACATGTGAGAATGTTGAAATTAGTTTTGTTGGAAGACATCCATGGACAAAATAAATATAAATCAATCAATCAATCAACATGATGTGGAGTTATTGAAGAAAAAGTTATTGTTTGAAATATTTGTATTACATATTATCAATCAAAATGAGTGTGCTACATTACATGATCTCAATTCAGTTTAATTCTGTTGAACCTAATTTTCATGAACAAATCAGCAGCATGGAGGTTTTGAAATGGTTTTGTGTAAACGTGATAGTATTTTATTGACGGTAGTCAGTGGTCAGTGTTAACCGTTCTCCTGCTGCCTACTGCGGGTTAAACCAATAAGACGTCGCTGATGAATGTCTGTCGAATATCCGATTTGGAACTTACTTCACCGCAGTAATCAACGTTACTTAAACTTAGTTTGAGGTTTGCTAACATAACGTTATGAAATGGATGTGAGTAGAGCCGTTTCTTTCAGAGGCTCTCAAACAACCTCGGTCCCTCTCTGTGCTTCCCGCTGTCTGTGTATGTGACATGGACCTATTATATGTAGCAGCCCCGGAGTAAAACATGGCGCCCATTCATTTCTATGAAAGCTGCTCATTGGCGCAGGGCAACATCACGGATAGAATTCTGAGTTTTTTCTTCCCTCGTCAAGAGCGCACGTGAGTCCACACATGAGCGGACTCGCGTGCACATTTCGTGCTTGTACCGGATGTTGAAATATTCTTGTTCGGGAACAGTCTATGGCTGTGTTCGAAAAGCCCTACTTTCGTCCTACTCATACTAATTTTGACATCAATTTGAGTATGTTGTGGTTGTGTATGCGAGTTTGTGTATGCGAGAAATGCTCGGATGAGTACTTACTTCCGGGAAGATTTTGTGTATGGATCGATAGGTTCCTTTTCCCAACTCAACTGCCCCACAATGCATTGCCTCTTTTCAAATGACAAAGACGTTTTTTTTTAATTCTTTATTGCTTCTGCGTAAACGGTCCGACGAACCTCGCATACACAATCGATCATTAAGTATGTACATGTTGAGTATGAAGGAGGGAGGTGGTTAGTATGGCTTTTTGAACACAGCCAGTGTTCTTGAGCCGCGTCTGAGCATAATCGCGTTATTAACAGACCATGGAAGTATTAGTAACTTATGATGATTCTCTATATGTGATCTTTAAAATACACTCCGTTCTTGTAAAGCAATATAGTGGTTAACAAGTTCAAAACGAAGATTCCTCCTGCCATCTGTTTCACTACGTCTCTTTTCAACTGCCCAACCTCCTTATCCTGCTCATAAAACGCTTGAGGTGGCGTTTAAAAAAATATATAATTTTAGTTTTTGTAGTAGGCCTACATGGTCTAAAGATAATTATGAGTAGAGCCTTTGGTTGATATCCAGAAAAGTTCAATTGTTGGTCATCAGGGTCATGTGTTGGGTTGAGAGTCAGCAACACAGTGAAGCCCTACAGGCCTGTTCTATAACCCGGCCCCACACTGACCTGTGTGTGGAGGAGCAGCAGGGAAAGAGAATGTTCCTTACGGGAGCAATATAACATTGTTTCATGCACACTAAGCAGTACACTGTCTTACACGGGTTAGAACAGCATTTGGTCAGCTGGTGAACTGTGAGTCTGTTTGTTTTTTCGACTCACTGTTTTATTTCCTGTCAGCTGCTGTATACGTGTCGAGAACATATGACTGTGTTCAAACACTTGGCTCTTCCTCTGGCCTGTTAAAGGTCACATACCATGATCATTTTCAGGTTCAAAATTGTTATTTGGGTTTCTACCTAGGGATGGGGATCGAAACCTGGTTCTATTAAGGACAAATTTGATTTGTGGAGGGCTAGCGAATCAGTGAAGCCCGGAAGTGAGGCGGGTAGCACAAACAGCTAACAACAGTTAGCCATCGTTTTAAAGTGTTTGTTTGTTTCGTTCAGCGAGTACTCACATGCATCAACCCTTGTTGACTGCTCGACACCATGCTCGACACTCTCTGCTAAAAATCGTGCTCTTTATGGTCCATAAATATAAATACGTATTTCTATCTATGTTTATGGTCTAGAGAGCCGTCCCATCATTTCCGGCTTCCGTATTTTTTCGGGCCACAATACAGATTAGCGCCGCCTGCTGTTATGGAGACATTACGTCCCGCGCAAGCGCAGAGCGTACAGAAAGTCAGCAGTCGGTTTGGTGTGTTCTTTGCACTTTTTCGGCCGCGACGGGAAGACTGGAGCTCCCTGAATCGGCAGTCTCCATTTTCGGGTAGTCAGACTAGTGTGTCCTGGCCTTTACAGGGTTCCAGGTTCCATTTATTCACACACAGTCATACCGGTGGTGGACACGTGGCTGCCAATCAGCGCCTATACGGCCCCTCCGATCACCACAGACATACAGCAGTCATACACATTCACACGAGGCAAGTCGGGGGAAGTGTCTTGCCCTAGGACACATCAACCATGTACTTCATGCGCTGTGGTCAATTGCACTATGAATATAATGTTGTCCCAGGCACCGTGAAGACACACAGCAGGCAGTAACAGGTCTCTTCCCAGGCGGGACTGTTTCAGGCAGCACCGTGCACTTTTACGCTTTACGCACGGTGCCAAGACGATCTGCTAGGATTTGATGGTGAAGAATGTTCTATAATCTGCTTCAAATCCTCACAGGTCGGCTGTTACACACAGATCACAGGTTGGTACTGTGACATTGTTTTTAATAAAGCAGCCCTTATTAAATAAACCTGAGCTCTATAACTGTTTTTTCCTATATAAGTACACAACCCACTTCCTGTAGATTTCCCCCATAATATGACTATTATATCAATTCAATATAATTTGAAGCTCATGATTGTTGAAGAGAGACAGGGAGACAGAAAGAAGGTGAGTATAGAAAGTTTGCGCAACATTTGTACCAAGAGTTTCATAGGCCTGCTGCAATTAGCGCTGGCCTTTGAGGATAAGGTGCTATTTGCAACGAGGCTTATTTGCATAAGAATGGCGCAGTTTTGCACTGGATTTTGAATATTACCTCATTTAAATTTCATTATGGGCCAGGTGCTCCACAGGGGCAGTTTTAGTGCAGTCTGCGCTCATTCCCCCCTTTGCGCGTCCTCTTTGGATAGGATGCTATTTTCTTCTCTCATTTGCACTGGTTTAGCGGCCGCAAAAGCGGCGCAATCCTTTAGTGGATGTGACCCTGGGCCAATCCGAATAGTCTTTTTTGCATAGGAAATTTCCTTTCCTATCGAGATGACCCAGAAGTACTCGGCAGATAGGTGATCCGAATTCTCAAAATGCTTAGGAAAGGCATAGGAAAGGAGCCTCGATTCATCCTTTAACCCTCCTTTAGCATAGGTTACTCCGGACCAACCTATGCGAAAGGAAAGGAGATAGTGGTATCACATAATCCTTTACGGCGGCAAGATTTAAAGCAACAGGCCACCGCCGGAGTTTACCGACTCTACACGAATACGAACGAGAGGTAAAACAGAAGAGAGGAGAGGAGAAGAGAGGAAGATTTAACTCAGCTAAAACAAAATACCCCCTCCCCCCTCCCCTATAAAGATAATAAAGAACTCATAAAAGACCAACATCATAATAGTTATTTTCGTAGCACATAATTTACACCATAAGAAAATAAAATACCAACTTCACATTTAATGAAGTTACTGGGGGCAGTTCATTTCAACATCAACATAAGTGTAGCCTCTTTTTATTCCACATGTGAATTGGGATATATGGGAGTGATTCTCACTCTGTTGGCGACAACCTGATTAAAATCAATATGAAAAGAACGCATGGATCAAACGAGCGCTTGTTGTAGTCAATTTTCGGAGAATAGGCTATAGTGTAGTTTCACGCTAGTGACTCACGTCAGCAATACTCGCCGTCGCGCAATGACGTCGGTTAGGAAAAGTGGAGTCGAATTCTTTTGAAACAGTGCTGTCTTTTCCTATGTTCGATAGGAAGCACCTTTCATCTCTCCTTAACCCTGATGACGTTTAGGGGTTAAGGTATAGGAAAGGAGGCTTATAGGTTAGGAGATTGGACTATTCGGATTGGCCCCCTGAGTATTAGAGTCTGTTTCTTTAGGCCCGCCTTCCAAAATGCCCAGTCTGCTCTGATTGACCCTGATTCTAACTGCCAGTTGGATTCAGGGGGATCTGGTGGTGTTCTCACCACAGGTTGGTAATGGGGGGCGTGGCTTCTTCCCCTTATTACATCGTTTTTGAACACATGTTTCCAGAAAGGTGGAGGTTGAAAAAAAGAGAGAGGGTTGTTCTTTCTCATACTCTGGCGCTCAACAGTCACACAGGGGACCTATACAGTACATGGAAACGTGCATTTTGCATAACCTTCTAAAGTAACAGGACTTTCAGTTAGAAGCTGTCAGCCCTCCTCTCTTGGCTGAGTTTTTCTCTCACTGAGATCGCTGACAGTGAGGGGAACAGAGCCTGATTATTCACATGGTGGGAGTGTGACGCTCAATTTAACAGCTTTGTGGCAGAAACAGGTGGTGAACTGTTTCTTGGTTCTCTGACATCGACCAAATGATCCCAAATCCTTGTTCCCACACTAGCCTCCAAGCGTTGAAGAGGCTCCGGTTTGACAACTTCCTAAAAATAGCCCACATTGTGTCTCCTCCTGTCTGCTTCCCTCCTATATGGAATTTGTGATAGCGGCACAGATGCACAGCCACAGCTCCAGCCGGCCGTAATAAATGAATGTTTGAGTGGGTTTCTATTCTCGGAGCATCTTAAATGAGGCTGCGTTGTTCCGACTGCTCTCTCCTCTTCAGTCATGTCTGTTTCCTATTATAACTTGTGTAATGTTTCATTCATTGCATCCAATATTAGTTCTGCTTGCCATCTAAATGGTACAAGAGACCACAGGTAAATAGAGCGAGTCACTTTTATTACTTCACCAATGGATCTACTGTATATGAAAAAAAGCTTTGAATCAAAAGACTCCATTTTTAAAATAATGAAAAGCACTCATATCATCTCCACTTTACCAGCACTTTGAATTTGTTCTCCCTTTTAAGGGAACAACGATAACACTTTGTTTTTTATTATTGAACGCTTCATTGAACACATATATCTTTTTACTCCTATTTTTTTTTGAGAGAGTGAGACAATTTCACGCATGGCAGCAGACGAGCCAGAGTGACCCGGACATTTTTGAGTGTGTTGATGCTTTGCTGAAAAAAGCACGAGATCCAAACATATGTCACAAAGGTTCTGGCTTCAAAGAAACTGTCAGCTCTATAATGCTGCTTGTGTAGAGTGTGTAGAAGTGCCAGGAGCACATTGTCAATCTGTTCCACTTGCTTTTCAGGCAGCACAGGATTCCTCCCCCCCCTCCTCCCCCCCCCCCCCCACACACACACACACTTTGCCAAAAGAAAATCAATCAAATCAGTTTTTAAACCCCCACTGAACTACTGAGCCGTGACTTAAATATAATCGCTGTGTTAAGACACGGCCCCAAGGTATTATTTTTACTCAAATTTAAAATGTCAAGCTTGAGTTGACTGGTGCTCCAATTACAGCCAACCCCTCCCCTCTAGCTACCTCTCATAGGTCTATGTAACAATATATCTTTCTAATAGTAACTCAAAATCTTAAGAATAAAAGAGCAATTTTCAGTGTCTCTGTGGAAGTTAGAGTTAGTTCCTACAGTCAAGTCAAAGTCTTTTATTGTCAGTTCTGATATATGCAATGGAAATGGTGTTTATCTCTGGCCCACAGTGCAGTTAGAACGATAACATTAAAAATATAGAGTTAGATAAGATAAAGATAAACAATATTAACGTAAGATGAATTTCAAATACTAAGTAGTGCAAAGGAATTAAAACAGTATATAATAAAATAGTATAGCAAGTAAAAAATAGGTAAGTTAAAATGAAATGTGGTATGTGATCAAACATATTTACAATATGCAATATGCAACAGTGAGATAGTGTGGAGCTTAAAGGCTGTCTCTTATCGTGCACCTTGTAGTCACTGTGCTCCCCGTTTCTTCTCTGAACCATGAAGCAGCCTCTCCATCCGCCCAGCAATTTTAGAATTGTTTTGCTTTTTGCCTCATTCTCCGGCTCAAGAAAATTCAACAGAAGCCGATCCTGTAACTGTGCGTGCATTTTTGATATAGAAATGGGCAAAGGTCGCTAATCCAGGTTAGTTTAGCTCAAACACATGGTAGTCAAGGGGAGCAGGTCAAAATATAAACTTTACAACATCACTAAATGCTCCTGTCTGCTTGTTGGGACTTGTTTATTTACCATGTTATGTTTATATATCTATATTTATATATCTATATTTTTTTACACATACAGTCATATGAAAAAGTTTGGGAACCCCTCTCAGCCGGCATTATAATTGACTCTGCTTTCACACAAAAAAGATAAAAGTGGTATGTCTTTCATTTACCAGGAACAGCCAAGTACTGGGATGTTTTCCAAACAAAGATTTTTTGAAAAGCAGTATTTAGTTTTATGAAATTAAATTAAATGTGAAAAACTGGCTGTGCAAAAATATGGGAACCCTTGTGGTTTTGCTGATTTTAATGCATGTAACAGCATGTAAAACTGAGGACTTTAAACACAAAATTGGTTGGATTATGTTGTTAAGCCTTGAACCTCATATAAAGGTCTGTTTAATCATGAGAATAGGTATTTTAGGTGCCTAAATGCAAGTTGCACTTCTCTTTGACTCTCTGCAGAAGTGAAACAGAATGGGATCATCAAAACAGCTCCCAAAAGATCTTAAAAACAAAGATTATTCATTGTCATGGTTTAGGGAAGGCGACAAGAAGCTTTCCCAAAGGTTTCAATTGTCAATTTCTACTGTAAGGAATGTTGTCAGGGAATGGAAGGACACAGGCACAGTTGCAGTTAAACCCAGGTCTAGCAGACCAAGAAAAGTGCAAGAGCGGCATATGCGGCAGATTGTGAGAATGGTTGACAACCCAAAGATCACCTCCAAAGACCTGCAAGAACATCTGGCTGCAGATTGTGTATCTGTACATGGTTCAACAATTCAGTGCAATTTGCACCAAAACATCTGTATGGCCGGGTGATGAGAAGGAAGCCCTTTCTGCGCCCACGCCACAGATACAGTTGCTTGGAGTATGCTAAAGCTCATTTAGACAAGCCAGCTTCATATTGGAAGAAAATGCTTTGGACTGATGAGACAAAAAATAAGTTATTTGGTCATTATAAAAAGTGCTTTACGTGGCGAAAGGAGAAAACTGCATTCCAAGTAAAACACCTGCTACCTACTTTCAAATTTGGTGGAGGTTCAATCATGCTGTGGCCACTTCAGGGACTGGGGCCCTGGTTAAAGTGGATAGTCGGATGAATTCAACCCAGTTTCAACAGATTATTCAGGATAATGTTCAAGCATCAGTCACAAAGTTGAAGTTGCGCAGGGGTTGGATATTCCAACAAGACAATGACCCTTAACACAGTTCAAATTCCTGCAGAGGGAAAAGTACAATGTTCTGATATGGCCGTCGCAGTCCAATGACTTGAATATCATCGACAATCTATGGGATGATTTGAAGCAGGCTTTCCATGCTCGGCAGCCATCACATTTAACTGAACTGGATCGCTTTAGTTTGTAAGAATGTTAAAAATACCTACATCCAGGATCCAGACACTTATCACAGGCTACCAGAGGCGTCTAGAGGCTGTTATTTTTGCAAAAGGAGGCTCAACTAAGTACTGATGACATTTTTCTTTTGGGGTGCCCAAATTTATGCACCAGTCAAATTTTGTCATATTTTCTATTATTCCAATAAACAAAATGACACCGCTGAATTGCTTCTGTTTACCTAAGGTATGTCATATATGTAAGGGAATTTGCTTCTTTGAAATCCCAGCTAATGATTAACAAAAATCCCCAAAATTAGAAGGGTGTCCCAAACTTTTTCATATGACTGTATATTTTATACATGTTTTGTCATTTTACAACCAAATACACATGTGACCGTCACCGGCACTTGTGACCTGCTCCCCTTTGACTACCAGTGATTGAGCTAAGCTAACCTGGATGAGCAACTTTTGCCCATTTCTATATAAAAAAAAAATGTGAGGCATAAATGAAAAATGTTGAACTATTCCTTTAAGCTTGTCACTGTGCCATTCCTCGTGTAGTCGAGTGGTCTTCTGTACTACCCTCCCGTTCTGGTAATCCCCTTTTCAGATGCACAGAGCGGAACCTAAAACAGTATGCTCCAATTGTATAATCTCCCGGCATTCGCTGGCTTTGGTAGGAGGGGTTTTTGTTTACACTGCCCAGCCCTATTTGTTTTTTTATTCTAAGCAGTAATTTCCTTTCAACATATTTCCTTTTTTACCACGTGCCTCACTACCAATGAGCAATAAAAACAGACCTGCTGTATTTTTGCTGTATGTATAAGCAGCTCACTAACAAAACAAGCAGATGTGACATGCATATTTCAATGTTTGAATTTGAATAAGAAATATGATCACAAACTATTTTTGTAACTTGAACACATGCAATACTACTCAGAACCTGGCTGTGTGGCCTGGTGATATTATAGTGACTCCAGCCATTGAAATAAACTACATTCTAACACAGTTTAACAAGATTGCATGAATCACTGCCTCAGGGGGGTATTCCACTAAGAAAATAAATAGTATATGAGCAACACATGACCGTTAGCTATGGTGTGAGTTATCTCTTTGATGATGCACAGGGTTTCCCAAGCAGCCTTTGGCAAAAGAGCATCATGTGTCATGTGCTTTATTTAACAACAATTCAATATGTTGAAAAGGTCAGTACTGTTTACTTAAAAGTACAGTGTGTAATAAAGGTGTTTTTTAGTATCATGTAGTAGTGAGATTCTAGATTGCAATGCTTCCTTGCTTACCCCTCCCTTTGGGATAATTTACAGAAGATAAGGTAGCCTTCAAGCACAAGCTACTAAAGACGGGATCATCCACCACTGCCTCAAGTCTTTCCACAATATTAAGTGATGAGGTGAAGATGTATTTAGTTATTTATATTTAGCATTTCCCCAGGACGGCCATAATATATGAAAACGTGTAAGGTTGTTAAGTTGTCCGTTCATTGCTATAGAAACATGACAGTGCCACATGTCGGCGCGCCTCGCTCCTATCTAGATATAAAAGGCACACTATAAGGTAATCAAAGAAATCGATTAAACACTTATTTTAACATACTTATGAGTATTATATTCCATTTCTACCAAGTCTGTTCTGAAAAAAGAAAAAAAAATCCAATTCCCTTTACACACTGACTGCACCCTCAAACTCTTAAGACCAAATAAGGCAGCAACCATGGCCTATCTTATGTAAAGCGCTTTGAGTGCGAGAAAAGCGCTATGTAAATTAAATATATTATTATTATTATATTATCTTAGGCCTCAGTTGGAATGGACAACAATCTCCATTCCCCTGGCCAGTTGTCAGTCTTCACTGTCCCTGTCAGTCCCTGCTGCCGATGCTGTAGTGCTCTCAAAGAGATGAGACACATCTGCTCAGCCCCTGAAAAACTAGCTGATTAACATTCACATCATCACAATTCCCACGGGGCATCCTACCAGTCTGAGCATTCAGAACCGCCATCATCATGTGTAGCATGATCTCTCCTAAGAGCCTCTGTCCCTCTCTCCCTGCCACTCTGCGCCTCTCTCTCCAGCTGTGTCTGGAGTGGACATCACTCCTGCTGAAAACCCTTATTCATATCAGCCAGCCAGCCTCATTTGCACCTGTCTTCTTATTCACTGCATCATTAGATATGCCTTCCGCTGACAGGCTTTAGTGATGCTACTCTGCTGCTCTCACTCACTCTCACTTCATGCCACAAAATTAAAAAGGAAATGACCGATTAACTAGGCCAAGCCACATAATGAATGCACATGCATCCATTCCAATCACAACACCAAGGTTTTGATTAGTATGAAAAGTAAATATATATTTTGGGTTAACTATTATTACTAATATCCGATACCGAAATCCAGTGTTAATACACAGCCTAGGCTCTGTAAATGGGCATGCAAACAAAGGTTATCTAACTTAAGGGTGCCCATCGTAGCTAGCGACATGCTCGTTTACAGAGCTTAGGCTTCATGAGTCTGTGTATTCAAATTTGTGTAAAAAGAATCACTGAATATCAGGAATTTACAGTTTATTGTGTCCTCCTCCTCCTCTGTCCTCTGTGATAAATATTTGTGTCTGCCTATATGTGTTTACTCAGAGGAGAGACTCTCTGTGTTTCTCTGGCTCTCTCTCTCCCACTGGTGGGGTCAGAGGCCCTGTCCTCTCCACTGGAGCCTGTTGGAGTGACGAATGGCAACGCGGCACTGCCAGAGGCCTGCAGCACACACACACACACACACACACACACACACACACACACACACACACACACACACACACACACACACACACACACACACACACGGAGAGTGAGGGTGGAAGGAGAGAGCATGGTTGGTGTGATAAGAAGAAAGGGATGGGGGGGGGCCTTGGCACCAGGGACGATCACTAAAGGTCAAAAGATGTGCAGGGCAGAGCTAGGTTTGTGTGTCTATTTTTGAAGCACTAGATTGAAGTAGCCTATACTGCTGCTGAGAATCAGATGTGTGTTGACATTCTTTAAAAATTCATTTCCAGGTTTAAAACCTGAAATGATAACCCCCCATATACTGGTGGTGTAGCAGTGGTGGTGTAGCAGTCACGTTGGCCTATACCTTCTACTATCAGTTTAAAATGAATAAAGAGAAAGAGTGCATCAAAGGAGAGCCGACACACACAAAACCCAGCATTTCTCCCTGGGGCGTGCATAGAATCTCTTAAAGGTCCCATATTATGCTAAATGCACTTTTTAAATGTGTTCCAACATATCCATGCGTCCACGGTGTGCCTAGAGACTGCCAAAATATCAAAAAAAATAACAATCTCTCCTTTTCTCACTCTCCCCTTTTCTGAAACCCCCACCCCTCCCCCCAAAAACACTCCAGTCAGAATTATCCCCTTTTCTGACCTCACAAACCGTAAAGCCAGAAGCTTCCACTGTGCAGCCCACACCCCTATTTCTTATTGGTCCACGGCCCTGACAGACAGAGGGCGAGGCGTATCTGGCTTCGCTTCCGGACAGGGGGCGGGGGGAGCTCAAAGATTGTATATTTACGAGGGGACCTGCAACTCTTTTTTAAAAAATAGGCCATTGTGAGATTAGCTGAACATCAGCATAGTACAATAAATTATCTGAAAGTTTTTTTCAGCAAACAATTAAAGAAAAACATATTAGGGACCACTAAGACCATATAATATGGTGTATAATAGAACCGAAAAGTGTATAATATGGGAGCTTTAAGTGCACTTGATGTGAACCAACGTGGGGCCCAATATTAGTTTTGGCTGAATTACTGTAGGTGACACACATCTCTGTTGTATCCTTAGGTCCAAAACAGAGTGTGGAAGTGTTCCAACAGGGCGCCCTCCTTCAGATACAAAAAGAATGGGGACTACGGTGCATGCTACTAAGCCTGTATGTTTGAGGAAAAAAGGCTACATTTTTGCCCTAATTTTGGTCACACCAGACCAGAGGGTCACCTGAGCCACTCAAATTCCCCTTGTATCAACTTATAGTGCAACAGTGGAAGTCCCCTTAGCCATTAGCTTAAATGCACTGGTTTGAATGAAGATTTTTAAATAAGGCGCTTGATACATCTCCATGTAGCACTTACATGTGGCACTTTGTAGTTTGGTTTATTTGAAGCTACAGTACTTGCGGGATTCTTGTTGTTCTGAGTTTGTACCTTCATGGTTGAATGCACTTAATGGAAGTGGGGGAAGTCGCCCCCACCTCACCCCATGCACACCTCTGATTTTCTCCACATGCAAAGTGTAGTCAAGTCTTTAACCATGTTTCCGTGCTGATGCATTTATAGGCTAGAGTCACCAACCAACACGCTCACTCTCGATTATGCTCATCTTGTTGTGTAAGGTATTAAAAATGCATTAGAATCTAGCGCAATTACGATAGCTCCTCAAGTTGTGAATAATACATATTTAATAGAGTCATATGGATTCATGCAAACTGTTTAATGAGATATTAACTCCACAAGACCCCGCCTGAAGGGAGAGGGTAATGATATGCTAACCATTAACTACATACATTTAAGAAAAAAAATTAAATCCACTTTCTCATGACCAGTTGTGCTGCCCTATACTGTATATGGGCCAGTTGGTTCAGAATATAGATAGTGACTCTGTAGTCCAACTGTGTTGATACTTGTGGGGGTCATGTGATATTTACACAGCCATCCTTTGAGGCTGTTTTTTGAATTGCCATTGCTTGGTACTTACATAAGAAGCTGTCTGTCTTTTTGCCCGTTCTTTTCCTCTTTCTCTCTCCCTGTCTCAGTAAATCATTTCCCTAGGGCCAGTCATTAGCATCATCTGAAGTCCCCACGTTTGACATTGCTTCTTCCATTACGTGCCAATCTAAGAAAGAAAATCTCACAAGCTCCACTTTAGCTTAAGAATATAGACAGTATAGTATAGCGTTGTCCAAAAGCTATAGTATAGTGCCCAAACAGAGAGTGCGGGCTGACATAGCCGGCAGCCCGGCACTCTGAGTTTCGGCACTGGAGCAGGTGATAGTAACGCTGTCACACACAGAGACACACACACAGACACACACACACACACACACACAAACACACATATACAAACACACACATGCACATTCACTGTCTTGTCAGCCATCACTCTGAATGATGTCAGTCAAATTAATTGCCGTTCCCTTCCCGTGGCACGCTTGAGGAGGTTTGGCAGAGGCAAGGACGGTCCAGGGCTCAGAGAAAGCAAAGCTTCAAAGGACAATTCTTGAGTGTGTGTGTGTGTGTGTGTGAAGGAGAGAGTTATCATCACAGTATCGACACTTTTTCATTCTTCTAGTAAAGCCCAAACATAATTTGATTTAAAAACAATATCTCTGCTAAATCCATGTAGACTTGCAGTGTAATGAGTGTTCAATCCTGATGATCCCGTGTATGGGACAAGACATAGCACCTGCTTCACACTGAAATCCATCTGATTGGATGGGCCGGGGCCGAGCTTATTCAGATTATATGATCCATTTATCACTTAAAAAGAGCAGCTATATTTGGGAGGGAGTGTTTATCTGGGTCTCACAAAAGAAAAAAAACATCCCTTTCTGTTCTACTGAAGTGTATACGGGCCAAGGGAGAGAGAAAATAAATAAGAGAAGGAAGTTTCTTAATATAATGTCCAGTTATAAGTTGGAACGACGTTGACAGATTCTAACTTCAAGTGTCAATTAATCATAAGCAAAAACGCTATTACCGTAGAACACAAACAATGCATCTTTGCTATCGTCATAAGGCAGACAATGGGCTACAACCTCATTCTTCATGAAACCTGATGATGTAGGAAGATGGCCTTGGGGTAGTAGGATGGAAAAAAGGAAAGAGGGGCCGACCAGTAACCATGAGGTCGCTAGTTCAATCCCTGTCCTTGAGCAAGGCACTTAACCCCAAAACCTGCTCCAGGGGTGCTGTACTATGGATGGCCCTGCGCTCTGACCACCTCTGGAGTCTGGTGACTTGAGAAGGGATATGCGAAAAGATAAAATTTCCTTGTGTTAATTGACTTAAATTAATATTTCTCTCTATGTGCAGTGGGCTGTGAGAGGAGAGCTTCTTCTAATATGCACAACACCGTAGCGAATAATATTAAATACCTTTACTCTGATACAGTGCAGTTATTGGTGGAGAAGTTTCTGTAAAAATGAGGTTGTAGCAAAGATGCGAGCTTTGCGTTTAAATTTTTTTTTTGCTACGAGTTATTGATCCCTGAGTTGAAATCTGTCGATATCTTTATGACTTTACCGCAGTCTTTAAATGGCGACCGTATAATGAACAGAAAAAACTTTCTCTCCTTTTTTTCTCTCTCCTGTGCTTCTTATACTCCTCTGTATTGCTCTGCCCTCCCTCCACACTTCAACTATTGCTTCATCTCCCTCTCTATCACATTCACACATCCTTTCAGTCAACTTTGGCGCAAAGGAAATCAAAGAATCCGACGCCATCAGTGGGGATGCAGACACCACGCTGGTTTTCTTCACTTCAGGCAGATTAGGGCCATGCTGTTTGTTATTGCTACATTCCTTAGCCTCATAGCATAATTGCCTAAATCATATTTACTCTATTACTACTCTACTTTTACTCTATTCTACATCTACTTTTCGTTAGCCTAATAGCATAATTGCCTAAGTCATATTTTAAGGGTTATAGAGTAGGGTAAAGTAGATGTAGAATAGAGTAGATGTAGATTAAAAGTAGAGTAGAGTAAACATGATTTAGGCAATTATGCTATGAGGCTAACGTAATGATACATAACATGAGTGGACGGACCTATGTGAACACGAGTGTTATGCCAGAGTGAAATTGTGTGTGTGAGACACAGCTGGTCTTGTTAAACGTCACACTTTAAACTCTGATGTGAGATATGCTTCACAAATCACACAGTTGGATTTGAAGAAAACAAGACAAAATAGACTTTTATTTACGCTGTGCATTGGGAGATATTTCCACACGATCTGAAGCAGACACTAATACAACAGTTTCTTCTCACGGGTTTATACTGCATGTAACATAACATTAGAACAGGTCAGAACTTCATAACAATGGCTTATTCTAAATAGTTTTTAAGCCGAGTACAAACACCTTTTGTATATGTGCCATGAAAGCTCACTCGGAACTGGACATGAAGGAGCAAATAAGCACATCGAAAAATAAATAAATGCGATACACAAATAGAGGTAGAACTAACTGTTGACGATCATGGCAGTGCGTCCTATTCACTTTATAGGAGGCTGCCAGGGTCTTATTTCTCCATAGTTTGGGCCATGGTTTCTATCAGTCGAGATGATATTGTAATCACAATGCTTATTAACCTTAAGCTCACACATTTCCTGAGTGTACTTATTTGTTTGATACAATGTTTTTGATTTTGGGGTGGGACTGTTTTTCTTGACTGGGTGTAGTGAATGACCTAGGTCATCACTGAGAGGTTATGAAGACACATTGCCAAAATTGTCAAATTATCCCAAAATGTCTTTAACTATGAGTGATGACTTTGACACATCACTCATAAACGGTCTGATGAGAGCATGCATGGAAGAATATGAGGGCTACCTGAGAGAGAGAACAAAAAGATGAGGACCTTTTTTTCTTTATTATGCACTGGGAAAATAAAGTTGAAATGTCAAGATTAAAGACAAAATATTGAGATAAAAACTGAATACAGTGTCGAGAATCAACAGGACAGTTAAAGACTGCGGTGAAGTTGGAGAGATGTTTCTAATAGTCAATCTGTCAATGTCTTTCCACATGTAACCGTCCAGTTTTTTTCTTCCACTTTATTCTCAACATTTCATCTTTACTTTCAAAGCACATCATGAAAAAAAACGTCCTCCTCTCGTTTTCTTTTCTCTATCGTGGCCCCAATACTGTTCCATAGAAAAATATTTGTATGGAAGAGTAAAACAAAGTCAAAACATCAAATGCATCACACAAACTGTCCATTCTAAACACATTTACAGACCGTTCTTATTTATTACCACCATCCAAAAGTGTCATTTATTCAAAATGATATCTGTGATGATTTGAAATTTGCAGTGCGTATACACACAGAAGACCTTGCCTTGTACGACATCAATGGTACACTCCGTTCTATTGCCCTCACTCAACCCGACTTATTGTTGTCCTTTTTTCTAATGCAAAATGTAGAAAAAAGTCAAATGTAATGCGAGAAAGCATTTTTCAATTCATGAAATCGCGAATATGGACAATAAGGCTATTTCCTGATTTTGCAGAATGTTACCTCAACACTCAAGTGAGGCAGCAAAGGCATCAAACAAATGTAACGCTTATTCCTCATCATAGATTAGCTTTGGTAAAAACTAAAAAAAAAAGTACTTTAGTGATTGCAATGTTATCATAACCGGGGAGTGATGGCCAACCCTATAAAAATACGAACCAAGTTTATCGGAGAATATCCTTTGACAATTAAACCTAACCCAATATCAAATGAAAAACAACATCATTTAATCACTTACAACTCTGTATCAGCCTCTGAATAAGCACAATATAGTCAAAGACACCACCAGCCAAGCCAGACCTTTGCAATAGGCTATTCACCTTTTCCTTAACAGAGGTCACATCTGCTGTTGTTCATCTATAAAACACGTTCTAGAAGTGCAACAGAGCGTGTAGAGGTGTCGGTTGAGTGGATTATGTTTAAAGGTCACATATTGTGCTCCTGTTCAGGTTCAAAAATGGAATCTTAGTTTCTATTAGAAAACTGTTTTGATTGGTGTAGTGTCAAAGAAACCCTTTATAATTCTCACAGTGCCATTGCTAAATCTTCTCTTTTCAACCTGTCTGAAACGCTCCATTTTAATAGCCTGTCTCTTTAAGCCCTGCCTTCCAAAAAAACCCAGTCTGACTCTGCTCTGAATGACCCTGCATCTAAGGGCGTGTTCACACCAACTTTGTTGAGTGCGGTTGAAACAAACCCTGGAGCGTTTAAGCCCTTGGTGTGGTTCATTTGTGTTGGTTTGAATGCAGTCAGAGACACTAGTTCCCACTAAACAACCAGACTCTGCTCTGCTGGAAAGAGGTGGTCTCAAGCCGCTTGCAAGTGAGCTCTGGAGCAGATCATTGCTGGTGTGAACCCCATCCGCACTAATCACAGGAAGCGTAGTTTGTACGCATCATTTTGCCGTCTTTTGCATGATGTCTTTCATTAAATGCACGTTTTATCAAGTTATTTAGTGCACGTTGTCAGAGCATACGCCCATACGTCCGCTACAGTCTGCTGCTATTGTAACGTGGGCTGACAGAGGAAGTAGCACTAGATTCAATAGATTCTGGCTGTTACAATATGAGCTCCACGTTAAGCATGAAAATAACCGGCCGATGCTCTGTTTTCAGAAAGGTGGATGTAGCGAAAAGGAGATAAGGTTTTTTTTTTCTCATACTGTGGGAGTCTCTAGTCACACTCTAGGACCCATATTAATGTTAAAATCATGAACATGTGCATTTTGCATAATAGGTGACCCTTATAATTTGACATTTGGATGAGATATAAAAAAAAAGAGTTCTGAGCCAGTAGCGAATGTCCATTTCTTAAAACCTGTAAAGTCATAACGTTAATGGACGAGGCCAGATGTCAAAGCGAATCAGTTTGATTCTTGCTTGAATATTAGCTCAGATACAGTACATGTTCATCTGTGTAGTTAGAAGCATGATTTGGTCTGACGCTTTACTGCTGGAGTCCTCCGCAGAGCACAGGAAGTTGACGTCATGACTAAGACTATGTTATGTGTTGTAATGTGCGTGCTGGGGAGCGCTGCACTTACACTGGATTTGGCAGAGCATGTGTTTTGACAGGGGTTTGTGTATGTGACAGTATTGAAGGGAGCAACGTCTGACAGCATTAGGGACGTGTGCTGCCCAGTCATGGGATTATGTATCTCAGGGGGCGTGTCAGCACTTGCTGCGCTCACCACATCCTGCTGGCAGCACAGAGTTTTATAATCTCAATCCAACCAAATCCCCTCTCTCCACTCCTCTCCTCTTTTGGGAGCTTCTTTTTTCTATTGAAAGGCAGTGTAGAGGCCTCGGTGAGTGACCACGTTTACTTGCAAAGCGAAAACTCCGATATTGTTAACCCCAGTAAAATCATATTCCAGACCATTGCCACGTGAACAGCTGTTTTTGGTCACCTCAAGCAGAACAAGGTCATAGTCAGAGTAAGCAATAATCACATTAAGACAGCTGGACTATTCCGAGCTTAGTCGCATTATTGAGGCATTTAAACACTTTAATTGCGCTAAATATTCCCACCGGGCTTTCCGCAGTTTGCAACGCATGTCCTGGTTTACGGCTGTTAAAATAATTTGTGCGAACAATGTTGTACACCTCTTTAAAAGGAGAGGTGTCATTTTTGGCTGACAAAAACAATGCAAGACCATGTTCCAACGTAAAATGTATGATTTTTATATCGTTCATTTTCCTTGGTTGAATATATTGTCGGAAAAGAACGTTGCTGTTTTCTTTAGAATTTCTCCGTGTAAAAAGAAATATTCCCGTAGCTGCTGCACATGTAAACACCTTATTTGGATTATTGTCATTACCGTGATATGGACCTTCATCAGAATATGCTGTGCATGTTAACGTGGTCAGTTTGACAAGTCTGCACAAGGACAGGCCACTGGCCTAATACACATCGCGGTTCACATCGGGTCATTGTAGCCTCCGGTCACACTCAGTCAGCACGGAGCGTCCTCTTTTCAGGTCCATCAGAGCGGCCTGTGCACAGGAACACTGGGACTCTAAGCATTAAGGATGAGTCAACACTGTGAGAGAGTTGTGAGTCATTTCTTGTTCAGACTGACCGTCTCTATGTTATGGCCTCCTGGATGCAGTCTGTGGCAGCCCAGCAGGATGGAGAAGGCCTTGCGGAAATCTGCGTTGAAGGCATAGATGATGGGATTGATGGAGGAGTTGGCCCAACCGAACCACACGAACACGTCGAATGTCGTAGGGCTAATGCACGGGAAAGCCTCCCCACTCCCACTCCCACTCCCGCTCCTCGGCCGTTCGCAGAAGGGCACCATGCAGTTGAGGATAAAGAACGGGAGCCAGCAGCACACGAACACGCCCATGATCACCGACAGTGTCTTCAGAACCTTGGTCTCCCTCCTGAACGCCATTTTAAAGGAGCTTTCGGACTCTGCGATGCTGGAGCGTCCTCCTCCCGTCATGCTGTCGTGCCTGTTCTTGGCGCTTTCGGCCGCCCGCTCCAGGGCCGAGATCCTCCTGATTTGCCTGTGGGCGATGCGGTAGATCTGGGTGTAGGTGGCCAGCATGATGGCCACGGGGATGTAGAAGCTTATGAGAGAGGTGGAGATGGCGTAGGTCCTGTTCAGGCTGGAGTCACAGTTCTCCAGGCTGTGGTAAGACGTAGCGTTAAAATGTGTAGAAGAAGAGGAGGAGCCAGCGACAGGGCTGTGCTGAGATGTGGTTTGGTCCTTGTGCCAGTTGAGCTGAACGGGGATGAAGGAAATGAGCACAGACAGCGTCCAGGCCACGCTGATCATGACATAGGCCACCCGGGGCGTCATCTTCCTCTCGTAGAGGAAGGGGCTGGAGATGGCCCAGTAGCGGTCCAGGCTGATCACACACAGGTTCAGGATGGAGGCGGTGGAGCACATGATGTCAAAGGCCACCCAGGTGTCGCAGAAGGATCCAAACGGCCAGAAGCCCACGATCTCCGCGGCCGCCTTCCACGGCATGACCAAGATGGCCACCAAGAGGTCCGACACGGCCAGGGAGATCACAAAGAAGTTGGTGACCTTGGAGCGCAGGTGTCTGAACTTGGTGACGGCGGCGCAGACCAGCGTGTTGCCCAGCAGCGTGGTGAGGATCAGCAGCGAGAGGAAACAGCCGGTCAGGACCCGGCTGGAAGGAACCTCGTCCAAAAAGCCATCGTCGTTGATGACAGTTGTGAAGTTCACCAAATCCATCCCTGGACATATGTGTTTGTGTGGGGGGGTTGGGGGAGTGTGTCTTTTAAGTCTCATTAAGGTGCTACATTACATCCAAATAGGATTAGAATCTAGGGGCCTCCTGTGGTCTAGCCTTGCAAAAAGTAATCCCCATCATTGTATCTTCTGATACATGATGCATGCTGAGATGTTGGAGGTAAACCCTCTCTTGGCGGGACAGTTGCCGCCTGACCTGGCTCATTAGATCGGACATCTTGTGATTTGCAGCAGTGCTGAAAAAAAAGTCCTGGGAACTAAATTCCTCGATGTAATGACAGTGGCCCAGTTTGTAGGTCCCAAAGGGCTTTATTTTCAGGAATCCTTTGTCTGCCAACTAAAACCATCAGTGGCCCTGTGGAGTAAAGAAGAGTATTACATGACATTGCATATGAATTCAGTAAATACCTCCTGACATAACAATACCACATTGGTTTCAGAAGGATCCTTTATCCTTATTTATTGTTTTGGTCAATGTCAGCAATTATTATACAAACTTGTGTTTGTATATAAAAAAAAATATGTTCACCTTTTTTTATACAGGCAGGTATTTAAGAACAAGTTCTCATTCACAATGGCAGCCTAATAAGCGACAAATGCCACCCAAAAAAAGATAATACATTAGACGTCAAACATAGCAATATGTTGTTCCGTCGCAATAATGCGCTCAAATAGACTTCAACTGCCAGAATATGATTTTTTTTTTCATGATCGCATTTTAACTATTAGAGCACGAGCAATCCAGTGTCACACATCCTGCTCATGAAACCAAAATACTTAATCATCATACTCGCCTTTCACTCGTGCAGAAACGCGGACGGCTGTAGCTTCATTTCAACAATTTCAATTTCAAAATAAACGTCCCATCGCTGCCTTCCATGAGAACTTGACAGCGTAAAGAAGAGAGTACATCCAAAGGGATCACCGAGTCTCCATGTCCGACAAAAACACACCAACAAGCAGTCCGATAGTAGTATATCCTCGATGGGGTTCCACACAGTGACTGTTGTCCACCAATAATAAACAGGCCAGGCCAGGACCGTATATCTTTAAATGTCACTCATCCATCACCGCGCGCCTCTCACACGCGGCTGTATCCTCCTGTATCCCCCGATGCGCGTCTGCTGCAACCAAATCTGTGCGCTCCGACGCTATGACGTGTTCCCATTGAGGAGAAAGGGAAAGAAAGAATTCAAACATATGACCCTCCGGAGGACCAATGTCCCACCATACTGTCCAATGTACAGTGAAACACAGCAGGCAACATCTTGACAGGTCACGAGTCACTAGTGGCCTCTCATGCACAGTTTAAATACATCACATGTTTTCGGCGGGCGCTGTATCAGAGTTTGACCTATTTCATTCAGCAAATGTGGCTTAGTTTAATTCAATTAACATGGCTGGCTTATAAAGCAATAGAGTCAGGACAGGGACCAAACACGCAGGGTGGGGGGCGGTGGGTCGTTGACGCCCCCTAACGGAGAAAGAGAGCAAATGCGTGTGTAGAGGGGAAATACAGTAAAAGCATTGAGGAGGAAACACCATGCAGACTTAACTAGGTCAAATTAAGAGACAGCGCTGCTCAAAACATCATGTTTATATATTTGATTTATATGAATAAAATATACTATATACAGATCTAAAAAAATTATAGATATAGAAAAAAATATATAATAATTCATACAATTAACAACATATGAACAACTCCTTTTGTAATTACTTTCAGTACAGTGCTGAGAATGTTAATGGAAAGTTAGGTTGATGTAAATGCTTTAGAAGTTGAAATTTGTGGTTCAGAGTATTGAAAAAAAAAACAGTGTTGAGATAATGGCCTTTAAAGATGGTTGTATAGGAGAAATGTACAGACGCACACAGACAAGGTTTATTCAAATAAACACCCGCATACATTTTGGACCTTTGATTTATACTAGTATGAAAGAAGACATGTTATGGAAGCAAAATACACATCTCAACATTTACCAGTACGTGAAAATAACATGCTTTTGCCTGCAGCGTCTCGCCTAAAACTGTGCATAAAAGGTGTCAAGTCAGATGTTGCCTGCCTGTGTCACACTGTGCATTATTAGACAGCACAGTGGGATCTATTTGACATCTTTCCAGAAGTGTTATGTATTAAAATGGAGATTTGATGAAAGACAGGATTAGGCCCGCAGACCGAAGATTGGATCAGAAAAAGGAACATTCTCGGACAGAGTTTTCTTTTTTTTAATATGCAGACCAATGTCATGAAAAGGAAAAGGAAAAATCAGTCAGCGTGCATAGCCACAATTGTTCCATTCACTTCAGGCTGGTGTGTTGCATGCAGAGCGTATAGTGGCAACGCATACACAGTAGTGACATGCCAGCTGTCACCCCCATAGTGATGTTAAGCACTACTGACAGGAGGAAAAGAACCCCTGCTTTCAACCTTTTTCCTTCACCATCATTGGTGATTCATACATGGTTTACAGTTTTTCTCAGTCGCTTTGGTGCTTTTCTCAGATCAGAATGAAAATTCTCATAACTATTAGTTCAACCTCCTCAACATTTAGTCATTTGAGCACATCATAGTAGCAATTTCTCCTTCCTCTGAACTAATTGCAAATGCTTTTGGACATGTATCAGTTGCTTTCATACAATTATCTGCTGTTTTATAACATTGTCATTTGCTTATGTCATGTCAGTCAAAATGAACTATACTTATGGATGCTGAATAGTCGTTCCCAATAAAACTAATAGTCTTAATTTCATTGCTTGAGTCATTACATACAAAATTGTTGAACTAGTTATCAAATTCTGTCAAGCAAATATTATACCTTTTCTTTATCATAGATACTTTCCTCGCTGCATTGCAAGGGATACTATCCGTTGTGATGTAGATGAAAATATGTGGCCAGACAGACAGGAACGTCTGGATGTGCCAGAATGATTTACCTATATATGTTCAGTTACAATATGTCCTGTTATATTGTTCACATTTGTGCACAGCTCTACCAAAAGGGTGTTTTTTTATGTTTGTTCTAAATAAGTGACTGAAGTGTATTTTTCCTTTGCACAATGCTGTAGAATTGCAAAGAGCATATACAGTAAACATGTGAAACATACGTATTCAGTGTCTTGTACTCACTTACTCCCCTAACTACAGCAAAGTATAACTTTACTGTAGTTTTCAAATGGCTGTACAAGTAGTGTATAGTGCTGTCTTGAGCATTTTCAGGTAGTGTCACTGAGTTCTGACCTTTTTTTTACATTGGAAAACACTGAGAGAATAAACTGTCATAATGAAAACATGACAAAGCCATTTGACTATCTTGTTCATAAACGATGGTGTCAAGACTTCTCATTTTGATGACACCGGCAGTTTCATTGACATGAATACTTGCTTTTGAGGAATAGACTATCCATTTTGAGCAAGTGACGTACTTTTGCAGGTTATCCACTAGGTTTTGCAGTTTGCACTAATTGTTTTGATAGATAGATAGATAGATAGATAGATAGATAGATAGATAGATAGATAGATAGATAGATAGATAGATAGATAGATAGATAGATAGATAGATAGAGTAAGGCAAGGCAAGGCAAGGCAAGTTTATTTCTAAAGCACATTTCGGACACAAGGCCATTCAAGGTGCTTTACAGATGCAAAAACAAAATACATCAAGTATAGAGCACACATTAAAAAAAAGCGAATGAGAAACATGAATATAAATAAAACATAAAATAATTAAAACATTTAAAAAGAAGAAAAATAAATAAAAATTTAAAATTACAGGTTAAAACGGAAACAGTAAAGTCTTCAGACCTGATTTAAAAGAGCCGAGTGTTGAAGCAGACCTCAAGTCCCCTGGAAGTTTATTCCAGAGCGTGGGTGCATTAAAACTGAAGGCTGACTCTCCCTGTCTAGTCCTTACTCTGGGGACTGTCAGTAGCCCAGTCCCAGACGATCTGAGAGCTCTGACTGGTTCATAAGGAATCAGCAGGTCAGCGATGTATTTAGGCCCTAAACCATTTAGGGCTTTATAGACCAACATCAATATTTTAAAATCAATTCTTAGAGTGACAGGAAGCCAGTGTAAATACCTAAGAACTGGGGTAATGTGATCCACTTTTTTGGTCCTAGTGAGGACTCGAGCAGCAGCGTTTTGAATTAGCTGAAGCTGTCTGATTGATTTTTTAGGAAGGCCTGCAAAGACACTATTACAGTAGTCAAGTCTACTAAAAATAAATGCATGGACAAGTTTCTCTAAGTCCTGCTGAGACATTAGCCCTTTAATTCTTGATATATTTTTAAGGGTTTAGTAGGCTGACTTAGTAATTGATTTAATGTATTTTTTGAAATTCAAGCCTGAATCTATGACTACTCCAAGATTTCTAGGTGTGTGCTTTCTAACATAACAGATTTAAGTTGTGCGCTAACTTTTAATTGTTCATCCCTGGTACCAAAGACAATGACTTCAGTTTTGTTGTTGTTTAATTGAAGAAAGTTTTGGCACATCCAGTCATTGATTTGTTCAATGCACTTACTTAGTGCTTGAATCGGACTATAGTCTCCTGGTGATATGGTTATGTAAATGTGTGTGTCGTCTGCATAATTATGGTAACATAATTTGTTCTTGTTCATAATCTGAGCTAGTGGGAGCATGTAGATGTTAAACAGAAGAGGCCCAAGAATGGAACCTTGGGGGACCCCCTATGTAATATTTGTTCTCTCGGATTTGAAATTGCCTATTGATACATAGTAGTCTCTGGCCTTTAAGTATGATTCAAACCAGTTTAGTACAGTTCCAGAAAGTCCAACCCAGTTTGCTAGTCGATCTAGTAATATGCTGTGGTCAACTGTGTCGAACGCAGCACTGAGATCCAATAAAACTAATACAGAGCTTTTACCACTGTCTGTGTTTAAGTGGATGTCATTGAGGACCTTAACCAGAGCGGTCTCAGTGCTGTGGTGTTGACGAAAACCTGACTGAAAGACATCAAAGCAGTTGTTCATTGCCATGTAGTTATTTAGCTGCTGATAGACAGCTTTTTCAATGATCTTGCTTAAAAATGGCAGGTTAGATATGGGCCTATAATTGTTCATGACTGATGTTTCTAGGTTGTTCTTTTTTAGGAGTGGCTTGATGACTGCTGTTTTCAGGGCCTGTGGGAATACACCTGTCCGAAAGGACAATTTCTAGGACATCTGAGGCCATGCAGTTAAAAACCGGTTTAAAGAAACCTGTGGGTAGAATGTCAAGGCAACAGGAGGAGGAGTTCAGGTGTTGTATAATGTCCTCCAGGTTTTTCTAGTTAATCAGACAACATTCTGTCATGGCATCTGGATTGATTTTAAGTGGGCACAGGGATAAAACATATCTTGAACCCGGTACTGATGTGATAACAGCTTGTCTAATTTTATGAATTTTGTCAGTAAAGAAGGAGGCAAATTCATTGCAGGCTTTTGTGGAAAGATGTTCAGATGCTACTGACACAGGAGGGTTTGTGAGCCTGTCAACAGTAGCGAACAGGGCACGTGCATTGTTGCTGTTTTTGGTGATGATGTCAGAGAAAAAAGACTGCCTTGCATTTCTCAGTTCCGAGTTAAAAGTGCGAAGTTTTCCTTTGAAGATGTCATAATGAACATTGAGATTTGATTTTCGCCACCTACGTTCTGCTTTACGGCACTCTCTTTTTTCTAGTCTGACCTGCGGGGCATTTCTCCATGGAGGTCTTTTTTTACCAGAGATGACCTTCACCTTGGTGGGTGCAATAGTATCGATAATATTTGTAATTTTATCCAAACCTGAATAATCTTGACCCTAGTGTTCATGCAGCTTGCGGTGGGTATTTATGCACTGTAAACCAGCCGGTTTGAAAGGCGACCTGCAAGCAGATGTAGCGATTACAGGTGGTTCAGATTAATCCTGCTATTAGAAATTAATCTGAAGATTAATAATACCTTAATAATTTATTAAAGTTCAAAGGGGCACCACCATTCATTTTAAGAATGGAAAAATAATAGCAAATTGTCTCGTTTAATCAATGATTTATTCTCAAATGTTGATTAGTTTAATGTTCAGTTAAATAAATCAATATTAATAAATCCTAGTCTCAATGATCATTTCCATAAAATAATGTAATCAAATAATTACTATTATAAATTTGGTAATATGATCTTAACACTGAAGGCTACAGAATCCTTGTACTTGTTGGTTGCGGACTTCCCAATAATATTCACACAAATGAATGACAGAAACTTCTAGTTACAAAAGAAAATGCATGTCATTTATTAACATAAAGTAAATAAAATCCAACACATTTAAAAACCACTAAACTAAGGCCCTGTTCTCACGGCAACACGAAACGGTGCAAAAGCGGAAAAATTCCCGCGGTTGCACTATATCATGTACATGAAAACAGCAAACGCAGGCATGAAACCGCAAGTTTTTGAGATCTACTCCCAGGTAGCCTGGCATTCCCAGACCTGCCACTAGGCGCTGGCAAACTCCCAGGGAGGATTTTTTGGAAAACACAACGGTTTTGGTTTCTTGTAAACACCTAAACCATTTCCCCTGATAACGCTGACGTCACGGCTCCACTTCACGTATGCGTAGTCTATAACATTTGCTGTCAAAATACCCACACGCGAGTTATAAAGTTAGAAGACAACATAACATGCACAGTGTCTCCTCGGCACCATCACTGTGATCAGCGGAGAGTGTTGTGCAGGGCTCAAATATAACATTCACCAATTTAGTCTATAGTCTATTAAGTTATTGATACCATGCAACCGCCACTTTGTCTGGGGAAAGATTTGTGCTCTGCCGGTTTTTCTAGCAAAATAAACGTGCGTAGCTTCTATATGCCAGGGACACAGCTCTCTCTACATTAAAAAACACTATCCATAGTTCGCAGCGGTTAAGTTACTATTCAACAAAAGGAGCATTAAGGCTACGGCTTCACAGTAAAAGCATGTCACTGGCTAAACATTAATAGCATTTCACTGGACAAACGTGAGTTGACTTTTATTTTGTAGTACGCCTAACAGGAAAGATAGCCGCTCACAAAGCCCCTTCACTACCAGCATGTCTTCTATTTTCACGAGTTCAATGGGGGAAATAAGAGTACAGAAAGCTTGTCATTTACAATACTTGTAACCCCAAGCTTACACCAACCGCTTTATGAATGTTAGTGGCATTTATTTTCGGTTACAGTAAGGTTGTATGCATCAAATTGTACCGGAAAAGCTATCTACTACTACCTTGTACCACCAACTGCTGGCATGGCATGCTTACTACAGCGATTTTGTCCCGTTTCCTCTAAAAACATGTGTACGAGTGAAGATGTTAGATAAATTGTGTCTGAACGGGGGTTTTTTTTAAACCAAAAACGGGAAAACTGTCACGTTTTCACCGTGAGAACAGGGCCTAAAGCACACAGAGTGTGTGTGTGTGTGAGTGTGGGGGTGCAGGTCTGTGGATGCAAATTGAGTGTGTGAGTGTGGGGGTGTGAAAAACCTTTGTCTATGGGGGAGAGCTTGAGGCTTGGTTAGCCTGTGTGTTGTGTTCCCCTAAGGTTAAGGTCTCAAAGTATGTAACAAAACAACAATGAATAGTTCAAATCAGTACACATACATTTCCAAGTTAACAGTCTTTCAAGCCATGTGTTCTTGCTAAGCTAAGCTAACTGCCCAGAAGTTCATACGATACCAGATGTTTACAGAGCGTTTGTTGCAGTAAGGTGTGAGAGGTTCTGGATCCTTTGGCATGAAACAGGGGTTTTGCTTCGCAGGTCGGTCTTGATGCAGTTCGGATGATCTGGTGCTTTCTGGATCTTCAGTAGCAGCATGCTAACTGGCGTGGTTGCCTCTGGGCTACGGTTGTAGCTCTTAGCTTGATTCTTAGCTTCTTCGTCTTAAAGGTCTGGCCTTGGTGGGAGCTTGGTTCGTTCCCTGGTTCTTCTGGTTGCTCTTTAGTTGCTTGGAGCAACAGGGTGGATCCTTGTTCCTCTTTGGTTGAGAGGGGCTTCACGGCTGTTTGGACAGGCCATGCTGTAGAGCCTGTATCCGGGAGACCAGAGCTTGTCTGGGTCCAGAAGGTTGAGCTACCCCCGGTCTGGGTGGTTAGCAAGGCAGAAGAGAGCACCGAGCACCTCGGATGGTGCCTGAAGAAGAGCGGGCTGCACCACTCCGTTCGGAGATGCAGAGACTAATGCCTCGTTTCCACCGAGTAGAGCGGGTCGGATCGGAGCGGTTCGGTCCGGGTAGTTTGGCTTTTCATTTGCCAAAAGTTGGGTAGGGTACGGTTTAAGCGCACCTAACCGCTCTGAGCCGCTCCCGATCTCAGTACTCCTCTGTAGGGGTACTAGCCGCCTGAAAGCGGGCCGAAACGGCGGAGCCGTCATTTGATTGGTCGAAATAATCATTTCCGCCATGCATAGTCATCTCGGCAAGAGTGAAGAGAGTCTTGTGTATTGGCGAAATGTGAGCACAGCAATGTTTATTGTGTGGTGTTTTTCCTCGTCAATAAATGAATCAGTTGGTTACACTGTGTCCCACTAGTCACGTAGCTGCCGCAGCCAGCACTGTTCGCTCACTGTCTCTATCAGTTGCAACTTGCACCGAGCCGTCTCTGTGTGTTTTCGCCATAGATAGTAGGCTAGTAAATAGCCTACACGCTCACAACAACACGGGGGGAATAAATAAAGAAACGGCTGGTTTGACCAAGCAAAAACGAGAGATCGCTGGCTTGTGAGCGCGGCACTGTTTATTGTGTGGTGTCTTTCATCGTCATTAAATGAATCAGTTGGCTACACTGTGTCCCACTGCTACGATGTCACGTAGCTGCCGCAGCCAGCGCTGTTCTCTCACTGTCTCTATCAGTTGCAACTTGCACCGAGCCGTCTCTGTGCTCACAACAACACGGGGGGAATAAATAAAGAAGCGGCTGGTTTGACCAAGCAAAAACGAGAGACCGCTGGCTTGACCACAGTTGTTCCACAGCCCGATAGTTTAACCCACATTCTGGCGGCGGCTATCGCAGTCCAGCCTAAACCCCGCCCCACCAGTAAGGGTAGGGTCCGCGGTGGAAACAACACCGAGATTCTTAAAAGTGAGCTGTCCCGCTCTGAGCCGCTCTGATCCGACCCGCTCTACTCGGTGGAAACGAGGCAAAAGAGACTGAGCTGTACTAGCTCACTAGCTGTTATCATACAGCATAAGGGGCACTTTACACGGCCACGCAAAACGGTGCATACGCAGAAAAATTCTGCGGTTGCACTATATCATTTACAGGAAAACAGCAAACGCAAACGCAAACGCAGGCATGAAACCGCAGATTTTTGAGATCACCTCCGAGGGAGGATTTTTTGGAAAACTTAACGGTTTTGGTTTCCTGTAAACACGAAACCATTTCCCCTGATAACGCTGACGTCACGGCTCCACCCTCACACATGCGTAGTCTATAACATTTGCTGTCAAAAATACCCACAAGCGAGTTATAAAGTTAGAAGACAACATGAACGGTGTCTCCACGGCACCATCACTGTGATCAGCGGAGAGTGTCGTGCAGGGCTCAAATATAGGCTAACACTCGCCAATTTAGTCCAAGCGATCACCGCAGTAAGTTATTGAGACCACCCGCCACTTTGGCTGGGGAAAGAGTTCTGCTCTGCCTGTTTTTCTAGCTAAATAAACGTGTGTCACTTCTATATGGCAGGGACACGGCTCTCTCTACATTAAAAAACACTATCAGCGTGCAGCGGTTAAGTTACTGTTCAACAAAAGGAGCATTAAGGCTACGGCTTCACAGTAAAAGCATTTCACTGGCTAAACATTAATAGCATTTCACTGGACACACGTGAGTTGACTTTTATTTTGAAGTACGCCTAACAGGAAAGATAGCCGCTCACGAAGTCCCTTCACTATCAGCATGTCTTCTGTTTTTACGAGTTAAATGCTGAAATAAGAGGACAGAAAGCTTGTCTTTTACAATATGTGTAACCCCAAGCTTACACCAACCGCTTTATGAACGTCAGTGGCATTAATTTTCGGTTACAGTAAGGTTTTATGCATCAAATTGTACCGGAAGAGCTATCTACTAGGCTGTGTCACCGCTGACTATTGGCTTGGCATGGCTGCTACACTGCTACTTCAGCGATTTCGGCCCGTTTCCTCTGAAAACTTTGTGTACGGGTGAAGATGTCAGATAAATTGTGTCTGAACGGGGTTTTTTTTAAACCTAAAACTGGAAAACTGTCACGTTTCACACAGTGTAAAGTGCCCCTAAAGGCCAGGACACACCAGCCCGAAAATCGCCGTCGTAGAGTCGATAGGGGGTCGGGAGACGAATCTGTTTGGTGTGTGCCGTGACGTCGGCCGACGTAGAGGTCGTCGCGCTTGTTTTGAGCCCACAACATGTTCAATCGGCGGCCGACCGTCTTTCATTTGGAGCAATTTGATTGGTGGAGGGCTAGCGAATCAGTGAAGCCCGGAAGTGAGGCGGGTAGCACAAACAGCTAACAACAGCTAGCCATCGTTTTAATGTGTTTGTTCGTTTCGTTTTGAGAGTACTCACATGCATCAACCCTTGTTGACTGCTCGACACCATGCTCGACACTCTCTGCTAAAAATTGTGATCTTATGGTCCATAAATATAAATACGTATTTCTATCTATGTTTATGCTCTAGACAGCTGTCCCATCATTTCCGGCTTTCGTATTTTTTCGGGCCACAATACAGATTAGCGCCGCCTGCTGTTATGGAGACATTACGTCCCGCGCAAGCAACAGAGCGTACGGAAAGTCAGCAGTCAGTTTGGTGTGTTCTCTGGCCGCGACGGGAAGCCTGGAGCTTCCTGAAACGGCCGACACTATTTTTTGCGTAGTCGGAACAAGTAGAAACAAGTCGGACTGGTGTGTCCTGGCCTTTAGACTTCTGACTAATGGCAGAAGAGACAGGGGGACACATCCTGGGGGGGTTAGGACAGAGGGACTGATAGGTGTGAAAACACAGATAAAAGCCTTGGCTTCAACCAGAGGAATGTTGGAGGTTGTGACACCAACATTTTGCTGTAGAGTCAGAAACAAAGTCTTAATGAATGAATGAACCCATGTACATATTCACTACACAGACAGCCCCCAATATCCTTCGGATGTGCCCCCGAGACAATTGACATTGAACAATTGACACTAACCACGCCCCACAGCACTACCAAAAGGGAAAAACAACAAAAGAAAAAAAATTCACGCAACCCAAAGGGGAAACGCAACTGAAGCCTAACAGGGAAAGTTCAAATTCAGACATGTGCTCACCAGACAATCAACTCTGTTAGCCTAGCCTCAGCCGATTACCCACTATGAAAGGAACCTGATCCCAAACCAACCAGCCGCCAGCCTGTCCTATGTGATATTCCTCCAAACTGTTCAACTACTCAATCCAACCACTTATTGACCAGCCCCCATGTCACATCCCGGCTCAAGGGAAGGACAATGAGGAAACCACACAAGAGAATTAGTTTAACCAAATAATAATTTATTTAAACCAAGTTTAAAATAATCTACTAAATGGTAGTGATGGCAGTCTGACACTGAAGCTTCGATACGTGCTTCAAACCCTGATCTACAATTCCCAAGAAGCACTGCTTCGAAGCTTGCTTCAGTACGAAAAGAATCACGTGACATATGACGTCCGAAGCAGCAACTGCTTCGTTGCCTGAATCACTTGACTGGTCCGCGGCTCGGTGGAGAAGCTTTGAGCTATAAAAGAAACCGGTTCAATCCATAAACTGTTGAAAAACTAAGGCAGCCTACCTCAATACAAATCTTTGAGTGTTCCCCATCCCACATAATTAAGAGTTAGGCTACTCAAGCACACCCAACCAACCTTGCCCAAAGCCAGCCGGTCACCGCGGCACGGCCTAATTATTTAATGGAAAAAATTATCACACAATCAGCGCTACAACCGTTTTCGGGAGTTGTGTCCAGTATGTAATAAAACTGTTTGAAATGTCAAATAGATTAGGATAGGGGATAACACACCGGCTGAGGTGTGGATGTCCGGGGTTCGAATCTCGGTCGGTGGCAGAGGTCATTATATTGTAGGATTTTATAAAATGCTGTTTCAATTATATCCTAGCCTAAATCAGTTAGCCTATTTGGACATGGGCTAGGCCAATCCTTTTAAGAACAATTTAGACATCTGTATTTTGATCAATCTTTATTCGTGAATAGATCATGATATTGAGTAGGCCTATTTGGGTTTGTGGGGTGTGTGTGTGCGTCAAATAATTTTAAAAGTAGGGATACTTTGAATCCACTGCAGCCTCGCACTTCGCCAGCAGAGGTCACTGTCACTGAAGCTTCGAGTAATGAACCTATTTTCGAAACATTGGCTCAACTGGTTCAATGCTTCATAAAAGCTTCATTTGCCCATCACTACTAAATGGTGCGTGAATGTCAGTAATCAGTAATGGGTGCAGTGTCTGTGTGAGTGAAGAGTGTAATGTATGTGTAAAGCAGCACTAACTAAACCAAGAGCTGTCACACTCATCATAGTCTGGCATGACCACTTCCGCCAGCGTCTATTCGCTTGCGTCGAAAAGCTACGCATCCCTGACGCAGCCCCCTCCTATTCCGGTTGCTGGCTTTCCCCTATTGTGATCCCCCTCAAATTCGGAAACAATTCGCTCAGTCAACCCGTGTGCTTATGTGCAGCGCTCGCTCTCTCACACACACACACACACACACAGGGTGTGAGAAGTCACATTACTGTAGACAGAAATAAAGTGTGGCGATACTTCGGGATAATAATATTGGCGGCGGCGGTCCGGGATGCATCCTAGCTTAGCCTAGCTGTCCAACTTCATTGTACAACTACCCCCGGGCAGAAATACCCTCATAAACTCTGGAAAATGAAGCGTGGGGGTTTGAATTGAGCACCGGACCTTATAACCAGCTAGATTAAGATCCGCCGTTCCCTTTCTTTGGTGAATTGGTAAGCAACTCTTACGGCTACTTGCTGCAGTTGGTGTAGCGCTCACAACGTCAAAACCCTGTTCTGCCTGTAAACAGACGGACTACGGCTCTGACTACAGCGATAGGAGGTGGTGACATAAGTTCTCGAATGCTAAAAAGTCTACTCGACCGCCGTAGCCGTCCTCTCAACCGCCGATGATAATGTTACCAGAGATAACACTACGTGGGTGGCTAGTTAACTCCGGTTAAGTTATCCCGTGAGCTCCTCGGGGGCTAAAGTGTGTCTTGACATGCTGGTTAGAAAGCAACACACTATGTATATTCTTTTTGTCTTTAATAGTTTTTGTGTGGCGTTTGCGGGTTTAGCCATTTCTCTGACAGTCTCTGGACGTGAAGACGTTCCATCAAAATAAGTCCCCCCCCCGGCACTATTTTGCAGGACACCGCTGCTGCTTCCCGGGGTTAGCCCCGCCCTAGATGATTGTGATTGGTTTAAACAAATACAAACAGGCTAGCCCAGTTTCCCCCGGTTTCCCCACCCGAATAGACGGCTCTAAACAGAGTGCTTCCAGACCCTACTACTTGCTGTAGTTTGGTCTGGCTTTGCGAGACTACACTCATCATGACCCACGATGCTGGACAAAAATACCAACGCATGGCAACAACAGCATACTGTTGATGTGTTAAGAAAGCCGCCCAGACATGTCACACATTTTGTCATCATACTGACAGAGGATTGGCAGACTGTGACACACCAATGAAGTTTTACGTATTATGTGGTTGCTATTAAAGGAATACTTCACCCATACGGAACTGGCATTCTATCATTATAAAATCTCTATTATAATATAATGAATGAGGTTTTTCTTCCCTCAGTCTTCCCTTGGCCCAGCTGTCCTATTAATCCTAACCCTACATTTTACCATGTGTGATGTCATGCATGGGAAAATGTAGGGTTAGACAGTGAGACCATAAAACACTCTTTCTGCTTTTTCTCAGGCTAGGATGAACCGATTTCTATAATGTTTGCACATTTATATTACATAGAATCTCAGACTTCAATAATCTTTAATGATGGTCCATGGAAGTCAGGGACGACTGACTCAATGATAAGCACAGGAGGATCTATCACATGGAGTTTACTGATAATCAAAGCCCATCAATGACAATCAATGACAAGCGCAGAGAATGGATGATAAATGCATGTTCCCTATTACCGTGTGCTAGAAACCAGGCAAAAAAAAAAAAAGAGACACGACACCGGAATTGGCCGACTGTTACACACCATTTCAGTTGTATTAGGTCATATAGTTTGTGAAGCCCAACCCACAAGACAAATACTGTGACTTAATGAGTTAGACCTGGAAGTAGACCCAATTAGATTAGGTTTCAAATAAACGTTACGAGACTAGTGTGAATAGACAGTATAAAAATAGAATTCAATGTCCTTGTGCAATTCTGACAGTCCATAACCCCTTACACCCCCCCCTCCCCTCCAAACCACCACCCCCGTAGTTCTCACCCTGATTCACCACATACACACGCACGCACACGCACACACACACACACACACACACACACGCACACACGCACACACACACACACACACACGCACACACACACACACACACGCACACACAGTGTTCAGTGCACAGTCCTGCATGCATAACTGTCATGCCTGCCCTATCTGGGTTTATATAAGTGTTTTTTCATTGCTGGCATGCAGACATGTCAACTCTTGCTGTCCAAATGGGTAGAAAGACGAAAGTAGTTCCTCTTCTTCCTCTACATGTCTGTTTTACTCTTTCTTTCATCATGCTTTCTCTGTGCACCTCACACTTCTGGTTCAAAAGTCTCTCCTTAGCCGCCATACATAACATCGTATGAGCATCCAACATTGAACTTTTTCTGACTGACTGACATAATGAATGAATAATACTTTTTTGTCTTTGTTTTTTTGCACACACTTATTATGTCTTATTATTTGACTCAAAATGTTTGGAAAAAAATGTATACAGGTGTATTAAGTCACGTTTTTAAAATATTATTTTTTTATTTTGACGTCCAAATAGTGTAACATTGACTCTTTAAACAAAGCCTTGTATCAATGAAGGATTTACAAACACTTTGAACAGATTAGTGAATGAGTTGATTCATTTGACAACAGCAGCACAATATCTCTTAAATGAAAGAATGTTTTTTTTGTTCACATTGTGAATGTTTGTGCCGTCCAGACAGCTGGTTAGTAGGCCTACGTCATATAAAAATGTCTGTATAAAAAGAATAAATAAATAGTCAAATAAATAGAGATGTAAATTAAATAAATACATATATCATTGACATTTCTGGAAGATATAAAATCAGAATTAGAATAAAAATATATATGTATAAAAGCTGGTCATATCTGTAACAATGGAAGCTGCCCTTCATAAAACAGAGAACAGTTGAGAATATTCATCTCTTCGCATAGTTGTTGAGTCTCCTGAGGAAATTAGCGTACGGCTTGAACGGTTGACTGGGTTTGCGCTCTGTCATCGGGCATATGGTGTCATTCTGGAGAAAGCACAGTGTGTGTGTGTGTGAGAGAGAGAGAGTTTGATATTAGGACTCTTAATTATCATGGTCACTAATGACGTAAGCAAGTAAAAGGTAAACAGTATGAAATCCCACATCCACAGTCATGCTTGTGTCGACTAACCTCCTTATGCTGACCCAGAGCCTCTAGGTTGGCCTTAAGTTCTTGGAGGATGTCCTTGTCATCTTCCTGTAGTACCGTCACATTGGTCAGAAGGTCTTTGAGCTCCCTGACAAACACTCCCAGGCAGTAAAGCTGAATTGGGACAAAAAATAAAGCGGACAGGGCCCAGTCAGGCTATTGCAAATAAAACCAGAAAAAAAAAAAAGCAAAACATTGATCTTTAGAGTCTAGGCCATTAAGAGTGGTGAAATGATGCAAACTTACTGCATTCTTAGTCATATTCCTCGTCGGCTGTCTCACTGGCTATGGGGACAGAAAATGTATTCAAGTCAAGGCACTGTTTTTTAATATTTTTATAAAAATGGCATATTATGATGTCAACATTCATTGAAGGGTTTCAGATGAATTTCATTATAAAATCGCTATTATAATATAATGAATGGGGTTTTTCTTCCCTTGGCCCAGCTGTCCTGTTAATCCTAACCCTACATTTTTACTAGTGTGATGTCACACCAGTAAAATGTAAGGTTTGACAGTGAGACCATAAAACACTCAGCCTTTAAGTGAACAAGGTGTGATATCGTATCATTATATTAGCATTAGCTACTTACAGATGTGATGTTGACTCTGCTGTTCAATTGGTCCAGTCTCTCTATCATCTCCCCGTTGAGTGTTGTGTTGATCTCAACACATTGGCACAGGTGCAACAGGACCAGGGCAAACATGAGCTTCATCATACTGAAAAACCTTGTCTATTGTCTCCGCCTTCACAGCCACTCTGAGAAGCCTTAGCTTGAGATCTGATGTTATCAGCGTCTGCATCTCTCTATTTATACACAAGGAAGTTCCTAGTAATTGTTGTACGCCCACTTCAAATGTGATTTGACAGCTTAAACCTGCAGTGTGTAGAATTTTGGGTTTTATTTCCTAGCAGATTTTTCCTTTAGGTAACACTTTATAATAACTATCCGTTGTAACTCGTTAATAGATCATTAGTAAACTCTTAATTAATGATTATTAATGATTTGTTAAGTGTTTGTTAGCAGTTTGTTAAGGATTTATAACAATGGTAGATAGTTAATAGCTTAATAATTTAATCAGTTCATCTGGGAAGTAATCCGAGATACCGACGAGGCTGAAATAGGCTATAGACTATATACAGTGCATGGGCAACTGAGGGCAGCCCCATTTTCAAATATTTTTTCAGTTAATCTCGGATTACCTCCCAGATGAACTGATTCAATTATTAAGCTATTAACTATCTACCATTGTTATAAATCCTTAACAAACTGCTAACAAACACTTAACAAATCATTAATAATCATTAATTAAGAGTTTACTAATGATCTATTAACAAGTTACAACGGATAGTTATTATAAAGTGTTACCTTACTTTATAAAGTAATTATAATATCCATAAGTACATTTCCATATTTCTGCATATTTTGGACCAAGGCCTAGTGCCGCCATCTTGAAAGTGTCATAGTTGGAATGAGTTGGGGTTACCCAGGGAGTGTTGCATTCTAGAACTTTGTAGAACTTTCTTGATGATGTCATATTACACACTGCACCTTTAATTTCTTGTGTAATGTAACTAAGCAATGTACGTTAGCAATGTGTGGTGTATTTCGGTATAACACATTCTAAAATTATACTGTTTAATTAAGACATTGCTTAATTACATACAGAATTAACTATAAGGAAAGCCAGGAGCAGCTCTCTGCTCTCAGTGTATGCTGTTGGAGACAAGAATGTTGATTGTTTAGGTTAGAAGGCTGTGGTCGCTTTCTACATGCAGAGGGTCATTAAATCACGCTCAGCTAGTATATGTATAGAAGGCAGGGCTGGACTGGGACAAAAAATCGGCCCTGGCATTTTTGGCCATGGCAGCCCACCATGATTATTTATACGATATGCGGAGGCAGGGGCGTTGCACCAAATTCTGGGCCCCTATACAGGAAGTCCTGATGGGCCCTCTGAGAGGCGGTCTTACAATACAAACATGTAAAAGCTATGTTTGTCTATAGTCCAAAACGTATGAGTGACTGGTCCCTCTCTGAGCCAGATAACAACACAATGTTTCTATTGATGAATGACCAAATCATTACGCGTACTTGAACACAACCCCTGGTCTAATGACTCTTAATAAACATGCACACACAGAGGTTGCTTTCCGAATCGCATACTTTCTACTATATATTATGTAGAAAAAAGATTTAGGATGTCCCGATTCTTGTGGCCAGATTTAGGATGGTTAGAAGTACCCGGATGTCCTACTTCATGCGGCCAAGATTGTTAGTGTTGAAAAGTGCATCCTATTTGGGTGATTCTGACCCACAATCCAGTGCGCACGTGAAGTGACGTCACATCGACGAAGCCTCCATATGAAAACAAACAGGGATGCGACGGATATAAAAGCAAGAGGCAAGATCAAGGCGCAATGTTATGACGAAATAAGAGAGTAAAGTATCCCCCAATAGTATGCCTACTGCATCATAAGTAGATTATTTTTATCGTCGGATGTAGTATGTAGAATAGAAAAAAGAAAGAGTATGCGATTCGGAACGCAACCACAGTGTTTCTCACAGGAATTTGGGAGACTGTGTCGTGGACCCTGGACCTTCTAGGGGGGTCCGGGGATTTTTTAAAAATGTATAAGTAAAATTCATCAATCTGGTGCACTTTGAGGAGAAAACTAAGGCTAAATCAACTGTTTCCTATGTAAGCTATTTAGTACTATAAAGGGTCCATAAAATAAAAAAAAACATATTTATTTTTTTATGGACCCGGCCCACCGGGCATTGCCCGGTACGCCCGATGGCCAGTCCAGCCCTGATAGAAGGATTTAAGAGCCAATGACGCAACAAGAACGGTTCATGGAACGTCAAGGGCTTTGGATGCACAAGGAATGCGTCTTGTTACGAGCCTAAACTAGAGATGCATCTGAGTCTATTTAAACAAACCCAGGAAAGCGTGTAGAACTAATAGTTCATTTATGGGACGCTGTCCAACAGCGTTGCTGCAAAAGCACAGAGCAGACATATGATATGCAGTAAGCACTCACAGTATTGCAATATAGGCTACTTCGCTACCTTCTTCCACCTCTGGCAATGTACTTCGGACTTCTTAGAATGCAAAAAAACACACAGCAGCGTGCCTGTGTTTTATTGCATGTGGTGCAAAGGAAATGCAGTATTCAGTTAGACACTCGTTTTTTATCAACTGGAATCAGTATGTTGACTTTCAAACACAAAACACGTGATGAGAAGTAGGTGACAAGAGCTGTTCAAACTAGTTAGTACTGGACGTGATCCAAGTAGGTCAATACTGTGATTGCTTACTGCATATCTAATAAAAAATCATTGAATCGATAGCAAAGGATTCTTGCACCATACAGCTGGCATGCTTGAGAGCAAAATATAGCAGGTTGGCTTTGCACTTTGTTGAAAAGCAAAAGAAGCTGACACTTCTGACTTTCCCCTTTTTCAATGTACGTGACCAGAGATAACCATTGTGTCTCACACCTCAATGTTGGTGTGGGTAAGAGGAGGGAGGAGTGTGGGGGGGAACTTCTGCATGCAGTGATGACACTTGCGACGTAGTTAATGTTGTCACCAGTTTCACTGGGCAATTCCTATACCAAAAATAATATCATGGTCATTTCTGATCGGGGACATTTAAGTAAAAATATATTGATCAATCTGATTTTCATGTCATAGAGTGCAGCATGTGTCATCCTGTAAACATGTGTGGCGTTTGTAGAAACATCAATGTGGGTATTAGTATTTGTATATCTTGTGCATAATCACAGATGGACATGTCAAAAAGGTGTTGGGAAATTGTTCACTTTAATCTGCATGACGAGCTGGTTATTTGCAGGTATAACCCTGAAGCCTATCAAATCATGTTGTTTTTAAATAGCGTTAAATGTACCACAGCATTCTAACGAATTATAACGTCAAACTTTAATAATAAAAAAATGTATAATATTGCTTGCCTCATACATCATATTTTTCATAGATTGTCCCCACCTCCATTAAACAAATATAGAAGACTACCAGACCACCATTACTACTCAGATAACGTCTACTACTAAAATGTCCTGTCGTTTAAAAGGCTGTGCATTGTGGGACAGTATACCACTTTCAGTCAGGTCAATTAAAGTTGTAGCTGAGAATGAACCAAACATGTGACCATACTTACACTTATGTAAATGCAAACCATGTGCCATAGTCCGTACATAAGCACATCTATGGATGCTACCCCAGTGCAATTGTACCTGCTCAAACATGTCTGTGTGTGCAATCCATGTCAATAAATAGGGTATTGTCCCATACTAACGCTATGGGCATTTTATCCTAATATCTGTGTATAAGAAACCAGGCTTAATAACGTTCCATCTTTAATGAGATACACAAAGCTGGAATTGACTGACTTTTTAATTTTAATTTTTTTGTATTTTCCATGCTTTATTGACAGTGTGAAGAGACAGAGATGAAATGAGGCAGAGAGGGGAATGACATGCAGAAAACGGCCCGGGCCGGATTCGAACCCGGGTCTGCTGAGATGAGGACTGAGCCTCTATGTGGGGCCGCTCTAACCACTGTGATAGAAATGAATATTATATTTATGTATATACTGTATATATTATATTAATTTCCATCACACCACTACACCACAAGCACCCCAAATTGACAAACCTTGACACACCAATTCAATTGTAGTATGTCACATAGCTTATAAAGCCCTACTCACAAGCCAAATGCTGACTTAGTGTTGTTGTTAAATTGGTATTCATTCACTCCCTGGAAGTAGACCAAATACAAGTGGTGTGTATGGAAAGTAGTAACAGTAGAATACAACGTCCTTGTGCAATTTTGGGAGTCCCAATCATACAGACGGAGCTGTGTCAATAGAAGGGAAACTTCTAAAGTGCTTTTGGTAGTGATTAATCTTAAGGTGGACTGATGAGATAAGTTCATTTGAGTGGGTGTGGCTGTAGTGAATAGATGGATGGATGGATGGATGGATGGATGGATGGATGGATGGATGGATGGATGGATGGATAGATAGATAGATAGATAGATAGATAGATAGATAGATAGATAGATAGATAGATAGATAGATAGATAGATAGATAGATAGATAGATAGATAGATAGATAGATAGATACTGTAGAAGGAAATCCTTGAAATTGTAAAATCACAAATCCATTACGCAATTTCCCCCCTTAAGCGGTATCTATTTTTATCTGTCTCAGATCTTTGAGAAACTTGATGACTCACACTGTAGATTAATCTGGGCATGTGGTTTGCAACATTTTGTTGCAGATGTCATCATGGAAGTTTGTATGCTGCTCTTGTCATTAACACCATCAGTAGCATGAATAATCAAATGAGTGAGCAGGTGTGATTCTGAGGTCGTTTGAGGGGAACATCTTCGTTGGTGGGAAACAGAGGGAAAGTTACAACCATAGTTTTTTTTGCCGTCACAATTCCCAAAAGGTCCAATAGCTATGTTGTGTGACGCTTGTAAGTCGAATGTGTGTGGGTGAACCCGAGACTGCTGACTTTGTGCACGGAAAAACACTTTAGCCAACTCATGAGTGTTCATGAGATCGTGTGTTGATAAAATGTTGCTTAGGTTTTCCGTTGAAACACAATGTGAAATTGGCGCAGTCGAAGCCTAACACGTCCCTGTAGGCCTAATTGTTTCATTTTAATGACATGTACCAGACAGAGTAGGAACATAAATGCATTATTGGCAAAACATTGTTGCTCTAACCACTACACCACGAGCGGCCCCACTGTAAGGCCATTTTAATGATAAGTTCATAAGTTTAATAATGAAGAGAAGGAGAGCAAGACAGTAGCATGAGGCATGACCACTCTGACTCAGTCACTACGTTTACATGCAGTTAGATAAATCGGTGTATTGTGTTAGCCCAACTGAAACCGGAACTTTAAAATACACATAACATGTTAGTCCAACAGAAATTGTACTAAAACTGATTTCTCAAAATTGAGCTAACACACCCAGTTGATGCGGTTGGGAGCCAGGCTTCTCCTGCATGTATACAGTCAATCAGACTGTGACAAGCCAAGGCGCTCTGTGCATGCTCAACAGTTTCCCGCCCAAGGCTTGGACCCGTAGTTGAAAAGCATTCAATGCTAACAGAAGAACAACAACAAAGGAATAATTGGAACTAGCTTGCTGCTCGCTATCCGTAAAGACGCACTAACTAGTTAGCATCTTGCTAAACTTTAGCAACCTTCTAAACATAAGCTGCGCAAATCTGGCACCAACTCACACTTGGACTCAAATATGAATTTGTTAAATTCAGGAGGTCAAAGGTCAAGGTCACTGTGACCTCACAGTGTGAACGCTCAAGAACACTTTAAGGGATTGTCTTCAAAGTCTTCAAACACGTCCACTCTGACTCTGAGATGAACTGACTAGATTCTGAAGGTCAAAGGTCAAGGTCACTTTGGCCTCAGATCTTGTAAGCACACTATTCTAAGAATTTTTTTTTTGTCAAATTTAACACAAACTCACACTTTGACTGGAGGGGGAACTGATGGTGAACAGTCTACCTACTAAGCAGAAGCTCTCCTACTTTTCCCACATGACCTTCCCATACTTCTTGCTTATGAATTTCTTCCTTTATCAATCTCACTCCTGGTACTTCTGCCTTTGAGTCTTGATTTTGTTATGGATTGGAGGATTTGGTTTCAGCCTTTCTAAGTCAAGTCAGCTCAGTCAATTCAGCAGTTATTAATGCTTAGTTGATGTATGTTAAGCATTCACTGTGTATCATCAACTAACAGCTATTTAATGTATCCTTATTGTAAAATGTTACCGATTTATTTGATCATTTATTTGATGGAAAAAAATTGAAAAATATTAATACATTGGTGGTGTTTTAAGTGTGTTGTATGTTTGCATCTAATACAAACATTACTTTTATGAAAAATGACTTACTAATAGCACCAGTAAAATACATGAAAGAACAAAAGGCAAATACCAAAGGTATCCCCAAAATAGAAAAATATATTAATCTAAAAACCCTGGCCACCGCTATCCTTGCTATATCAATAAAGCATCAATATGTTTCTACACACTGTACAAGCTTGGGTTGTATGAGAATATCCAGTCACTTTTGCTCTGTTTGTCATTACCACCTCTCCTATTGACCATAATCTTCTTGAGGAATTCTCTGTGTCTCTTGTTGTGTTAGTAAATGCACTGCTGCAACATGTTTTTGACAAAATCCTTAAGTCCTTTTTATCAGTAAATTAACAAATAAGGCTGTGAGCACCAATTAGGCCTTGTGCTTAAATAGGAACCAAGCTTTGTTTCCTTAGGTCTTTCTACCAGGAGGGCAAACTGTTTTTTGATCAAAGTTACTTGACACGCCATGCAATGTTGTCGGTGCAGTAAGGGTCTTTGGTTTGTATATAGCTAAACATATTCTGAGTAAACAAAAGTGAAAATCATTTGAAGAATGTTTTTAATTGCAAATATGACTCATTCAAAAAAGAAGTGCTTCAAGAAATTAATCCGCACAGCATATCAGGGCTTTAAGCATGGGTTTAGCCTCTCTACCAAAGGCACTTGATAGAATTGTCACTGTCCCTTTATTTTGAAATTGCGGGCCCATTCCAACATGAGGTTATTTATTGTCTGCATATTTATTATCGGCATCTTTAACCCTTTTCCTTCAGTGCTTTCAGTGTGATGGTCAACCCTCCGGCGTCACACAGCTCAAACTCCTCCCCCAGAGTGATGTCATGACCCTGCTCTTCCTCACACTCTTCTTCCAGCTCGCCTTCCTCAAAGTCATCGAGATACTCCGCTTGTTCTGAGACGTCGGGAGCGTCCGGAAAAACTGCAAGAGAAGAAGAATCCGCTGAGTGATCTGCCACAAGCAAGACATCATACAAGTCATAAAAACAATCTACAGCTGCAGGGTCGACCATGTTATATACATGGAGACATTTGATCAACAATCACGTACAATCAAAACTATCAGGAAGCATTTATGTATTAAACAAAGTAAAACAGGTTCTAGATCAAAAATCACTCCGTATTCTCTACTGTTCACTAGTCTTACTTACTGTACGGAAGTCTGGGGCAACTCGTATAAAACGTCATTACATTCACTTACTATTCTCCAAAAAAAAAGCAATTTGCATTATTCCCAATGTGAGATATCTGGATCATACTAAACCATTATTCATACGGTCAAAATTATTAAAATTCACAGATCTGGTGGAATTTCACACTACACAGATAATGTTTAAGGCTAAAATCAACATATTACCCTTGTACAAACATTATTCAGTGATCGTGAGGGGGGTTATAATTTAAGGGGAAAATTAAATTTCAAAGTGAACAGCGTCCGTACGACCAGGAAAATGTTTTGTATTTCAATATGTGGTGTAAGACTATGGAACAGTTTGAGTGGGGAGATCAAGGAATGTCCAAACATTAACCAGTTTAAAATAAAATACAAAGAATTGATTTTCACGAGGTACAGGGATGAAGAAGGTGTTTAACATAGTGTATGTTTACATGTATGTATATATTTGACAGTATTTATGTAATATTGAATGTTTAATTAGATATTATTAAAAGATTACTTGACAATATTATTAGATTATACGACGATATTATTAGATAAATATGCAATTGGTAACAAATTGTATCATACTGAAAACTAATATATTAATACATATTGGGCCAGTTTCACGGACATGGATTAAGCCTAGTCCTCGACTAAATTGTACTTTCAATGGACAATCTCCATTCAAATTTCAATTTAGTCCAGGACTTGGCTTAATCCATGTCTGTGAAACTGGCCCATTATGTGTTTAAGCCTATCCAGTTCCATTTTTGTAAATAGTTGTACTTTCCTACAATATTCCCATTTGATGCTTATGCTGGGTTTACACTAGAGGACTTTTAAAAGACTTTGAAAAGACTGAAACCCTCTTACATCTGAAGACAATCAACTCACACCTGAAGACAACTAGTCATTAGTTTTCAGTCACAGAATGAGATTTTGAAAAGACAGGGGGTCTACAACTAGATTCCTTTTGAGATTACTATTATTTCCGCAAACGCGATAGTGATTATTTAATTAAAAAAAGGTTAATTCAATATTCCGAGCGGGGGACTTCCTTTATTTTTTTTATATATTTTTTTGGCATTTTTATGCTTTATTGATAGTGTAGAGACAGAGTTGAAATGGGGCAGAGAGGGAGTGACATGCAGAGAACGACCGCGGGCTGGAATCGAACCCGGGTCCGCTGCTGGCCGAGGCCCATGGGGGGGACGCCCTACCAACTGAGCTAAGGGCGCCCCCTGGACTTCCTTTAGTTATTTGACCATCTTTATTTGCTGATCTTGTCCCCCAATAACTTTAACTCCTAACCCTGTATTTGACGGTAAAGTGTTAAGGTTGCGCGGCTGTCAGCTTGGTTCTCCCCCGCCGAGGCTTCAAGGAAAAAGTGTCCGAAATAAGTGCCAGCACAGGCGGACACAGGTCGCGACTAATGCCGCTCCTCCTGCGTCGTGCTTGGTGCATGCGAGAGTGTGACAGTGTTTACGTCATTTTGCTTGAGCCATCCCCTTAAGACTAACGATAATATCAAACATGTTTGATAATGTCGGAACGTCAAGACGGGAAGAAGACTGGCTGAAATCGGGTCGGAAGACCACCATACACCAAACGACTGAGATTACGTGCGCGCCACAACTCCAGCACGACTTCTGTGATATCAGTCCGACATTGGAAGATTGTCTGCGACTGTCAAATCGCGTGAAAAGCCCAGCATTAGTTGTAGTTTTCTCAACATTTCAGTAACCAACATTGTACATTAACTGCACTATATTCATCTGAAGTACTGGTTCACTTTCAACATTTTTGGCTTGTTCGATGTTTTAGATGTCTGTTATGCTGGCCTTACACTACACGACTTTTCACGCGATTTGACAGTCGCAGACAATCTTCCAATGTCGGACTGACATCACAGAAGTTGTGCCGGAGTTGTGGCGCGCGCCCGTAATCTCAGACGTTTGGTGTAAATTGGTCATCCGACCCGATTTTCTTCTTCCCGTCTTGACGTTCCGACATTATGAAACAGGTTTGATATTATCGTTAGTCTTAAGGGGATGGCTCAAGCGAAATGACGTAAACACTGTCACACTCTCTCCTGCACCAAGCACGACGCAGGAGGAGCGGCATTAGTCGCGACCTGTGTCCGCCTGTGAGACACTTATTTCGGACACTTTTACCTAGTAGCCTCGGCTGGAGAACCAGCTGACAGCTGCGCAACCTTAGCACTTTAGCGTCAAATTTAGGGTTAGGAGTTAAAGTTATTGGCGGACAAGATCAGCAAATAAAGCTGGTCAAATAACTAAAGGAAGTCCCCCGCTCGGAATATTGAATTAACTTTTTTTTAATTAAATAATCACAATTGCGTTTGCGGAAATAATATTAATCTCAAAAGGAATCTAATTGTAGTCTTTCAATATGAGACCCCCTGGCTTTTCAGAATCTCATTCTGTGACTGAAAAAAAATGACTAGTTGTCTTCAGGTGTGAGTTGATTGTCTTTAGATGTGAGAGGGTGTTAGTCTTCAGTCTTTTAAAACTCCTCTGGTGTAAGCCCAGCATTAGTCGTTCCGCCAAAGAGTGATTCTTCTTTTAAGCATTTTAATAGATTGTTTGAAACCCAAATAAAGTCACATTATCCAACATTTCACCACAAAAGCAAACAGTAAAATGAATACTGATGCGAAAGTACTCTAACAATAAAATCTTAATGCCTTTGGTACTTTAACTACATTTAAAATAAAAACCCTTCGTACTTTTACTTGACTGGCTATAGTATATTGAATGAAAGACCAGTACTACTTTGACTGAAATAATAAGTGCTTTTCTTCCATCACTGAGATGTTTCACTTCCCATCTCCACCTCTATTACCAAGAAGAGGCTCAGGAGAAGAATGGCTGCTGTCTTCTGGCGACCGCGGTCCTTCACTGCTCTCCTCGGGAGAAGACACACTGTCATCTTCATCAAAGTCTTCAGGATAGTGGCAGCTGTCCTGTTCTCCAACACACAAACCACCAGGATCCCCTTCCTCCTCCTCCTCTTCCTTCTTCTCCTCCTCCTCAATATCACTGGAACTAGCCTCCGTGTTGCCTTCTTTCTCTTCCCATGACAAAACATCTGGCCCAAGTGTGGCAGTATCTTCCATGTCAGGGCTTTTTCCTTCTAGGTTGATGCCCCAGCTCTCCATAGGAACACAGCCTGCCTCTGTGTGCCTTTTTATGGACTGTAAGTGATCTCGGACATAGGCGTTTCCCAGTATAGAGGCGGCGCTTGGCCTGCTCTCCGGGTCCAGGCAGAGCATCTTCTGGATCAGATTGGAGATGTGGTCGGAGTAGACATTAGCCACCAAGGGCTCATACTCTCCTTTGGTGATCTTGTAGTAGAGACTAAGGAGGTTTGTGGCTGTGAATGGAGGCCTGAGGGCACAAATCTCATACAGTAGACAGCCCAGGGCCCACATGTCAGACTTGGAACTGTACGGGACGTCCCGGCACAGCTCGGGACTGAGGTAGCTGGGCGTCCCCACACACGTGGAGGCCATGTCAGCCGTGTTGCTCATCACTCTGGATATGCCAAAGTCCCCCAGCTTGACGACGCCTTGCTTTGTTAGCAGCACATTGGAGGTTTTGATGTCCCTGTGTAGTATTTTAGAGGCGTGGATGTAGTTGACGGCCACGGCCACTTGCATGAACCAGCCCATCACCGTCTCCTCCGGGAAGAACTCCTGGGGCTTCCTACTCTTCACCTTGTCATCCAACGTGCCGCCGTCGCAGTAGCTCATGACGATATAAATGAAGCCGTCGTTCACAAAGGCATCGCTGCATTTCACTATGAGAGGGTGCTCCAGCCGCCGGATGATTTCGGCCTCGTGTAGTATGGCCCTGCTGTGGGTGTTTGCCAACCCCGTGTCCTGCTGCTCTACCTGGATCCTCTTGACCGCGTGAAGGCTCCCGTGCTCGACGTGCCTCATCAGGAACACGTGCGCCGCTCCGCCCCTCCCCAAACACAAAACGCTCTTGTACTTCTCCATGTTACTTTGGTCTGTGAAGGGTCTCTGGAAGTAAAAATATATATATTTAAAGAAGAAGTAAAGTAAAGAAAAGAAGAGGAGTGTCGAAGGGAAAGGGAGCACTTCGTCAACACAGCTGACTACATAGCAGGCTGCGTCACGGACAGTTTGTGTTCACTCCGCGTTGCCGTGGTGACCAGGTCAAGCCTCTCGCGCTGGCACGGGGAGATCGGATTGGATGATATTTATTTTACTGGTAATTTTTAACAGTAGGAACTTCACCTGCTACACAAACGATTAAACACAAGAAACGATCGAAAACGTTTTCATTTGATAGTGATGGATGTTTACTTCCGAGGAAACAAAGTCCAGAGGGGGCAAAAAAGATAGCCTAATAATAATAATAGCCTAATAATAAAAAGACGCACAGTTAGGGTTTTAATGATCGCAAATAGGCTAGTTTTTATGTTATGATTTCCACGCCACTTTTCATAGCTTTGTTTGCAGTAGGCCTATTAATGGTAGACTAGCTTCTGACGTGTAGAATGATGTTGTAATGTAGACCTATTAGGCCTATGCTTAATTGAGATAGATAGATAGATAGATAGATAGATAGATAGATAGATAGATAGATAGATAGATAGATAGATAGATAGACAGACAGACAGACAGACAGACAGAGAGACAGACAGACAGACAGACAGACAGACAGACAGACAGACAGACAGACATAGCCTACAGATAGAGTATCATATTCGCCTATTATGGAGCTTGCAACGTTTTGTAAAGGGGATTATAAAAAAGTGTCCTTTACCTATTGTTATTGTTATAAGACAAGTTTGTTGTTCATTTGTTCCTCTCTCTCTCTCTATCTTTCAAATAATGCATGCTTAGAATAATTTGTTAAATGTCAGGCCTAAGTGATTGTTTTCATATTCATTTTCATTTAACTTTTATTTATCCTCGAGAGACCAATTGAGGGGTGACCCTCATTTTCAATGACGTCGAGTTGAACAAATTCCAAGGAAAAACAACAATGCATACACAATATTCAATGTAAATACATCAAATAGCCTACACAACAACAGGTGAAGAGAAGAAAAAAACAAAAAACAAAAAAACAATTGAAACATTTACATAGTGGTGAAGAGTGGCAGCAATTAAAATTTAATTAAATGGGTGAAAGTACAATATAGCCTAATTAAAACAGTTTTGTAAAATTGTATTTGAAACTATTGAAAAATATAAAGCAAACATTGTGCGACGTGCAGTTGGTGACTTCTTTGTGGGATATTGGAGATGGAACTCTTATAGAATGAGGCTATTCAGTCATCATACACATGTCTTAATATAAATGCTATTATTGACATAAAGCATTATCCAAAAGTTAAACACGTGACCTACCACTGAATCCAACGTTCATTAATCACAGGCTGTTTGAAAAAAGTCTGCGTTACCATATTCCTCCAAAGGAAAGTGCCCTTCAGGTTGTCATTCTCAAGGTTTCACTGGTACAACCACAAAGATCCAGCAGTGGTTGTCTTGATGTTACACAGAAATGTTTAATAGGTAAAACAGAGGCAAACTGAAACAGAAAGATGCATGGCTATACGAGATTGGGTTTACGGAGGGCTTAGATATAGGGACTAGTCAAACAAACTGTCGACAACAACAGTGTTAATAACTTCACAACTTCACACTGCTAATACAGTAAATATATCCCATAGCAGAGCTTGTCAATACTGATTGAAATAATTTTGATATATAACTAGAGTAAAAAGAAGAAGAGAAATGGCACATTTAGTTTACATTGATTAGTGTTGTCCAATGCATTGTATCAACAGCTCACACTTTGATGTTTTTAAATTTGTTCATTCATTGCTCATTCTATGGTTTGAGGCTGCACGCATTACTACATGACACTAGGTGGCGGTGTGGACCTTAACTGGCTGCAATCCAACACTTCTTGGCTAAAGAAGAAGAAACACTTCCCTGTTGTGTTCATCACAACACCACAGTATGAGCACATGCTAATGTCGTTTCATTCATTTTCATAACTTAAATTTCGTTTCACGTTTATCTAAAATGCCACCAAAAGGAAAGGGTGGCAAGGGTGCAAAAGGTTAGTGCTCCGTACATTATCTACGGTTAGCCATGTGCTACGAGCTGTTAGCTTACAGTAAGCCACATTACATTAGCACACTCACACTTCAATATGGTGATTCAGCTTTACACTTAACATGATGTTCTGCTTGATACAGTGTTGTCGTACGTTGCGGTGTGTCCCTGGTCTTAACGTGTTGTTTCTGTGTAGGGGCGGCTTCAGGTGGTGCAGAGGCTGACAAGAAGGAAAAAGCACCCAAGGGAGGCACAGCTGTAAAGGTAATATTGTTGTAAATGATAACCAATAGCTAAATAAAGTCACGAAAGCTGCACCGGAAATGCAAATGTGACACTAGGTTGATTTTCTTTTTACCTAGCGATGGATTTATTTACGCTCATGGACATGGTCCTCTTCCTCCCCACAACACCTTTCATCAGCTGGGTTTCCACGGCAAGAGTTGTTTGGCAGGAAATGTAAGCTATAGTGTGTGCGGTTGAGCCGGGAACATGTTAGGCACTGTGGCCTCATTGATGAAGTTTAGAGGTGATAATTCAACTCAACCATCAAAGTGCTGGGTTCTCCCCTCCATGATATACGAATCTCTGGTTCCACCACATCCCAAAGGGGCTCTATTGGGTTGAGATCTGGTGACTGTGCAAGCCATTGGAGTACAGTCAACTCATTGCCATGTTCAAGAAACCAGTTTGAGATGAACTCATTGGACCAGGCAAGATCTTTCCGATCTTCTATTGATCAATTTTGGTGAGCCTGTGTGAATTGTAGCCTCAGTTTCCTGTTATTAGCTGACATGATTGGCACCTGGCGGTGGGGTCTTCAGCTGCTGTAGCCAATCTGCTTCAAGGTTGGACGTGTTGTGCGTTCAGATATGGTATTCTACGTATATAATACATGGGAATGTAACACCTTGGTTGTAACGAGTGGTTATTTGAGTTACTGTTGCCTTTCTATCATCTTGTATCAGTATGCCCATCCTTCTCTGACCTCGCACATCAACAAGGCATTTTACGTCCACACAAATGCCGCTAACTGGATATTTTTTCTTTTCCGGGTCATTCTCTGTAAACCCTAGAGATGGTTGTGTGTGAAAATCCCAGTAGATCAGCAGTTTCTGAAATATTCAGACAAGCCTGTCTGGCACCATCAACAACATTGCCATTTTCAAAGTCACTTAAACCCCCTTCCTTCCCCATTCTGTTGCTCGGTTTGAACTTCAATGAGTTGTACTGTCCAGTGTCCAGGTCTATATGCCTAAATGCATTGAGTTGCTGACATGTGATTGGCTGATAAGTTATATGTGTTAACAATGAATTGAACCGCTGTACCTAATAAAGTGGCCGGTGAGTGTATATAATATCATAATCTGTAAAACATAACATCTTCTATCGGGATGTTTTATCTGTGTTTGCTAAGCACTATGTCTACAGTGTTTTAAAGTAGTTATAGATTGCGACCCAACTATTGTTTTTTTTATCCCTGATGCCTATTTTTTCTTAATGTGTTCTTCCAAAGGTTAGACACATCCTCTGTGAAAAACATGGGAAATGCATGGAGGCCATGGAGAAACTGAAGGCAGGCGTCCGATTCAACGAAGTGGCGTCGCAGTACAGCGAAGACAAAGCCAGATCAGGGGTAAGAAGAACGTGCGCTCGTAAATCATTTCCATCCAAATAGTTTTGATCCGTGATGTGATAGATCTTCTATTACTCCATTCAAATCATCCCATGGCAATAACACTAAGTCCTAACTGAGATTGAAACTTTGTTACATTCTTCCTGGTTCTTGTATAAGTCAGGTTCTTTTAAAGAGTAGTTTTGAAACTGACTCCATTTTATAGGTGCACTATGTAACTTTGGGTGTGTCAGAGGAGTGAACATTTTCTAAGGTATATTGTTAAAGCTGAATAAACAAAACTTTCCTCACAGGAAAATTTGATCCCTGGAACAGTGTTTGAGGTTAGAAAGTTACTGTTTCACTGTTGTTGTTTACAGCAGCAGGGTCCACCTTGTTTAAAACCATGTTCTGGTCTTACGTTTGGTTCCAGGTGTCTCAAAATAATTTTGCTTAGAGTTATTCAAAATTATGAATTACATGTAGAGAAAATATGTCTGTTAAACTAACTGCAGGCTCTGCAAATGATAACAAATTCCCCTCCCCTGAAACTGCATGGTGCACCTTTAACCTGTGGTGATAATTAAGGTGGATGATACATATAATGTTGCTGCCCTAAATGTCATTATGAGGGTGGGTGTATGGGTGGTGAATTCCAGACTGATGAATAACAATAACCCATTAACACGTTTCCTTATCACCAACCATGTGCATCCTGTCTTGTTTATTCACACCTTGTATGCCCAACCAGAACACCTACAATGGTGCACACTCAGCTACTGGGAAACTTTTATTGGCGATGATGAAGCTGTTACCAAGTAAATATTTGAGTTTTTAATGGAATCATTGCTGTGTGCTTCAAAGACAATGAGCTCAGTCCAAATATTTGACCTAGTAATGCAGGGCTATTCAATTAGTTTTGAATGGGGGCCAGTTGGTGGAAATGATCCAAAATGAGGGGCCAGAAAAAAATGCCTAGAATTGATGAGCATCACATCAATAGCTACATATACTGTAAAACACTACAACGACATAGGAGTGCATATATTGTCTTTATTTTATCAAATAGAGTTCATCAGCTTATCAAAAAAAATCCCTATTTTTTAACAATCTTATCAGTTCAGGAAAACACAATAGGTTAACTCTTCAAACCTTGAACGCTTATCAAAATACATAGAAATAAATGTACTCTAAGTGCAACAGCTTATCAAAATACAGGTAGGCCTAGGTTTACTAAGAGTGCAACAGGTTATCAAAAAACATAGAAATAAATGTAGGCTACTCTAAGCGCAACACCTTAAAGTGTTTCCCCCAAAAAATGTGTTTGTCAAGGGGTCACTGTCCAGGGTCATGGGAGGCACGGCGCAGCGTGCCGCGGCGAAAATTTTGGCTGTATTTTGCTCAAAGATGCCAATGCACAGTACAGAAATACAACAACTGCTTATTTGAATACAAAAAAACTACAGACACTGACTTTACAGGTGTGCAATTTTGTTTGCTATGTGAAGGTACAAATGTTGTGCAAACATGCAGACAGTACAAAGCAAAGTTCTACTGGTGCAATATTATGCAGACACACTAAATACAAATAATGGACCATACACTTACACTGCAGTACAATCGCGCACGCAAAGCTGCATACACAGAGCAGCTGATAGAAACGCTTGGAGACACGTGCACATTTATTTACTGCAGATCGCGGCCTTTCGCGCAGTTATGACCATGCAAAAGCACACATCGCGCGTGCTAGTACATTAATTGTGCTCCACTAAAAAAAAAAATTAAAGATTTATTTTTTATTTTGGGTTGGTCGGTAGTCAAGGCGGGGGCCAGTAAATATTCCTTCGCGGGCCGCCTATTGAATAGCCCTGTAGTAATGCTTATGAACTGAAACCCATAAAAAAAGTTGTTCTTAGTTTCCTGCATTGCTCACAGTTGAGTTGACCGAGTAACTTGCCCTGTGTTCCAAATCGCATACTTTCTACTATTTAGTATGGTAGAAAAAAGATTTAGTATGTCCCGATTCTTGTGGCCTGATTTAGGATGGTTAGAAAGACCCGAATGTCTACTACATCCGGACATAATTTTTAGTGTCGAAAACACCATCCTATTTGGGCGATTCTGACCCATAATCCAGTGCGAACCTGAAGTGACGGATATAAAAGCAAGAGACAAGATCAAGGTGCAATGTTATGATGAAATAAATAAGTAAAAGTATGTCCCAATAGTATGCCTACTGCATCCTAACTAGATAATTTTTATGGTCGGATGTAATATGTAGAATAGAAAAAAGAAAGTATGCGATTCGGAACGCAGAGAGTTTTATTTATTATCAGTCATTTGTTGCTAACGTTAATTTTGATTTGTCCTGACTTGGTAACCGTATATATCCGCTCGCTGCGTATTCAGTGTTCTGTTGGTTACAGGGGGATCTGGGCTGGATGACCCGGGGCTCTATGGTTGGCCCTTTCCAGGATGCAGCGTTTGCCCTCGCCACCAGCTCCATGGATAAACCAATCTACACCGATCCTCCTGTCAAGACAAAGCATGGCTACCACATCATTATGGTAGAGGGCAAAAAGTGATGCGGACCCCCCGCTCAACTCACCCAACATTAGGACATTGTGAAATGAATTTTTTTTTCACCAGTTTTATTGTTCCAATGCATAATTTGCCTCATATTTTACAGAATGTTGAATGAACAAAGATGAAATGATCTTCGCGTGTTTGCTTTGCCTTAATTATAATCTTACACCGGACTGAGATTTCAATCTGAGGTAATATTTCTTAGCAAACACTTTCACATTCACATCATTCACTGCTGGGTGTTTCTTTTATACAGTGATAGTTTGTGGAAATCAAACTAAATAAATGCATTTTCACTGAAGTAGTAAGTTACTTGTATGCATTGCTTGTGCTTTGACCCTGTGTGTGTGTGTGTGTGTGTGTGTGTGTGTGTGTGTGTGTGTGTGTGTGTGTGTGTGTGTGTGTGTGTGTGTGTGTGTGTGTGTGTGTGTGTGTGTGTGTGTGTGTGTGTGTGTGTGTGTGTGTGTGTGTGTGTGTGTGTGTGTGTGTGTGTGTGTGTGTGTGTGTAAAGAGTAAGTGTTGGCCTTACTTCAAATGGTCCAGTTATGTATTGAAGTCTTTCATAAAGGGAGGCGTTGTCATGACTGATGTATTGTATTGATGTATTCTTTACTAATTGAAATATAACTCACATTTCTGATGACAAACCAAAACTATTTAGAGGGTTTTCATGTAATTGAATGAGGTGTTATGCATCTTTTATTTAAATAATGAACTGTTGGCTAAAAAAGTTGACACAACAGACAATGGAAAACAATGGTTTATCACTGTATCTTCTGACTATTTTCTCAGTTAATTGATGGAACTCTAAAATAGTGAGTGCCATTTGTTTAAATCAAAGGTGATTTTTGAATTGTTTTAGTCCGACCAACAGTCATGTCAAAATTTAACTTTGCATTACTGTGATAACATTTGATATCACAAATTAATGTATTGTTAATCAAAGACTGACTGATGACTTGAATAGGCCTACTCATGTCAGGTTATACGGTAAGCCTCTTTTTTAATTTGTTTTAATTAACTAAATATAGCATGGGGTGCTCCTGGTGTAGTGGTTAGAGCGTCCCCCCTAGAGGCATCAGTCCTCCTGCAGCAGACCCAGTTCAAATACGACCCGTGGACAGTTCTTTGAATGTCCTCCCTTCTTTGCCCCATTTCAACTCTGTCTCTCCAAGAAATCTGTCTAATAAAAAAAGCGAAAAACAAAAGGATAGTCTATGATGAATAATGATCTATTTAGGTAAAACAACTCAAATGAACTTGTTATCGTGGGGAAACAAGCATGTATTATTTGAGCATCTTTTCCATAGACGTATGATTTTGTTATTTGCAATATCCTCTTCTGCTGCTGTAACACTGAGCATGTCCCCGCTGTGGGACTAATAAAAGGATTATCTTATCTTATAAAACGTATGATCCCACGTCCGTTTAAGGCATCTGTTATTATGTACTTAACCAAACCATAAGTTTATGAGGTGTTTACTTTGATGCTTTGGTAGTTGTGGGTCCCTATGGTAAGCTCACATCCAGGGCGCTAGGCGGCGGCGGCGTGCGGAGGGATATGCAGCGCGGTGGCATCCGGAAAAGACAGCTGACGTTGTTGCGCCTTGCTGGATGATTGGCGAGGTAAGATGGCGGCGCCAGAGGAGCCAGAATTATCTCAGGCGCAGACTGAAAAACTCCTCCAGTTTCAGGTAGACAGCCTCAATTCTGCTTTATAACGCCTCTATTTGAAATCCCATATGGTTATACATTGTGGTTGATACGGAAACCCCGTAAATAGGCGCAGCTTTGCCTGTTTAAATGCTTTTTTGTCCCGTCAACTTCGATAGGGTTTCCCACAGCCCGTCAACTCAGCTAACGTTAGCCAAGTTAGCTTAACAAGTTAGCATACTTTTAAGGGCCTTGGGTGGGCTTTTATAACTTATATTTTGTCATAATGTACACGTGAAATACCTTACCAATTCAAATTCGTTCGCCAGTGTCACTCGTGCTGTTTTTAATGAATTATTTTTTGGACTGTACGTTAACTTAGCTAACGATAGGTTTCGCTTCGGCGCTCCCTGCTAACCGAACACTTGCTGAGTTATCATGAGCAAAGCAGTCATGACCGAGCTGTCACTGTAGTTTCTGAGCAACACAGCTGTTTTTGAGCTATGTTGAAGGAAAGTGTTGATAATGAAAGGAATTCTGGTTTGCTCCCCTGTTAATATGCGGCCTTCTGTAATTCTGCTAGTCTGCAATTGATGAGTTTATCTCTGCATGTTGAGATTGCTGCCTGACTACATCGATTCGTAGCTATCCCATTTCATGCACAGTGGTATACATTGTTCAGTTAATTCAAAGCTGTTTCACCGAAGTAGATTTTATGTTCCATATATTTGTATTTTATCATGTTCACATATTATATCATTTGAATAACTGGGTTGTTAAACATATGTTATTTAATTTGAGAAACCATTGAACCCTTTTGTGTTTAATTCAATTAAGTGATTTTCCCCCCATGCTTCTAAGAGGAAAAAATCCCGTCCAGACAGTTTAGTTTTATTGTAGCGACTTTGCATGTAGCTTCTGGTTTGCTGTGATCTTGATACAGCAAACCAGTAGTCTGTTAACGACTGTTGGAGGCCCTGGCTGTGTGTAAATAAACGTGTTTTTTTCTGCTAGTACAGGGTTCCTACAGATTCTTATAAGGGAATTGGAATCTTTAATTTAAACACCAGGCTTTAGTTGGTTTTAAAATGTCTCAAATCAATATTTTCACATTTTTGATTTTGGTTTTTATTCAAAATTTGCCAATCGTAAAAAATGGTCTATACATTAATTGAAATTCTTCAGTCTAACACTTGCCTTTAAAGGTGAAATAGACAATTTTGCATTAACGCTTCACAAAATGACATGGCCATTGTTATATTATAGGCTATATTGTCGAGCTGTGTAGGCTACTAAAGCCATCACAAATCTATCAATTTAAAAAATCCAGAGGAATATTACATTTGAATGATTTTCACTCACCCTCCACTTCCTGAGAATCCACACAGTGAGGAGCGCAGTAGCATCGTAACATTGTATTGTTGTATTTTAATGTTTTGTTTGCGCCATCATGATGTACCATAAGTATGCCTTGCCCTCCACCGCACATTCTCACGCCAAAGCAGTTCCCATGATTTATGACCTCCCTTGGTTGCATTGATGGTCATCCCCCTAGCGATGGATTATTACATATTGTGCATTAAAGCTTTAGGGAAATGTGTGACACAGCAAATTAGTGGCCGGTACACTACTGAAGGAAGGCTTGAGTCTTGTGTATTTTTGCTTTCATGACTAACATGAGGCCTCAGTCTGATTTTGTATGTTTTCCCCCTGTGTCTCACAGGACCTAACTGGTTTGGAGTCGATGGACCAATGTCGTCGTACATTAGAACAGCATAATTGGAACATAGAGGTAAAAAATCACATGGCAAAAAAATACATGTTTGAAACTGAGGATTTTACAATTGGATTCTCATGGCTCTGGCTCCTATTGTTTGAGCTTTTGGTTTATTGCGTGTGGTGGGCTTGACTGTTTGTGTTTCAGGCTGCAGTACAAGACAGACTTAACGAGCAGGAAGGAGTGCCCAGCGTGTTTAATCCTCCACCCTCCAGACCTTTACAGGTCAATACAGCAGACCATAGGGTATATAGTTACATCGTCTCCAGGCCACAGCCCAGGGTACGTCTGCACATTCCATCAATCTTTCCGTGTGTTGGGATGAAAGCTCTGCATATATACTGCATTTCTCTTACACTCTGTTGCTGATGCTTGATACAAAGTCAATTATAGCAGGACTGAGAGAGATGTGCTGCTGTAATTGCTGCAAAAGGTGGACATACCCAATATTAAAGTTAAACGTGAATACCAACTGAAGGACTGACTTCATCTGATATGTGTTGTGCTCAGAACAACCATCTGTATATTTCATTAACATTAAGAAATGAAATCATGTTTTGGAGACAAAAGAAAGGTACATATTTTCAGAACAGGTGTCAGGTGTTAATTTATTATTTTAATCATTTTGGCCACCAATGCTTTTTTAATAGTGTCGTTGTGAAAAGGTTCTGAAATCATATGTTTTCTATATTTTAATATGAAGCCTACATTGTTTAGTTTCTTTAAGTGCACAAAAGAAATCCCTCACGTCTTTGTTTTTTTCATCTGTATTGTACAGTTGTTTGATAATAACCTGGTACTGGTGGTTCTTTTCAGGGATTACTAGGATGGAGTTACTACTTGATACTGCTCCCTTTCAGATTTACATATTACACACTTCTGGACATATTCAGGTAATTGAAGCACCTTGGTTTGAGCTTGTAGCTGCTGGATTGGTCAACCTGTAGCTGGAGGTGACGTCCTCGATGTGTTGTCTTCCCCCAGGTTTGCCCTGCGCTTCATCAGGCCGGATCCTCGTGGTCGTGTGACAGACCCTGTTGGAGACGTGGTGTCCTTCATTCATAGTTTTGAGGAGAAGTATGGCGGCTCACACCCTGTGTTCTATCAGGGCACATACAGTCAGGTCAGTTAAGAGAACAAATAGAAATACACATCTGTTTTTTTATGTTTCCAAAATGACAATATTCTTCATTGCTTGTTTGTCACCCTGAAAAATGTAGGCACTAAACGATGCCAAACGGGAGCTGCGCTTCCTATTAGTGTACCTTCATGGGGAGGATCATCAAGACACTGACCAGTTTTGCCGGTATACCATTTATTCCATTACTTACCTACGTCCACTCCTAAATGAAATGTCAGCCATCAGAATGTGTCAATCAGAAACAGTTTGTTTCTTACTCTGATTGTTCAAATCATTTTTCTATTGTCACTAGGCAATTGTTGGCAATTAAAGTCTTAGTTCTGAGGCAACGGTAGATTAGGAAAGGTGCCAATGCTCTAATGAATGAGCATGTGTAAATGCATTCTGTTTAATAATGATTTTTTTATGCTACTGTTCTGTCACTTTCTAGCTCCACGTTATGTACAGAAGAGGTCTTAACCTTCCTCAACACGCGGATGCTCTTTTGGGCATGCTCAACCAGCAAGCCTGAGGGCTTCAGAGGTCAGTACATTCACAGGTGTTCACCCCGCCATTCGGTGTCTCCTGTTAATGTGACATGGGTAGTTCTAATCATGAAAAAGTATCCTCACAGGGATTTAGGCACGCTTCTTAAGTTAAGACCTCATTTATGATAGAAAGGTGAGAGAAAGTTGAAATGGAGGATTTTAAAGACAGGACATAGATCATTGTTTCTGTTGTGCAAATCAAACCATTTAAACGGACAGCAAGCTTGATAGGTTCTCCATAGACACTGGGACATTTATCTGGAGAGATACTCATGTTGAGTTTCTTGAATGTAATTTGTTTGATGCTCTGAGAAGGTTCGATGCCCCAAATGTCAAATTTTTTTATTTCATTCACCTCTTGTGTTGGAGTGAGAGCTCAAAACGTGGGCGTATCAAAGAAATGATTTGCATGCTAGTTACTACTACAAGGGCTAAGAGTGTTATAGTTTGTTGTGTGTAGCAGCACTGTTGAAACGGTGAGATTTTAAGTGTACAATGTCTGTCTGTGTTTCAGTGTCCCAGGCATTGCGAGAGAACACCTACCCATTCCTGGCCATGATCATGCTGAAGGACCGCAAGATGACAGTGGTGGGCCGGTTGGAGGGCCTCATGCAGCCCGAGGACTTCATCAATCAGCTCAACTTCATCATGGAAGCCAATCAAACACATCTGATGTCAGAGCGCATGGAACGGTAACTGTCAATCAATCATTCCCTTTATGTCACACTATAGGATCTTATCTGTCTGTCACCATGGTCACTGTGTTAGATTAGACCATTATACTTCAGAGACATAACAGACTACATGTTGCTCACCCATCAATAACCGCCTGCCGTCCTCCACTGCGTACGTCATGTCATGGGAAGGAGTTTCTAGTAAATGCGATTCCTATCTCCTGCGATTTTAAATCGATTCATAATTTGTCAGAATTGGTTAAAATGTATTTATGTATTTTGCTGCTGCCGATGATGTTGACTTGACTTAAAATCACAATCATTACAAGCTTCACATCATAATAGACTTAAATGAAGATAATAAGACATGTATTCGAATCGTGACCCCAAAAATCGGAATTGAATCGAGGATTCCAAAAGATTCACAGCCTTAGCGGTATATACAGTGCTGCTTGAAAGTATGTGAACCCCTTGAGCATTTTTATTCAGTTTAACCATTATTAATTAATTTTTATCAATACCAGTATTTTTTATATGAAATAAAATATGTTTGTTTAACAATTCAGCATTTTTCTTTTCCGGAAATCAATTATTAAAACGGATAAAACAAATGATTTGCCCACTTTTGTATGTGCAAAAGTTTGTGAACCCTGAGCTCATTGCTTAAATCGAGCAGGTTAACACAATCAGGTGGGCCATATTGAGTGATGAAATGGACCAATGTAATGAGAGATCTTTTAGGGAAGAAATTTGGTGGCACTAGATAAAACAGAGATAACACCATGTCAGTTTAGGCTCACCAAAGTGAACCCATACAGGTCAGACATGCTAAAAGGGAAAGAAAATCTCAGAGGATCTCAGGAATACATGCTAGTCCATCATACATGCTAGTCTATCATACATGCTAGTACATCATACATGCTAGTTTATCATGCTTACACCATACATGCTTGCTATTTTCTGAGCCCTGCTGTGTATGTGTTCCAGGGAGGAGAGGAACCAGACCCAGGTGCTCCGGCAGCAGCAGGATGAGGCGTACCTGGCCTCGCTCCGGGCCGACCAGGAGAAAGACCGTAAGAAGAGAGAGGAGCAGGAGCAGCTGAGGCAGGCAGAGGAGAAGGTCCGCCAGGGTGTGCTGGCAGAGGAGCGCAGGCTGAGAGTGAGTCCTCTTTTACATTGAATAACAAACGGTGTTCCAGGGATTACATTAGTTTCTTTATTTAGTTATTAGAATATACATTCAAAAATGTTCACTTCTCTGACGCACCCACATTTACATAGTGCAACCTTTTAGTAACAAGTCATTTAAATGAGACTCACCTGACCCATGTTGTCTTTTTGTTCTCGTCCCACTGCAGACACTGGAAGAGGAGAAGGAGAGGAAGTCAGAGTGTCTTCCCCCCGAGCCGCCTGCAGACGATCCAGAAAGTGTCAAAATAGTGTTTAAGCTTCCCAATGACTCCCGGGTAGAGAGACGATTCCTCTTCGGCCAGTCACTGACAGTGAGTACCTTCTGCTGTGTGCACACCTGGGCTTTCAGGAAGCGGGTTTAGAGGCAACTCAGAGTTTGTTCACTGAGTTAGTGAAGACTCTGGGTTTTCTGTTTCAGGAAGCAGGTTCAACACAACTCAAAGTCTGTTACTGCAGCAACATACTCGTTTGTGTCACTTTACTCTGCTGCTCCGACTGAAGACAGTGTGTCACAACTCGTCCTTGTACAGTTTGAAGTGGGATGTGTTTTTTTTTTTATCATTTCCTGATGATTTTATGTTTGATCGATCATTTATCTGTTCAGTATTCTCAGCCCTAGTGTCGTTTATATAGGCGGCCACACTGTGAACATGCTCTACATTCAGATGAATTATTTGTGTGGCACTTAGTCTTAGACCCTTTTTTATTAACAGGAGTTTTCTGTGACGCTGGGCAGATTTTCTGTCAAGCTGAAATGTGACGCTGTAGCCTACGCGATCGTTACTGTTCACTTGTGTGATGGTCCCAAAGTCATAGACAAGCCTCGTTAAATAGCCTAATATGAATATAGAAATGATGTCATAATTTAAACTGTGATCACTTGCTGAGGAACATGGATTTGGTTATAAATCAATCTCCCCGGAGCAGAAGTCTGTTTACTGCACGTGATCCACTTGCCATTTTATATACAGCGAATATAATACCGTACAACAAGCCTATTCATTAATATTTCTCACTCTAGTGGGAGGAGTTGAGAAGTTTATTTTGTTTTTTTTAAGTAGGAGGATCAAGCATTTGTTTCTCCTGTTTCCATGGTGAATCATGTTATCAGCGATCCATTGACGATGATTTTTACGCACGTGCTCCACCCAGAGTGAACAGAGTTGATTGACCCATATCCCAAACCCCGATTACCCAGAGCTGCTCATCTCAGAGTTGGTCAACTCAGAGTGCAGGGTTGAACTCAGTTTGTTAACCCTGCTTCCTGAAATAGGCCCCTGCTTTGCTCTGTTTGCTTTGTGTTACCCAGTTTTCACCTGGTTTGACAGTCTTTTATTGACAAAGTACAAAGCCAAACCACCTGCTATTTACAGCCAAGTATCTGAAAGCTTTATCCACAAACAAAATCCTTTTTCCCCTTGACGCTGTAATATATTCACTGAATGCTATCAGCCCTTTAACCCTTAACATTCTGTCATTGTTTACCTAAAACGTCTAAGAAAAGCTTAGCTAAAGTAAATTGTGAGCTGTTACTGAAGCATTTAGAGCATAAGCATGGGGGGGGGGGGTCTCTTTTAAAAGGTAACACTCTGTATTATTTTTCTGGTCAGTCCGAATCACTGTAAATGCAACTGTTGTTGTGTAATGACTGTTTGAACACTATATTACCAGAAATATGTATTCTCGCCTGAATATCTGTTTGGTTTAGGGAAGCCCTGGTGAGCTGGAAAACACATTGTGCCCACAGCCTGAAGCCTTGTCTAATCAGGATTCAAAGTAGATGAAATAACCACAGAAAAACAAAGCTTTACACAGTTTTCTCCAAGGGAATGTTTAGGCGTTTCCGTCAAAGATGATTTGGACTATATTGACTTGTGACATGTTAAAAAGGCTCCAACTCTTTAAAACGTTGATATATACACATACATTTGGTCTCTATGTTAACGTAACCGAGTGTTGATGGTTGTGGTTATTCGCAAATTCACTGGACTATTTCTTCTTCCTCAGGTAATATACGACTTCCTCTTCTCTTTGAAAGAATCCCCGGAGAAGTTTCAGATAGTCACAAACTTCCCTCGCCGAGTCTTGCCCTGCCTTCCGACTGAAGAGCAGCCCAACCCCCCCACACTCAAAGAGGCAGGACTCAGCCGCTCCGAGGTGGTTTTTGTTCAGGACCTTACGGACGATTAATTGATGACATACTTCCTCTCCACGGAAAACCTTTTCTCCTCCAATGCCCACCCAGTCCTCTTTTTTCATTGTTTTCTTCTTTTGTTAAATGGCCATTATGCACAAGGGATCAGAGAGATAATTCCTAACCTGGACAAATGTAACCACCCATCCAGTCCTTGTTTGATTGTGTTTACAGGGTTCCCAATAGCCTGGAAAGTCTTGAATTTTATCGAATAAACATTTCTTGAAGTCCTTTCCTTGAACTCATCTTTGTATCCGTGCAGACAACAAAGTTTTTTTTTTTTCATTGTCTGCACTGAATCCCAGTTTATCCCTGTCCCTCACCAGTAGGTGTTGCAGCAAAGAATTAATCATCTACTGACATGTACTGAAACAGTAGCACAGCTTTTTTGCAAAAACCAGAACATTATATACCAAATTAATTTATGTCTAGGCCACCGAGGAAGGAAGGGTGTATTGATACCTCCTGAAACATGCAGGATGCAGTATGGAGTTCTACGACAGTGTGGATGCCTTGGCTGTTTATTTTTTATTTTTGTCAAAGACATGATGTTTGATTTGTGTGTCTTGATTCAGCATCCTTTTGCCCAGAGGTTTACATGTGGCTCCCCCACCAGTGACTGAGGAGCACTCAAACAGTCTTAAGTTTAGCTTTGGTACTGCTGTGATTGTTAGCACTGTGGTGGTGAGAGCAACTGTACTTCAGGGGTCAGGTTGGTGGATTTGGACATAAAGGAATTATGGGAACCCTGTTTAAAAATGAGCCATGACCTGTACATAAGTTAGATATTTAAAAACCTCAAATTCCTTTTTTTTTTTTTTTGATTGATTGATTCATCTGTGTCATAAAATGACCAAATGCAGGTTGGTTACTATGTAAAGCAGACTGCCTCAAGTTCATGAAGTTTAAAAATACCATATTTAACAGAGGCCACAGTTTTTACATGTGGCTTTTATCTAGTATAGTAAGAGTCTGCCCATAGTGTGCCTGTGGTTACTCATAGATGCCTGTTCTGCCTGTAACATCTAAATGGGCTCATGTAAAGATGTAATTTTCCAACTATAAATTAAAAAAAACATTTTAAAAATGTGTGTTTATTGACAATGTTTAACATTTGGTTGCAATACTGGTGCATATTACCAGCTTGTTTTTGTGTACATTTGATTCATTTGATATTTTAGGTATAGTAGTTCTGGAGCTGACGTGGTGTAGTCTGCGATTCTGGAGAATGCTTGCTGTCAGAATCGTTGAATGTCTCCTCACGGTCCGCACCCTGTCCGTCATTGTGTGTACACAGCTTTGGTTCTGTAAACGGGCATGTTGCTAGCTACGGTGGGCCCCCTTCCACACACCGTTTTACTAGCCGATTACACAGAGTACACACTGTACAGGCAGTGGTGAACTTAGCCATTTGGGGGCTCCAGGCGAACAGTCATTTGGGGGCCCTTGCATAGCGGTCTAAGGGTTACTTCAAGAGATTAATTAATGCTCATGAAGTTAGTGGCAATAGTTCTTGTCCACTAAACCTGATTATTAGCCAACTGTTACAAACCGTTAGCTTAAGCCATAGATAGTTAAGCTAGTGAAGCTAACACAATGTAGCATACTCCTCCTAATAACACAAGGTATTTTGTGTGCTCTGTCGAAATAAAGGTGGTGTTTTGTCCGCTTTCATTCTCAGATATTAACTGATTTAGTGCATTGATGCTATGAAACGGAGAATACATTTTTACAACGTGAGTTTAGTAAAAACCACAACACTTTTTTTCTACCAAACATGCTGCTTGTATGTAATTACGCCTAGCGACCAGTGTGGTTGTAGTAATGATTGATGGCCACAGGAGGGCGCCTGCACTTACGCTCTGAATAGGATTTAAATGATTGAGAACTAATTGGACTGACTCCATGTCTGTGGGTGTAGTACCTCATTGTGGCCATACGAGAGCAGTAAAGAGGCGTCATTATAAAGAGATGTCTTATTGAAACAAGTTCCTCTCACTGAAAATAGACAATAAACAGTCCAGCAAATATACATATAATACAATTTATATTTTTTCATAGGGATTTTAAAAAGTGATTTATTTTTATTACATTTGTCTTTATCAAGTGTATTGTGTGTGTGTGTGTGCGCGTGCACTCTTAATACTTCAGATGTGATTATAATTTGTATTCATATTTTTGGATGATCGTTCCTACAGTCAGAATATTCAAGGCATTTTGTGCATAATGTACAAATAGCACAAATTGCAGTAAATGCACGTTTACAAGCTCTCTCTCTCTCTCTCACACACACACACACACACACACACACACACACACACACACACACACACACACACACACACACACACACACACACACACACACACACACACACACACACACACACACACACACACACACAGGAGTGTCAGCAGTTGCTTTAGACACTAAAGAGAGACTTCAGGTGTATCTTGCCGATTGCAGGTGAATTCATTTGTTAGCCTATCTATCGGAAATATTGCTTGTATGTAAATGTGTCTAATTTTATAGTGTTTTATTTTGAAAGGTTTGACCGGGAGAATGACTTGTATGTGATTGCGTCTGGCTTTATATGCGGTTGTAGTTACGGTATGTGGCCACATGGGGGCGACAACGTCCGTGCTTTGAATATTATACCGAATTAAAGGTGAAGTAAGCGATTTATTTATGTTAATATAAGTGTTCAATCGCTCTTTATTCATACAGTGATCACTTACATAGTGTGCACGTTTCGTTAAGCCGATCTCTCAGTCACCCGCTCTGCGTGTAATCAGCAAAATAAACTTTTCTATGAACCGTTTTCTGATATCCAATCACAAGAGAGAACGCTACAAACCGGCACCCGTCTCACTGCCGGTGCACGCGCAGAGCGACAGATGTTTATGCGCCTACAATGGCGGAGCAGGTAAAAATCCTTCCCAATGTCTGCTTTGATGGTTTTTATCATGTTTTATCACACTGACTTATCTGAGATGATGCTAGATAACTCGCTGCTTGAAGACCGCAGTGCATTAATGTGGTGACGTGAAGGGATTGCTAACTGCAGTCACTGACAGGAAGTTAGCTAAACTGACCATTCCGCTTACTGAACCATTAACTTCTGTTCTGCTTTTTGGACTCGATCTGAAGTTTCGCTTGGATGTTATTTAAAGTAACGTTGTTCCAAGAGAGTAATATATACTGCTTGCTTATGAAGAAGTTAGTGACAATAGTTCTTGCCACACTTAACCTGATTAGTATTCAACTGCTTACTACAAACCTTCTTTAAATGTTCAACCGTTAGCTTAAGCTAGTGAAGCTAATTAAATGTAGCACACCTTCCTCCTTCTAAAATAGTCTCTAACGTGTGCTCTGCCGAAATAAAGGTAGCGGTTTGTCCGCTTTCATTCATAGATATTAACCGGTTAGTACATTGATGCTTTGAAACGGTAAATGCATTTTTACAGTGCAAGTTCAGTAACACAACCATCACTGTTCCAAAATATTGTTTGTATGTAATAACGCCTAGAGACCAGTTGTAGGAATTATGTATGGCCACAGGGGGCGCCAGGAGTCATGCTCTCAATCTGACTCATTTAGAAAAAATAAATTTAGGAGTAGTACCTCATTGTGGCCACGGAGGGGCAGTATAGAAGCATAGTCAAAAAGGGATTTATGTTTTATAGACATAAATTACTGTGCCGTCTGCCTACCCTTCCAGATCCATACAAATAATAATAATTGTATTTAATAAACATGTATTTGTATTTTAACTGTTTATTCTTGAGATTTTGATATGTAAACTTTGTAATTACTTGAAGAGTAACTGTACCATTACACTTGTTTTTTTTTTAGAAAGAATCTGAATTGAATTACTTTGTTGTTAAGGAACACATAAACGCTAGTGTTAATGTTGACATTTTTTTTCAATGTGTTAAATCTCTGCATTTTAGACATTTAGGGCCGGTTTCACAGACATGGATTAAGCCTAGTTCTGGACTAAATTGTACTTTCAATGGACAATCTCCATTCAAAATTCCATTTAGTCCAGGACTAGGCTTAATCCATGTCTGTGAAACCGGCCCTTAGTGTTTCTCAAAATGACTTTAGTGAGCTACCTTTTCAGATCCATACAAATACCTACCCTAAGAACACCATACATACTGTCAAACACGGTGGTGGGAACCTAATGCACCAAGATTTTTAACAACAAAATCAGGCAGTTGGCAGAGAAACTCGGCCTTGGGCACCAGTGGACATTGTAGCAGGACAACGACCCAAAACACACATCAAAAGTTTGTCTGTTTGTAGAGACAGTTGTCTGGATGAGTAGCTCATGAGGATAGAAGCTTGCTTGGGAGATTCGGATTCAGTAGGATTACCTAAGATATATTGAGATGAGCAGCAGTTATTTTAAATTCATTTTAACCTTTCAATAACTTCAGGCAAATAGGACCAGTATGATATTGGTATACGTCATACATTTATTAGTGAACAACCCTTTCAAATCAGCCACAACAATTCAAAAAAAATATGATTGCACTACTTGGTAAAGCATAACTAGCAACTTTTCATTTAAAAAAAGTACAAATCTTAAAAATTTCAAACAGTATACAGATGTATATATAATACACTAACTATGTATGTTAAATGCTACAAACAATATGATTCCAATGGAATGAAAAATGATAACATTAATAAGAACCATTTCCTATATATAATATATATTAGTTGTTTTCTCCCCCCACCCCACCCCCCACCCTCCAATACAAACATGGAAACAATGAGGTAACTGTAAATGTGCAAGTACCAAAGCAAAATCTCTGCCTAACACAGAACACATGCCCCTGGCTCTGTTGGCGGGTGGGTAGTCTGGCGTTCAGGCAAAAGACCCCTAGAGGCCAGGGAGAGTAGGAACAGTAAACCACTAGCCCACCACAGCAAAAGTCATTGGTAAACAATAAATGGCATCTACGGAGCAATCAATCACAAATCCTAAATCAATTTTAGCTGCTTATTGGAACACATCTTTGCACCACACAAGCTGTGAGATTATTCAATAACTCTTTAAACAGAAAGACTACAAGACTCTATTCTCAGTTATCATTAAATTGCCTAGACCTTAATGGGAGGTTCCCTTTTAATTAGGGTAAGCTGGATATTGTCAATTATTAATATTCACTCAAAAAAATAATAGTGCTAAAGTTAACATGAATTAAGTTATCTATATGTGAACAATACATTTTAAGATATTGATACACTGAGAGCAAGAGCCTAGTAGGCAGGTACAGTACTACACTGAAATAAGTATGACAACACTTTATTTTATTTTTTTAAATCCCTTAAACTATATTGATATTGACGGACATTGTTCAGGGGTATTAGTATAACATGCTTTAAGAATACATGAGATCCATGACAAACTATTGCATTCACGCAAGTGAGTTTTCATACCTAAAAGCAGAACATCTAGCACCTTTTCACTATGGCTTTTATAAACTACAGTAGTTTCAGAGCATGTCATTTTCAGTCGTTAGGGCAAATAACAGTAACACAATGTATGTAAGAATTTCTGGATTCACGACCCTTTTTTTTTTTACCCTATAAAATGAAGTTAGCGCAATAAAATCTTGTAGTCATTCAGTTCTATTACAAATGTGTGCAGTACAATGCATGGCAGTTATCAGCTGAGCGTTTAAGATCCAAACCCCCACAACCCAAAGCCATCTAGAGCTAAAAAAATCAGTTGGGGATCTGGTCGACAAACATGCATATTGTGCACCGTTAAATAGGTCCAAACCAGATTCTGAGATATCCTCCACTATATTAACTTTTTTTTAATTTATTTTTAAATTCATGCAAACACCTCTGAAGTAGAGTCTGGGAGTGAATTAGGTAGGATAGTGTGCACCGTGGCACATTTGGAAAATGGGATTACAACTGCCATACTGTCAAACAAATGGTTTGAGTTAAAGAAAGAAAAGTCAAACAGGTTTGAATAATACACTTTGTAATGAGTTGCAGTGTACATTGCCTCTTTTCAGTGAATACTAACATATTTACTGATCTTTTGTTTTTTTTAATTCTTTGCATGCCTGTCTTTAAATTATGCAATATCTACTATTTCTGACAAAACAGAATATTATAATTGATTACATTAAAATTATGTATGGTCTGAGGAAAGCGACCTTTAACAAACTTAATATTCAGATATATACCCCTTTTCATGGCATCCTTTCCATTTGTAATGGACTGTTATCCTTTATTTTTAATATACCGAGAGGCCCTGAGTGATTTTTTTTTTATGTTTTTTTTTAAACTTACAATATATGCCAGTGAATAGATATGTACACATAGGTTAAAATTCTCAAAGCTGTGGTTTTAACTCATTAAATGGCTTCTTTTTTTCCCTCCCTCTCTCTCTCTTGAAGGTGGCACACAAATCAAAGACTCACATTCACTTAAGAAACAAAAAGTTAAAGAAAGGCAACATCCCTTACACATAAAAGCAAAGGTTAAACTGCCTTGATAGTGCTTCCTGGGGCAGTTAAGAGATAAAGAGTCAATCCAAAGCAAAACGTCCACATGTTGCTCTTTTCCCTCCCACCCCAAATATATCCTGTTTTGTTTTTTTCTCGTATTTTTTTGCGCGTGAACACAAGCAGGGACCTAGAAGTCTAACAGTGTCTCTACACTACTGAACACTCCAGCTGGCGTATCGTGGAGCGTCACCAGTGACTGGGGGGGGGGGGGTTAACATTCTTCTGTCTTCAAAACATTAATCTAAAAAGCATTCACACTTGAAGCTATACATACAGTTGCTCTTTTACAACACCGTCACCATGGCCTAAGACAATGACCCGACCGAGTTACCAGAATATAACACATACCATACACAAACATGTGTTAGTGCTCCTACTACCGTTTTCCTTCAATGTAAATTTTCTCTACAAGATAAAAGCAATAAATAAACTTTTTTTTTTTCTTTTTTCAAACGGCATACTTTTAAAAACAAGTGGAAATGACAAAGTATTTTTCAGGATTAGTAATAGGTTTGTGCTTGTCAAGGTCATAAGAAGGCAGATCTGAAAATCTTGAACAGTATAGGCTATATCTGTATATTGGATTTGGCTCACAAACAAAGAAATAAAAAGCCCCATCTTCCTAAAAAAAAAAGGGGAAGAAAGTTCATTTAAAACTCGCCACTCGCCGCACATATTGCTTTCTGCACAGGCCTTCAGACGAGGACTCACACGCAGTCAGGGTGGAGCCACATGCTAGTCTTCCCTCATGGCGCTTTCTGAATAAGCAAGCACTTCTTTTTAGAATGCTTATTTTTTTTTTCTTAAAATTGGATAATTTTGGTGGCAATGCTTGATTAAAATATTGCTAGTCTGAATCAACAGTTCATGCAAATCTCAGCATGCTGCCCTGTATCCAGTGGTTACACAATGCATTGGCTCTGCGAACAGGACAAACATACATACACATACACACAATATGCTCACACACACACACACACACACACACACACACACACACACACACACACACACACACACGCATACACACTTGCCAGAAGAACAATGCCGACATGGAGGGTGGATGTAGCACTTGTGCAGTTATGCCAGATGACCTCGAACACAATATGCAGTCCATTAATCCAGGTTTTTTTTCTTCTTTTTTTACAGATCTGTGTTCCAGAGGGGATCGTTCAGGGCTGAAGATGTCCTCTCACTTGCAGTCCATAACCTTAGGCTGAACAGAGTCTGCTTTTAAACCACAGCAAGTCACACTTTCACAATAGCATTGGCAAATCTAAAACAAATAGAAGGGGTAAAAACGCTTGAAATGATCAATACATTATTGCAGAACATTATTAACAAGTCACTTTGCCCAACACCTACACAAACATGCATCTATGATGGTCAGGCGTCGCCTCCAAACACAGACATCCATGTTGAAGCATTCCTATTCTTTTTCTCTGCTAATTGCACAAGGTGTCCAGCCTTTTTCCATCCTCCCCGACTCCACCTCTTCCAATGCAGGACTCCCACTATTCTCCGACAACCACAACCAAATCCACTAAATAAAAATGAAACCCTGTAAACAAAAGCAGCAAAGGATGCATTGTAGGGGGAACTCTTTGGAATCTGCGACGAGGGGGGCAGAGAAAGGAGTGGCTGGCGATCCCAGAACTCTGGCTATAGGCTGCGATAGGCAGTGGGTTTCATGAGACTCGGGACAGTGAAGCACAGCAGAGGTACAGCAGGCTCCACAACACAATTCCTGGGTTGCTTATTATTACGGAAGGGGGCAGGAGTGGTTGGGTTGGTAAGCCATATTTACTGGAGGACACAGGTTTAGGTGGCAGGTAGCCCCCCTCTCCGCCCCCCCCCCCAGACTCTGGGTGTGTGCAGCGTTCCAGTTCAGCACTCAGAGATAGACACAGTTCTCACTCCGCCTCCCGGTGTACGTCCGAAGCGTCGGCTCGGCAGATGGGACAAGTGCGATTGGTCTGGAAGTCAAGCATATTATACAGCATAAAGACATTAACACTGTATCCAACATATTCAACTGAACCAATGAGAACACTTTGAATTGTTAAAAGATGGCCATCCACTCACCTTTAACCATTTATCCACACACTTGGCATGAAATTCGTGGTTACAAGGTAATACCCGAAGTAGCTGCCGACACTCAAAGTCACTAAAGCACACGACACACCTGAGGGGGAGCAAAGAAGAGGAGTCAGCAGGTTGTATATTCAGATGATGAATGGGCTCTCACTGTTAGAGGAGGAGAGAGGCTTACAATGTTTGTTCAGATAGATGATTCTCTGAGTTGAATCTGTAGGACGGAAGCTGCTCTATGTCTGCTTTAGTGAGTCCACGTGGTTTGGCTTCACCCAGCCTCTCTGCTAGATTCAGTAATGCCTACACAGGGAGAGAGACAGACAGAGAGAGATTATGCATGGTCATCATTCATATTCCAACAGTAATGAAGTTCTTCTTGTAGAACATACATGCCATTAATTTTTCACTTCCAGCGATTTATAATGGATTGAACACCTATTTGACCAGAACATCGTAGACTTCTCAGTGAAAAGCGCTACACACCTACTGTATGTTATATACTGTATAGTAGATAGTAGGCCTGCACCCTGAAAGCTGATGATCTCAGTCGAGGTAGATTTTTCAACGTAGTAGTCTTTTAGTAAAATGAAGTTGCTTTGTCAACAAGTGACCTGCCTGTTTAGACAGCAAGCTTCTCAGACGTGTTTCTGTGTACTAGTGCGCCTCACAATGAAACCTTCTCATTTGAATCAACGCCACTGTCACCGGCTCGGTGTTTGCGCCTGTGTCTCAAACCAGGATTCAGACAAAACTGAAAACTGATAGAGAGATAGACACATCTCTGTATTGGGTGGGCAGGTCCCATTCGACTGAGAAAGTTGTAAGTTGTGAACAGACCTACTGTAGTCATGATTGCGTGTGGCTATTTTCCCGTTTCCTTAAGCGTGACACAAACCTCATAGTTCTCCATCTCCACATCATCCACATCCAGGTCTAGACTGATGGCTGGGCCCACTGCTGTTGGAGGCACAGGAAGCATCGACCTGAACAGACAGAGATCAATGATACAATCAGCCCAACCTTATGGCCTTTGGAAGTAGTACATTGTCTGCACATACAGTACTAGCGCCAAGTGCTAACTGAAGTTAATCAGTGTTTCTGTCCTGCTTCTTCACTCCTTTGCTTTTGAAAAGCATTAATGCAAAATCCAGAATACATGGTATTGTTAACCCTAACTCGGCTTGACATACAGTAGATTACATAAAGCCTTTCAGTAAACGAACCACATGACTCAAACTGTTCCATGTCTTTAAGGAGTTTCCTTTCACCGTACGGACAGGTAGCAGACTGCAGTGTTTCCCCCAGTGCTTTATGGCTAAGGCGGCCGCCTTACCAACGCCAGCCCCCCGCCTTGGCTACCTAGTGCTGCACAATTAATGTACTAGCAAGCGCGATGTGTGCTTGTGCGAAAAGGCCGCAATTTGCGGTAAATAAATGTGCAAGTGTCTCCAAGCGTTTCTCAATCAGCTGCTCTGTGTCTGCGACTCTGTGGCACTGCGCGCGCGACCACGCCACACGTGAGTACGGCATGCACGCGGGAGAGTAAACTAGCAGAAGCAAGTTGACACTGAACTAGCGGTGAAAATAAAATACCCTGCTCTATGGGGATATTTAGATGAACAGAAAGAAGAGCTGTGCAAAGCTAGACTAGTGTACAACACTATGGCCCCTGCAAGTTTCAGTAAGTTTACAGAAGTGCCACACTGTAACTGTCTTTGAAATGCATTTAGACATTTTAAGAGGAAAACACATTGTATTATTTCAACGATTGAGTTATTTTTCAAACAGCATGCCTGTGTAGGACAAGATTATTTAATTTCTGAATTTTTAATGCTGCTTTATTTTTATGTTTTAAACTGGGAAATACATGTTCCAAAACTATCAATAACCTCTGTATTTAAAAAGAAATCAAGCAAGAAGGCTAATAATAACCATTTATGAATTATAGGCTATCGCATCACAGTAGGCCTATTGTCCACACTAATCGCACAACAGCCCCCCATTTAAAAAGTTGAATTTTCACTTTGATGTGCTTAAACATGTTAAAGTGTAACTGCACCCTTTTACTTGTTTTTTGAGATAGAAGCTGAATTAAATCACTATGTTGTTAAGGAACACATACAGTATCTCACAAAAGTGAGTACACCCCTCACATTTCTTCAAATATTTCATTATATCTTTTCATGGGACAACACTGAATAAATGACACTTTGATACAATGTAAAGTAGCGTGTGTACAGCTTATATAACAGTGTAAATTTACTGTCCCCTCAAAATAACTCGACACACAGCCATTAATGTCTAAACTGCCGGTTACAAAAGTGAGTACACCCCTGAGTTAAAATGTCCAAATTGGGCCCAAAGTGTCAATATTTTGTGTGGCCACCATTATTTTCCAGCACTACCTTAACCCTCATGGGCATGGAGTTCACCAGAGCTTCACAGGTTGCCACTGGAATCCTCTTCCACTCATTCATGACAACATCACGGAGCTGGTGGATACTGGAGACCTTGCGCTCCTCCATCTCCTGTTTTAAGAAGCCCCAAAGATGCTCAATAGGGTTTAGGTCTGGGGACATGCTTGGCCAGTCCATAACCTTTACCCTCAGCTTCTTTAGCAAGCCAGTGGTCGTTAGGAGGTGTGTTTGGGGTCGTTATCATGCCGCAATACTGCCCTGCGGCCCAGTTTACGAAGGGAGGGGATCATGTTCTGCTTCAGTATGGCACAGTACATGTTGGTATTCAATGAACTGTAGACCCCCAGTGCTGGCAGCACTCATGCAGCCCCAGACCATGACACTCCAACCACCATGCTTGACTATAGGCAATACACACTTGTCTTTGTACTCCTCACCTGTTTGCTACCACACACTCTTAACACCATCTGAACCAAATAAGTTTATCTTGGTCTCATCAGACCACAAGACATGGTTGCAGTGATCCATGTCCGTAGTCTGCTTGTCTTCAGCAAACTGTTTGTGGGCTTTATTTTGCATCATCTTTAGAATAGGCTTCCTTCTGGGACGACAGCCATGCAGACCAGTATGATGCAGAGTGCGGCGTATGGTCTGAGCACTGACAGGTTGACCCCCCACCCCTTCAAGCCCTGCAGCAATGCTGGCAGCACTCATACGTCAATTTTCCAAAGCCAACCTATTGGTATGACGCTGAAAACGTGCACTCAACCTTCTTAAACTGGGCTGCAGGGCAGTATTGCAACATGATAACGACCCCAAACACACCTCCAAGACGACCAGTGGCTTGCTAAAGAAGCTGAGGGTAAAGGTGATGGACTGGCCAAGCATGTCCCCAGACCTAAACCCTATTGAGCATCTTTGGGGCTTCTTAAAACGGGAGATGGAGGAGCGCAAGGTCTCTAATATCGACCAGCTCCGTGATGTTGTCATGAATGAGTGGAAGAGGATTCCAGTGGGAACCTGTGAAGCTCTGGTGAACTCCATGCCCAAGAGGGTTAAAGGCCTACTTCACCGGTTTGAATATGAAGTTGTATTGAATTCTGAGATCCTATGTAGTATAAATGTGCAAAAAAAAAAAAAAATCGGTTCATCCTAGCCTGAGAAAAGGCAGAAAGAGTGTTTTTTTTAACCCTATATTAATCTTACTGTGACATCACAGTAAGATAAATATAGGGTTAAAAAAAAATTACTTTGTAAATATTACTGTGATGTCACAGTAGGAGAAATCACAGTAATATTTACAAAGTAAGGTTTTTTTTTTAACCCTATATTTATCTTACTGTGATGTCACAGTAAGATTAATATAGGGTTAAAAAAACACTCTTTCTGCCTTTTCTCAGGCTAGGATGAACCAATTTCAATTTTTTTTGCACATTTATACTACATAGGATCTCAGAATGCAATACACCTTCATATTCAAACCGGTGAAGTAGGCCTTTAAGGTAGTGCTGGAAAATAATGGTGGCCACACAAAATATTGACACTTTGGGCCCAATTTGGACATTTTTTCTTAGGGGTGTACTCACTTTTGTTGCCTTCAGTTTAGACATTAATGGCTGTGTGTCGAGTTATTTTGAGGTGACAGTAAATTTACACTGTTATACAAGCTGTACACTGACTACTTAACATTATATCAAAGTGTAATTTCTTCAGTGTTGTCCCATGGAAAGATATAATGAAATATTTGAAGAAATGTGAGGGGTGTACTCACTTTTGTGAGATACTGTATATGCTGGTGTTAACATTGAAAAAAATTGCAATATGTTAAATATCGGCAATTTAAGAAATGTTTTGTATTGTAAATCATTTTAGAACTTTACTAAGATTTGAAAAAAACTTTTTTCCATCGGGTTCGAAAAATGACGTACTACTGTACTTTTGGTACAGTAGTACGTCATCACGTCGCCGCAAAGCCGGTCACGCTCTTCACAGGTCCATGGCTGATCCATGAGCTACTACTGTTATACCATCCCTCCAAGGATGTTATTTTGGGGGTTAACACACTTCACTTCTATCGGCAGTGTGTCTGCATTATCTCACACTGTATAACACACACACACACACACACGGACCCGGACTTGTTCATTACTTCACTTGATTGACACACGCTACCGCTCGCTCGCTCGCTCTCCTCGCTCACACACAGACACACACAGACTGCCGCTCGTTCACTTGCGCTACTCGGTCTCCTAACACTACGATAGAAACACCCGCCAACAATTTAGAATAAGAAAGTCCTCCACCTCAGACGACCCATCTGTGTGGCATATGAGCTCACTGTGTAGCGATAGTGCCGTTAGACTTTGTGTCACTCAATATTTCAATGAAGTCATGTCATTCAGATCTTCCTGAGTGACAGCTACTAGCAGCTAGCCCCCTCCTTCACAGACACCGCGCGCCCCCTCCCTCCCGAAAGTCGGCCGGCTGATGTCGGAATGTTTAAAAACAATGGTTCTCAAACGGAATTCAGAATCCATGGTCTGAAAGCATTTTTCAAAATCGTGCAGTAGCTCAAACAGGGGGTGCAGTTACCCTTTAAGTGTATGGTCCATTATTTGTATTTAGTGTGTCTGCATAGTATTGCATTAAAACAGAAGAAGTTTTCTTTAATTGTGCTTTGTACTGTCTGCATGTCTGCACATAATTTGTACCTGCACATAGCAAACAAAATTGCTCAACTGTAAGGTCAGTGTCTGTTGTATTTTTGTATTCAAATAAACAGTTGTTTATTTCTTTACTGCGCATTGGCATCTTTGAGCAAAATACCCCCAAAATCTTCGCCTCCTGTGACCCTGGCCAGTGACCACCTTGACTAAGACATTTTCTGGGGGAAACACTGGACTGTGAGGAGACTCCACCTCTGAACAGGCTGCTTTTCCTCTAGATACTCACAGGAAGTAAGGGAGGAAGCCTGGGTAGAAAGACGGCGGTGGAGGAGGAGGAGGGGGGAGGGGCTGCTGCAACCGGTATCTCTGTCCACTCACTCGCCGGGGCAGCATGTGGGGATATGGCTGAGGAGAAACACACACACATTCAGGCTGGGGGTTTAAGGCAGCCGTCTTTGCTCATTTCCCGTAAGAAGGGTAGAAAGTTTCATTGAAGTCTGACTTTGCTCATCTGTCTTGATGAGCAAAGTGGGTAAAACGTTTACATAACTGCAAACGCAAGAACAGTTTTAAAATAACATGATACATATACTATCTTATTTTTTCCAGGTTTATTTTTTTGCATATTAGCTTCTGTGTTCATTATTTACTTTGTCTAAAGCTTCATTTTCACATGAAAAGTAGAACCAATGCAGTTACCAGCCAGTCCACTAGGGGGCAGACATGAGTCACACAGCTGTCAATCTGACCCTGCAGAAGAAGTCTAAAACCCCTATAGGAAGCACCAGCTCATTCCCAAGCTCCCAACCACACCGAGTTCTACCAGCATCCAATGCGGAAGTGCCAGACATTGCAGTACCTCCAGACAACTGTCTCAACAAACAGACAAACTTTTGATGTGTGTTTTGGGTCGTTGTCCTGCAACAATGTCCACTGGTGCCCAAGGCCGAGTTTCTCTGCCAACTGCCTGATGTTGTTGTTAAAAATCTTGGTGCATCAGGTTCCCACCACGATGTTTGACAGTGGGTATGGTGTTCTTAGGGTAGGTATTTCAGTCTGCATTGTATGTATAGTTTGTACATGGTTCCTACAGCTTAATGCAAGTTAAATTGAAGACTTTTTAATGCCACTTGAAATTAAATTTAAGACCAACAGACCAAAGGAAAAATGTATTGTCTCGGTGGTCAGACACCACAGTAACTCTGCTTTCAGCGTAGACGTCATTATCTGTATCTGTTCAACCAACAAAATAATCTGTATATGTTTCTGTATTCGGATATGAAGCCGGAAATGGCCGGGGCTTATGTCTGATTTTTTTTTTTTTGCAATTATTGTCCCTTCAGTGCATCAAACTGATTTAATATTGGCATATCATTAATTATGAGATACATTTCTACCTCATACTGTACTTTTCATCCGTTTCTCTCTCTCATTATAAGTTATATGAACTGTCTGAGCCCCACTAGCCCTTTGACTGGGGGATATAATGAACATTCAGAATCTGAAAAAGAACAGTATTACATCACAGTAATTAAATTAGTCTATTTTATTTAATTTTTTCATCTTTTTATTTTTAACTCAACAAAGTTTTATGATATATCGATCCGAGATCTAATCGATCTATTTTGCCCAATTTATTTCCCTCTACTCTCTCACTCACTCTGTCGCTCGATCTCTCCCTTTTTTTCTAACTTGGTTCAATGAATAATTACTTTGGATCAGGAAACAGCGTTTAGTGCTCTACAAGTGATCAACGCACAAAGATTATATTATTTTTTCAGCTTATCTCTTAGTTATAAACAGATTTTTTTTTATTTTTTTATTATTATTATTTTTTATTATTATTATTATTATTATTTTTTTTTTGTATTGTTGTCTATGTCCCCATGTTTTATTTTGATTTACATATGCTCTAGGAATTAATAAATTATGTGTATAAACCAATATTCCCTTCACGGACTTACATACACACTCATACACTTACACACGCACATTTTCTGCTTTTATATTGATGTTATTATTATGTTGTTTTTATATATAATTTGTTATTATTAGTTGTTTATCACTTTATGTAGTCATATGATTTTTTGTATGTTTATTTTGTGTTTCCTTATAACTTTGTGAAATTTTAACATTATTTAGGTGGAGGCTTCAAATAAGCCCATCGGGTTTTCTGCCTCTCCCTGCACTGTATGTTATTTGTATTCTTTGCCATTCTTTATGTATGTTTCTTTTTTAATTGTGCAAAAAAAAAAAAAAAAAATTGTATGAACTAAACAGGCGAAGCGTCACATATCGAATGTTTAAAGATCGATTGTGTCTATTTAATAGCATTATACAGCCCGCTGCCCGCTACTAGAGAGACGTGGTCCATGTTCAGAGGTCTGAAATAAATGAAAGGCAGGAAGGGCTGACGGTGATACGGGCTGCAGAAAATTCCAGCGGAATGGAGAGAGACCGCGGGTAACGGAGCCATGCATAAATGCAGCCGGTCTTTCTCCTCTCCGCCGCGGCAGCGGAGATGAACAGCTGATCGGTGCCACTATAGTTAAGGCAGCACGCGCTGCGTCAATTTAGCGCTTAATAAATAAATATTTTTCCCCCGAATATAATGAGACTATCGATCGATCTCATTATCCGTGCTTTTCCGAATAGCCTACACATGTTCGGATTCGGGCTCATCCCTAGTACGCGTGCAACCGAACATTGTCTGGAGATTTGGTGCTGCTGTCCCGGTTGTTGAAATCGGAGGTGGAGCATGGAGGGGTGGAGGCACGGCACGACGAGTAGAACAGAACAGGGAAATACCTGGCGTTTGTTGACAGCTTGATTTTGAGGCTTTGTGTTTCGCGCTGTGCATGTACAACGTGCCTCGTATAAATTGCCGGGTACCGGTTTCAGCCAGGCAGAAAAATCCTTGTTGGATAGCCAAATTTTGTTGAATTTACACTTTCCCATGATGCGGGCCGACTGCTACTCATGCTGCTACTGCTACCTGAACGACGTGCGTCTGCTCTGAGTCACGGCCGCAAACAAATGTTTTGTTGGTTCCGCTCCTTTCTTTATATGTCCATGTTCCGCTCTCGTGATTGCGCGACATTAAACTATTCGGCAATTTATTAAAAAAATAAAAAATGTTACGTATTATTTTTAGATTTGAGACCAATTACAGTCATAAAATCCTACTTACCATGTGTTAACATTTTTAAGACCTTTGAAAGATGGATTTAAGACTTTTTAATGCTAATTAAGGCCTTATATTTAGATTTATGCATTTAAGACTTTTTAAGGATCCGCGGGAACCCTGTTGTATGGAGTATCATCTCATTATGCATACATTAGACCAGTAAATGCAATGGCCCCCAAATGACTGTTCGCCTGGAGCCCCCAAATGGCTAAGTTCGCCACTGGATGCAGATGGTATATTGAGGTCAGCCCGGATGCTACATCCATTTTATATACTATCTATGCACATACCCTGTCCAGGGTGGGAGGGAAATGCAAGATTCCCTGTGAAATAAGGGCCTTTACAATGTGCGACTGTCTTACCACTCCAAAGGGAAGCTCCTGATGCAGAGGCTCTTGAGGAAGATACTGTAAGGGCAGAGTAGGAGGCAGCGCTGGTGGGTGATGAGAGGGAGGGTAGGAGAAGGTTCCCAACGGGTGCTGGTCCCCTCTTAGGTCCACTTCATTGTCTACCCTCTGTAGAGGCTATGTGCACAGAAAAGGTTACGGTTAAGACCCCACATGTTCAATGTTCACATGCAAATATACAAACTAGTCATTAGATTCTACAGCCATTATACAGTCTTGTTTTCACTAGGGCTGGGAATCTTTTGGAATCCCACCATTCCAATCCCATTCAAAACCATTCTCAATTCAGTTCAAAGGAGTATTTCAGGATCGTCTCCAGTCCGTTGTGGAATTTTGGCACAAAAGCAAATTAAACTCCATGTTTTCTCTATAGTATTTGAAGTCTTACTTTAATGTGAAGTAGGGCTGCAACTAACGATTATTTTAATAATCGATTAATCGGTCGATAATGTTTTCGATTAATCGGATAACAAAAAAGAAACATTTGTAAATGCCGCATCTTTATTCAAAAACTGAACATTACTTCAAATTCACAGTGCAGACTGAAGTGTCAAAACACCAGGTTATTGCTCCAACGTCCCGGAACTATTAAAAGTAATATTAACCCTTTGGTGCTCTTGGGGACGTTTTTGTCCTTTCGCACTTTTTTTACGCTCTTTTTTGTGTATAACTTTGGCTGTGCTTATGTTAGCTGAAATATTTTTGGCCAGGGATTTTTTTTCTTCAAATATTTTGTTTATTTCTACTCAGCAACTTTGTACAATCTATTATAAAGGCTGTACACTTTTTTGTTCCTCTCAGCTCCCTAAGGACGTTTTTGTCCCCTATTGACTCCCATTCAAAATGGCCTTTTTTCACCAATTTGATCCTGCTGTCATTACAGCATAAAATATTTTTTTCAATGATTTTATGCTTTCATCCTAGACACAAAGCATCAAAATTGATCATTTTCAACACCATCAAAATTTTGAGCCATTTCCCTATATTTGGCATAGGGTTGAATTACAAGCAATTTTCCAGGTTGTCGGTCCTGCCCCCCACAGTGCAATAGAAAAAAAAATTCAACCTAAATGGTGTGAGTGTGATGGTAGGGATGCTAGTGTGTGGTGCATATGTGTGTATTGAGAAAATATAGTGTGTGTGTTTGTGTACACACAGCCAAACTTTACAAACTCAAACGTGTATGGAAAAAATGGCCCAATTTAAACTTTATTTTTTCAAACCATAGCCATGATGACAAACACATGTAAATGTGATGATATTAGGCAATAATCCAACACTTAAGACACCAAAATTGCTTTTTTAGCCCTATCTAGCTCAATCATTTATTTTCTCCAGTTTTTTTTGAGGATCAAATATGCTCCCTAAAACCATTTTTGTACTTTTTTGTAATTTTTTAGAGTTGCAGGCCTAAACATAAGAAATATGATAAATTAATGGAAAGTGTGGATCCATATGGATACCTTAGGGTTGTGTATGTGTGTGTGTTGTGAAATTACTGTGTGTGTATGTGTGTGTGTCTTTGTGCGTATGCATATGTGTGCAGCTGTAATGTGCAATTTGTGGGTTTTCAGGTGGCTGCAGGTTTACTTTGTTACTTTGTTGACATCATCAAAGAAACTGGAATTAAAAGGTCAAAAGCAACTAACAATGAATTAATATTTGATATGTATGTAAAGAGGTCAAGTGGGATAAAAGGTTTTAAAAAAAAAAAGTAGAAAAAAATATTACTGTATAATGTGTTTAGGGCAGTTTATAGGGAGGTCATGAGAGGGAGTATTTATTTGCATCTGTGACTGCACAAATACTAAACATGTATCAAAAGCAGTTTTATTGCAAATCATTAACATATCCTAGAGTCTAATTATCCCACTCAAAAAAATCCACTTTGCATCTATTATATGAGAAATTTTTCAATTATTGTGTTTTTTTTAAATAAAAATGGCTCGCGTCATCACATAAGCATGCATGTAAAGGGTTAAAAGCAATTACAAATGAATGAATATTTGATATGTATGTGAAGAGGTCAAGTGGGATAAAAGGTTTGTAAAAAAAAAAGTAGAAAAAAATATTAATGTATAATGTTTTTATGGCAGTTTATAGGGAGAGGACGTTTTTGTCCTCTAAGGTCATGAGAGGGAGTATTTATTTGCATCTGTGACTGCACAAATACTAAACATATATCAAAAGCAGTTTTATTGCAAATCATTAACATATCCTAGAGTCTAATTATCCCACTCAAAAAAATCCACTTTGCATCTATTATATGAGAAATTTTTCAATTATTGTGTTTTTTTTAAATAAAAATGGCTCACGTCGTCACATAAACTTGCATGTAAAGGGTTAAAAGCAATTACAAATGAATGAATATTTGATATATATGTGAAGAGGTCAAGTGAGATAAAAGGTTTGTAAAAAAAAAAGTAGAAAAAAATATTAATGTATAATGTTTTTATGGCAGTTTATAGGGAGAGGACGTTTTTGTCCTCTAAGGTAACCAAGGCGTAGTAAAAGTTAAGGATACCCAAGGGTTAAATGATAAAAAATTAAAAATAAACTTAACTGGGATAACACAAAAAAAACATACAATGTATGATATACATTTATACAGTATATAAGGGATGTCCATGGTAAACCAGTCAACCGATAAGATTTTTAACCAGTAATTTTTAACGGTTAAGAAAATTAAATCATCTTAATTTCTCTCAGATGACAGGAGATGTTAGATTGTTATTGATATTGATACAATTTTCGAGACTCCTTAACGATCCAAGTCTTTATTGATATTACTAGTGATACTTTTCTATTATTTTGTTGAAATAGAACTTGTATTAATGCTTTAATTGCTGATATGATCATAGCTCAAGATAGGACATTAAACAGGTCATAATTCCATCTTTACTATCTATTTTATATTGCTGGGAAAACAAGTTTTCGCCAAAATCTCGAATTTTTTTTGTGCTGCATTTGAACACATCAATCATATTACTGAGCCTGAACACATCACAGTTGACATGTTTGCTACTTGTTTTAAGCTAACTAGCTCTATATCCTTCCGATTTTAACATGGATTTAAAAACTGGATTACTATTTTTAACTGAAGGGACTTTTACACCGTTCGGTTGTGTGATTACTGCCGCTGCTTTGAATGACTGTTGATGCGCCGATGCCGACTCTTCGGGCCCGTCTGCACACCGTCTGCAGCAGTTTTTTTGGACTAGACGGATACTGAGTTGAAGGAGTTTTTTTAACCCAAAGACAGCAAAGGTACAACACTTTTATATAGGCCTACAGTCCAGTGTTAGATATGACCAAAATACAAGCTGTGGCCGCTCACACTATAGCTTTCCCGCACCGCTTCACGTGCGGAAGGCTCACTGTGGGCGTGCATGAACCTGTCGGCGGCTGGATGTAAACAGTGCCGCGCCTACAAGTGACTTTTTAATCGCGAGACTCAACAAATCGATGACCAAATTCGTTGCCAATGCTTTTAGTAATCGATTTTAATCGATTTTATCGATTCGTTGTTGCAGCCCTAATGTGAAGCTTGTAATGCATGTGATTTGAAGGCAAGTCAACATTACCGGTTACAGCAAAATACATATTTTGCAAGAAAAATCTAAATATATATATATATTTTTTTTATTCTTTTGTCCAAATTATGAATAGATTTGTAATCCAGAAGATAGTAATCGCAATTTTCACATGAATGGATTTTTTTCAACAGCCCTAGTTCTCAGTGATACAGGTGTGACGACTCACCATGCGTGGGTGCTGAGGCTGTAAAGGGACGAACTGGCTCAAAGGAGTAAGGTGCGGCGGCTGGTGGGGGGGCACGGATGGGGTCGTGTGTAATACAAAATGTTCGCTGGAGATCAGGGGTGGAAAGGCTTGATAAGACACTGGCATATGCTGCATGGTGCATGCCTGTATGAGCTGAGGAGAGAGAAAAAAACACACCAGACAGACATACATTTATTAAAGTCACTTTCCTTATTTTTTCTGTCATTTCATTTATGTCAACAATCAAAGCTTCCAACACTTGAAGCAGCCTCCATCTAACTAAAGAAAATGTGCTCTTTTTATATTAGCAGTAGGACAGTTATAACAAAAGCCTGTTTTACCCGTGTAGTGAAAATAAGAAACACATTAAAACCACAGCACTGACAGTAACACCACACTATTATTCTGAAGTCTGTTGGTTACCACAAATGAACTAAATGCAAACGAGTCCTGTTTGTGTTGTTTTCTAACTGTGCCAACATCGAGACTTAACCACACATTTTTGCACAGTAAGCGCGGCCGCTCATATGTTAGTCATGAACAGTGACAGACTGAATGGCTGGTATGGTGTGCTACATGGATGCCACTGACATGTGGGGCTCTTCCTTTTTCAAACTCACAGGAGGAGGAAGGCAGCAGAGCAGAGAGAGCTGTCCGCTGAACATTACCGAGCATGCTGGGAGCTGCTGTGTGTTGCACCCGGGGAGGGGCTGCCCGCTGTGGATGGGAAATCCGTGAGTCGTCACCGTCGTAACAGTGTACGATATTGGAACCGATCCCTGGTGCATCTTTTAAGACAAGAAGATGGGGAGAGATGGGGTTACTCCACAGTCGCCCGTAAACGCACACAAGCCTATCGGGCCAAAAAGACACATTGCCCTGCATGTTTTATAGTCCCTCTGCATATCACTGAGGGCACTGAGCATAACACAATTGTTTAAAGGGACAAGGCAGACAAAAACTATTTTCTTTTTTTGAAGCACTGGTCTGTTTTGATATTGTCCTTCCATGACATGTCTTCTTTCATAATTAGTTTAAATAAAAGGTTCCAAATGTACATTTAGGTGTTCATTTGACCAAACCTTGTTTTTTTGCATCTGTTTATTTCTCCTGTACAACCATCTTTAACGGCCATTATTTTAAAGTTTTTTTTTTTTCAATATTTCAAAAGTCTCAACTTCTAAAGCAATTACATTAACCTTTACTTATCATAATCATGATTAGAACTTTTCTGAAGGTTAATACAGGAAGATTTGTTCATATGTTAATTGTCTGATTACAGTATATAGTATAGTACACTATATTATTATTAGTATAATATAGTATTATACATTTTATTTTAAACATGCCGAAAATGCATTTTTAAAGACCTGTCCGTAGTCTTTGTAGGTCTATAAAATTTAAAGAAAAGACTATTCAAAATTGGTTCAATAAAAACGTTGGACACAAATACCTTGAAAAAAATGAAATAAAAGATCCCGTGTGTTGCTGTATGTAATTTATGATCATCAGAGAAAAAAGAGACTGTTTAAAAAATAAATATTTAAAAGTTCCTTGTAGCTAATTTAATGAAAGTAATCAACTAGCAAAGTTCAATGAGGATACCACTAAGTTAAAAATGTTGTACTGTTAAGCTGCAGTGTTTTATCTTAATACATGTAATGAAGTGGTGGTACCTGGTCGTGTAGATCCACCATGATGGGGCTCTGTTGGGGCAGGTGAGCAGCAGGGTGAAGCATGCGTGGTGCGGTGCTGGTGTGGCTGTATTGTCTGGACTCATCTAAAGGAACCTGGTGGTGGTTTTGGGAGAAAAGCAAACGATGGAAGTTCTCATCCTGGACCAGGGAACTGTGCAGTACAGGTCGGTCTCGTCTCCCCCACTGGCGTCTCGCTGGTGGACTGCGACATCACATAGGGACAAAAATGGAGAATTGGCACATAGTTCAATGCACTATCCCTATAAACAGGTAGATGTTTTTTTTTGTTTTTTTGCTATCATCTCTTGAAGTACCTCTGAATTGCATTAGTTAATGTGCTTTTGCACCATATACAATTTAAATTTGTTAAAAATAAATGTTTGGTTTTGAAAGAACTAGTCAGTTTCGTCATACAACACCAACTCATAACAGTCACAATACTTGTTCAGTGGTAGGGTTTTTCCATATAAAAATGTATCGATGAAAATCTGCATTAAAGATGTGATATTTTGAAGATATTTATTTATGTTTATAAAAAAAAAACTATTGTCATAGTGATGCACCGACGTGGTTATTGAGTCGGTGTGTAGTTTTATACATAACTATAATAATTACATAACAATTTACTGTAGCTGGAGGTTCTAAGAGGCAGGTTACACGGTAAGGATAACAAACGCAAAGGTATTTTTATGTTTGCGGCCTGTCATTTACATGATTAGAGGCAGGTTTCAACATAACTTTTTTTTCCTACTGGCCCGCCGGGCCAGTGGATCCGAGTTTTACTGGCCCCTTGTATATTTTCACTGGCCCTGCACACACTTTTTTTTTCTTCATAATTTAGTGTCAATAATTATAATACCTGTATTAGAAAAATAACCAAATCTAAAGGGAATATCTATACTGTAACAGTATAGATATTCCCTTTAGATTTGGTTATTTTTCTTTTAGTTAATTATATGAAATATTGATATTGCTCAAACACATAATATAAAACCAGGAAAACATATTGAATTTGAAGCCTACAACTGAAAGTATGTTGAAGGGGTCGGCCAGTATTTTAAAGTCCAACAGTTTGATGATTGTTTTTATTCTTGAATTTGGGCAGTTTAATGAATAGTTCACCTGCAGAAGTCATGTTCAAACATAAAAAAAAAATAAGAGATGAAGGTCTGATCATTCTTTGTGGTGTGGTAGGCTGTTTTTATTACTTTCTCTATATGCATTAGGGATGTGAATGTGTCGACCGAATGACCGGTTTTCCACTTGCGCTCAAGTTGACTTTAAAAATAAAATAGAAATCCGAAAATCAGGGGGTTATGCCGTTTCTTTAATAGGAGATTTCACCGTGTATGTGAGTTCACGTCTGGTCGTGAGCGCGCTGCAGGAGCGTCACTTCAGCATGAAGTGTCAGCTTCACATAAGAGTCCAGTGTGGGACCATTTTTTCAAACTATTGATAAAAAACAATGCAGTGCAAAATATGCAGCAAAAGTTAAACGCTCGTCTGAGACTATGACGTTAAATCACCTTAGAAACACACAATGCCTTCGTCCGACCATAGCAGCGTTTCACCGTGAGATCTCGCCAGTGAGTGAGTGAGCCGTCGCGCAGATGAACTGTGGTTTGTGGCTAAAATAATAACCGGGGATATTCCCCCCGTTAGCGATTTCAATGGGAAAGACTTCCGCGATCTGATTGTATGTCTCGAGCCTGAAAAAACAGTGCCATGTCGGCAGACAAACTGCGCGACTATAGAAACTGTCCAGTGAGCCGAGTCCCTCCGTTGGTTTCTGTCTACAACCGACACAATCACCGGAGACGCATTCACAGCGTTTAAATAAAGCCTCTCATTTGTATTATCATTGGGGCTTGCATGCAAATACTGTAACATTACGGCGGCAGCTAAAGGAAAAGCGCAGTTTTCACTTCATTTTCTGCACCTCAACCTCTGCTGTGGGGAGAAAGAAAGGGGGCAAAGTAAGTCGATTGATTTGTCGACTCGCAGGCACTCGAAGCGAGAGTGCGCCCGCTTGTTGCTCCGCCTGTCAAAACGCCCACGCATCGTTTGTCCACTGGCCTTTCATTAAAAAATATATTTTATATTAGGTTTATTATATTGAGTTTTAAATAAACACTGCTTTCATTACGACTCTCAACGCGCATTTCAATGAACCATGATGTAGTCTACAAAAAGATACTGAACTGTGATTGGCCGTTACTGGCCCGGGCGGGACAGTGACTGGCCCCGGGCCTACGGGCCATGCGTTATGTCGAACCCTGAGAGGCCAATGCATTCATGAAAACGTAAACTTTTGAAACCAGGGTCCCAGATCGGAATCGTTTAGGGTGTATTCACACTGGGAAAGTCGACTAGTTCACTTGCTTTGGTCCTGACCAAACAGAGTTTAGATTTTTTTTGTTTGGTGTGGTCCACTTTCATATTGCCCCTTTTGCAAGTGAATCAGCATCACGAAGCAAAACCACACGTGATCTGAGGTCATTCATTCATTGGACAGACATTCTGGGGTGGAGAGAAGCAGGAAGCACGAAGTAAAAACTGTGAAATATATCATTGATATATAATATGGGGTTAAAAATCATAAAAATGCCTATCTAGCCTATAAATAAAAAAGAAAAACATCAAATTATTGTTGTTTCATATGGTTATAATATGTAGCCCTATGACAATGCCACGTTATGTGGCTTGTAGTCTACGATGTGAAACATAATTTTTACTGTATTTTTGCTGCTGGACGTGCGACTTGCGAGAAGAATAGGCTCAAGCTGACCCTCAGCTGATTAAGCTGTTTATCAGCTGGGTATCAGTTCCGGCGCAGTTCAGCTCCAAACTGACACAGGGATAGTATGGACGGTCCCGTACATGGGAAGCAAAATAAAAACACACACTTCTTGCGCAGCGTGAACCTGTTAGCACTGTGCGGGAGACGCTCCCCTCTCCTTCATCTGATCGCTGAACGCATTCAGCATTTTTACGCGTCCTCTCGATCAAATGTAGGGCTGCAACTAACGATTATTTCAATAATCGATTAATCGGTCGATTATTTTTTCGATTAATCGATGAATCGGATAAAAAAAAGAAACATTCGTAAATGCTGCATCTTTATTCAAAAACTGAACATTACTTCAAATTCACAGTGCAGACTGAAGTGTCAAAACACCAGGTTATTACTCCAACGTCCCGGAACTATTAAAAGTAATATTAAATGATAAAAAATTAATAATAAACTTAACTGGGATAACACAAAAAAAAACATACAATGTATGATATACATTTAAACAGTATAAGGGATGTCCATGGTAAACCAGTCAACTGATAATATTTTAACCGGTAAATACTAACGGTTAAAAAAAATTAAATCATCTTAATTTCTCTCAGATGACAGGACATCGTTAATTTGTATTGATATTGATACCATTTTCAATTTGGGTTTGGGTTTAATGTGTTACTAGAGTAGGCCCATATGTGGCGCTTCCATCTCCTCCATTCCACAGGTCCGCTACTGTATAGTTGCGTGTCTCGCCTTTTTCCTTCCGCATGCACTTTACGATTTCGCCAGTTGTTATTTCTAAATTGCGAATTTCCTGGTTTGTCGCTGTCTGACTATTGCGGCATAGTCCGCCGTTGAGGGAAATACAGTGAGAGTGCATGGCGTGCAGCTGTTCAATGAGGATATTTTTTCCGATTCAAATCATTGTAACATTTTAAATGAAGAGACCTATGTGGCGCTATTGTAGGTTAATTGTGAACGAATGTGTGGGAAACCCTGCAGTATCTTGGTTTCATGTTAAATCAGTGTCACTTGTCATTAATTGTATATAAAAACTCTTCACTTTAATACAGTGACACGATATGGATATCTCCCACAGTGTTTCTATCATAAACTCACTCTTAGCTCTCATTCCCTCTCAGCCAATCACTGTGGGCATAGAAGGTATGAACATGACATCATCCATAGCAACAGGGTCAACACCGCCCTCTATTCTTAGCTTAGGAGTCCCTCCCATTCCTTAGTAAAAGTTGATCTTATCAGCTTTGTGAATAGGTTTTAAGAAATTACTCCTTACTAAGAACTTTTAGTGCTCCTTAGGAGTACTCTTAGCGCTAAGAAAAAATGTTTTGTGAATACGGCCCCAGATCTTTAACCACTGTATATTGCATTGTAATGTTTTTTTTATAATCTTGTTTTGTCAAAAAAAAAGCCACTTGTGGACAGGTGTTGAAAACTAGCATTTGAAACCCTCTCAATCTTAAAGGAATACTTCATCCATACGGAACAGGCGTTCTATCATTATAAAATCACTATTATAATATAATGAATTAGGTTTTTCTTCCCTCAGTCTTCCCTTGGCCCAGCTGTCCTGTTAATCCTAGCCCTTACTGTGATGTCACAGTAAAGAAAATGTAGGGTTAGACAGTGAGACCATAAAACACTCTTTCTGCCTTTTCTCAGGCTAGGATGAACCAATTTCAATTTTGTTTGCACATTTATACTAAATAGGATCTCAAAATTCAATACACCTTCATATTCCCACCGGTGAAGTAGGTCTTTAATCATTTAAAGTTAGATATGACACCATTTTATCTTTTAAGAGAGTTTTTTTTACCTTCTCCTGAGATGCACTGGGGCGATGCAGGGCTCTGCGAGGAACCTCAGTGGGTTTAAGGGGGCTGTTGGTGGCAGCCTATTTACTGCTATTTCCCATGGTCGCATTGGTGACGTCGTGCAGACCGGTCACACTCTGGGACAGGAGACCGTACAGCGGAGGCACTTGTATGTTGCCTCTGATTGTCTTAACCCTGCAAAAAACCACACAAATTGACAACTGATTTTTCTCAGAATGCTATGAAAACGTCTTAATATCCTTTTGTCTTTCAACCCAGCACACGGTCTACTTTCACTTTTATCAAAGAGTCATGAAGGTGTGAGCTAGTTTCCGTCCCGCTTTCCAACAGGAATAGGGGAGAACGGGGTAATTTGTCACACGGGTTGGTTGTCACAATCGTTATATCTCGGAACCAGAAGGCGCTGTCTGTGAAATTTTGGTATGTAAATATCCAGAATTGGGATCAGAGGTCACCTACATAGTCTTCCTTGGCGTTAGACTGCTGAATTTGAGGTACCATAAAAAGTGTGAAGGGTAAACCAGGGTTTTTCCTGCATAGAGAAAGTTTTGGCGCGCGCCAAAGCGGATTTATCCAGCGCCAAAGGAAAATCAGGAGCGCCAAAATGATAAAGATTGAGAATAAATATAGCTATTTAAAACCTCTCCAAATTCAGCCCAATTTTAGTCATCCTTCTTGAGGGGCTGGGCAATAACTTGAATTTAATTTTCGATTACTATTACGGCTTCCCTCAATCATGAAAACAAAATAATCATTATTAAACTATCATTGTTCCGCACGCAGGGGCATGCAGGCTTGTAAATGCAGCGAACCCTTCTGCTATGCGCTCCGCTCGGCCCCTCCCTCACCTGGTAGTTATATCAGCTGGTCCAGAGCAGTACGAGGGAGATGTTACGCATTGCCGGGTGTTTTGAAAAACTTCTAGATGACGAGAATAAAAGGTAAAACTAATTGTGTTGTCTGAAAACACTTCAGACTCACAACAAACTAAAATAATGTGCAAGATATGTCACGCGCGGACACGCGAGTCACGTAACATACGCGACCACGAGAGAGAGAGACAGAGAGAGAGAAAAAAAGGCATATACGACCTGATCTGCACCTTTAAACATCCCGACCAATTTGTTTATTCACTTTAAGTTGAATCATAGTGGTCTATGACCAAGCAATCACTGAATAAAAAACACAGGAGGTTTAAAGCTCCTTGACTCCTGCCACCACAACTGTCAACACTACAATGCAACTATATCCACCCTGCTCCTTGACATAAATAAATCATGCCCTTACATTTAATGCTATCAAAAGACGTGCCCTATCAACACCATTTACAACTGGTTATTTTTATTTTGACATATTTATTTTATTCAATTATTAAAAATATGTTTCACTTTTTTAGCCTATTTCTATTCTCCCTGTTTTCAGTTCAATTAGGCCTTTGTTTAAAGTCCAAAGTCATGGTGTTATTAGAAAAAAAAACTTTTTAAAAGTAAAATAAATGCATAATGTTCTTAACTGTCTTTAATAATCGTGATTACACAATGTGATTACTCAAAATAATCATGATTATGATTTTTTCATAATCAAGCAGCCCTACCTTCTTGCAATTTCCATGGTTTAGATCAATTAGAAACAATTAAAGTATTAAATAGGTAGGCCTAGTCATTATTAGTATTTTGACTTCATATCTACAGGTTGTTTATTGTGATTTCATAAGCGTCAGTGAGCTCCATGGTAACGCAGTGATTGACAGGCTGACTGAAATGCTCTTTATCTGGACAGAAACTGCCCTCTCCCAACCCCACACCCTCTTAAAATACATAAACCATTTGCCTTTACTGTTGCACATAGTCGCAACCCCAAAAAAAGTCGGTCGCGTACTGACCCCCCAAAGGCCCATTCTGAGCCAGGAAAAACCCTGTAAACTATAGTTTAGATTGTGGTTAGCAAGCTAATTAGTTGTCAGATGGTTGTTGGCCTTGATGCTAGCAAGAAATTCAAGTTGGGGTTGGTCGTCACATTTTTTGGGGGGTTGGTTGTCACATGTTAACCAAAGGCTACAGCCAGAAAAGGAACCCAATAATGAAATAAATTGTCAAGCTGTATCCTCACTGACACCCCAGAGAAGGAAAGAATAGAGCAGGAAAAGGCAGCTAGCATGCAAAAGAAAAAAGGGCAACAAAATCAAAACAACCCAGTGCATCCCAAACTAGACCAGTTGCCAAGGCTACAGTAAGTTATGTAGGCCTATTTGTCAACTTGACAATGCAATTAAATGTTCAAATTTAGTTCTACTTTCTTTCCTTCTTTTTATGATTATTCCCATTAAGATAACATTGTGACAAACAACCCCATAGTGTGTGACAACCAACCCCTTGATGGGGTTGGTTGTCACAATGTGTAAGGGTGTCTTTGAGGATTAATTTCTTCTTTATTACAATAAGATAGAAAAAGTGAGCAGTACACATTTCAAGCCAACACCTTAAGCTTCAATTTAATGTAGGAATGACTATTGAAAGATGTTTTGGTGATGAGCAATTCTCACTAGAGTAAAAAGTGTGCCTACTTACAACGTTCTCCCCTACAGCAGATTTCAAGTGAATTATGTTCCACTCATATGTTAAGACCTTATAATTAAAAAAATTCAGATCTCTGACATCAAACACAATAGTGGGTGAATTTAAATTGCTGGTTATTTCTGTATGGACCATTCCCGGTATTTGTCAACACAATTTACGGCAAAAGCTAATTTTTCAAGTGTAGGTTAAATATAATGTAATCCAATCCAATTTCAAGTGATGTAAATCCCCTAGAATTAAGAATGAAAGGAATAGAGTAAATTGAGAAATTGTTTGGGACTTCAAAGTTAACTGAAACACAAGTGTTGTTCAGGAAATAATGTATTGCATTGCAGGATAACATTTAGTTCCACGTTGCCTTGCTCTCTTAAATACCACAGCTCCTCTAGTTATTTATCTTGATAACATTTGATTGTGCCTATGTGAAATAGTTAGTTTTTAAATTATGAAGAAAATGCATACACTTTTAAAACACATTTCCCAATTATAAGAAAGGTAAAGGTATGTTGTCTACTACAGGTGCCTAATTAGACGAATGCAGATCTAGGCCGTTATAATTAAATGTAGGTTGCTTTCTAATTCAAACTAAGTCACAAAGGTATCTCCGTTCAGGAGTAAACAACATGCTTTAGTTATATTTGTAAAATTATAGTAGGCTACGACCGTAGCTAAAGGTGTTGCTAAAATAGTGAAGTGTTATGTGTGGAAGTGTAATTAATGTGGTATTTTCCGTGGACCTATTAGATTATTAGAGGTAGGCCTATAATAGGGGTCGCTGTAGCCTGCCTGAACAAAAACATGGTAAGCCATGTGCTCAAAAGACAAAGCAACAACAAAAGATTTGGTAGGCAAGCAGGACCACACGCTACCACACATTATGTGAGGCCACCGTAAACACAGATTCTTACGTAATATCATGCAAAGCCATGCAAACATCACTGCGAAAATGACAAACAGCATCGTTGTAATTAATCGGTTGCCCCTAACTGTCAGGGGCAAATTCGACGTCCCCCGTTGAAGGAGAACAGCTAACTTTAGCCACGCTAGGCTAAAGCTTTGTCCAAGCATAGCAAGACTCAACAACAGCAGATAGCAGGCTACTAAGCCAGCACGCTAATTCATTGGGTTAAGTAGCATATGGCTTCATTTTCTACCTGTGTAAATATGAACCACATATAAAAGAGCAGCATTGCATGTGAAGGTTTTAGCTATGTGAGTTGGCCAACAACACAGCCCACAGCTTACTTTCTTAGCTAGTTTGCTCGCTCGTTGAGAAGGGGAGATGGCAGGTGTTTCAGCCTCCGAAATGTCGTGTCCCATGAAGTTATCGTTGCCTGTAACCGCCTTTAACCGACTATCATCACCGGATATAAACTAACGTTACCGCACTATCAACCGACTAGCTGTTTCTTTCCTCTTTTTTAACAATATCGGACAGAGCTGGTATTAGCTTGCTAACGTTAGCCCTGGCTAACATAGATTTATAACAGCTTTATACATAGGGAAAATGTCCGGTGGCCCTTGAATGTCCAGTTCGTTAACGGCAGCGGTTACCTCAGCTATGAAATGCCGTTAAACGTGCGGAAAGATAACGTAATCTACCCAACGACAGTAAACATTCCTTGGCGCGTGTATGTTCCTTGAAAATGCATTGTTGTGACGAAACCACGCCCCCTTACACAGTGTCCAATCAGCACACAGCAATCACAGACAGTAGACCTCCAGACAGTCTTGGCTACAATGTATCAAAACAAGCAGTTCCTGTTATCTGTAGCTTGTAATTTGGGGTAACCTACATTTCAAATGTATTCTTGTAGTGGAATCGAAAGCACTTATACACCACATTTATAAATGCCTTTGTCAAATACTGTAAGTCCCCGAAATGTATTGAAATGATTAAATAGATAGGCCAAAAACTAGACATGTAGGCTATAGGCCTACCTCCTTGCTGTTTTAATTTCTCCAACCTTGCTATTTGGTCTTTCCATATCTGTAACTCTTCCATGCATAGTATAGTGTTCAATAAAATGGACAGCTATTTAAAAGCAGGTCTCTTGGGTTTTAAATGGTAAAGTTGCAAAACAGGTTTTGGATTTTAGAATATTATAGCCTAATTTGTATTGGCCTATAGCCTATATCTTTATAGTTTTCACATAATATGTGTTTGTTTTTCATGCTTTGCTCAACATATATTACTTAAGCTGAAAAAGTTAAAAAATATAATTTATTTTTGAACTAATCTACAGTATATATACAATACATATATAGGCCTATATAGGAGAACTATGAAATGAGACATGCATTTATTTATGCATATATAAATGTATATACTATATAAATGCATATATATATATATATATATATATATATATATATATATATATATATATATATATATATATATATATATATATATACACACACACACCATGGTGTAAAGTATCTAGGACAATTTACTTGCAGTTAGAGTATACTATAAAGGTATTGTAATTTGCTTAGCCTATTTCAATGTTATGCTTCTCCAACTTCTACTAGAGTAAGCTAGTGTATACTTTTTAGAATTACTGCCCATATGTACTTAGCTCTACTGTGCCCACTGCCCGCATAGTCTTGTTTTGGTTCTCGCTGGAGATCACAATGTGTTGACTAAAGCCATGTTATGTAATATTGCACTTGCATGATCAAGTCCGGAACATCCTTCATCAGCTATGCCAAATTGCTCAGCCGTCATTTTGGAGGCCAGCGAAAGCAGCTGCAGAAGATTATATGTGATGTTGCAATTAAGGATTATGCATTATTACGGCCTTATAAACTGTCTATCGGGCCCAATTTGTTCAGTTAGAGTTGATAAGTAATGGCTTTGTCTGCCTTACGTTAAATCCTTAGAACATGCCTTTGAATGTATATCCAAAGGCATGCACCCAATGAAAAGCTGAGTAAGGCAAGCAGCAGCAGTGGTGTGCAACACAGACTAAATGTAAACATTACAACATTGCCCTCGGTAGCAGCAAAACAAGGAGGGGCTGGAGGTTGAGCAGGATGACAGCCCCATAACCCGTCTAACCATCTCCCGTGAAGACGCAGCGAAATCTCCACAATTAAAACCGAGACGAGGCAATAAGAGGAGGAGTGTCGTTACCTGATTGTTAATATGCAAACATCTGATCACAGCTATTTCCCTTGTAATGTTCACATCTCGTTAGGTTAAGTGCGGCATCCTATGGTCATCTGTTCCCGTGTGGAACATTCCCTGGATTTCACCACTGCTGTAAAAATCAAAGGTGCTGAACAGCAGCCTCTCCTAATAACAGCGCATTCTGTCTGTTAATTGCGCGGGTTTATTCTTTTGCAACCCCCGAGTTGTTTCCGTTTTCGCCGCTTTTTCGCTGCTGGGGATGGAAATCCGGCCCCACGGTTGTTTAGGGTTTCTACAGTTGCCCGTTACACCCCCCATTTGTGCGTGTTTGCAGAGCAGAGAGCGCCCGCCATGCTGCCATTTTTTTTTACCGTAATGGACCGAAAAAACTGTCAGTCTGATTCAAACGTCTCGTGGCGAATATAAAAGGCGTTCATTTGTATTCAGGGTATAAAGAGGGGGGAAATAATTACCGTTGGAAGAAATACTCTGCACCTTTAGCCTATATGAACACATGAATAGGCTATGTCAGTGTAAAATACTCACAATATGTCAAGGTGCATTCAAATCTTTATTTTATAGAAAAGTACAGAACATTTAAAGTAAAAACTTAAAAAGTGTGTGTGTGTGTGTGTGTGTGTGTGCGCGGCGTTTAACTATAGACCTACATGTAAAATAAAAATATCATCATATAATAGTTGGTTGAGGTAGACTGTGTGGTGACCTTCATTTAATGATGAATGTCATTACAAGTTATCAGTGAGGTGAACCTGTCTGATCTACTTAAGGAGTACACTTTTAATTTATTTAAAATGTGTCATGCTAGGAACAATTATTTCCCTAAAAGAGAAAGACAAATATCCTCAACCCAAAAGGAGTGGATAAACGCATGACTAACAGCTTTGTGGTCCCCAAAAGGGAATGGAAAAAGCAGCAGATTTATCATCATAAATTATATCACACAAAGTAACTATCAACACCGGTGTTCGTGTGAGTCTTCCAACATCTGAATGTAATGTCAGTATACTGCATTGTGTAATCATCAGAAATGAATGTTGACACTGTGTAGGCTACGTCATTACTTATCTTGACTTATTTTATAATTTTGTCTATGTGGAAAAACAACACCCTGAGCAACGCCTAGGATCATTCAGTTTGATAATTTTCTTTTTTTAAAGATAAAGGCCTACTTCACCGGTTGGAATATGAAGGTGTATTGAACTCGGAGATCCTATTTAGTATAAATGTGCAAAAAAAATTGAAATCGGATCATCTTAGCCTGAGAAAAGGCAGAAAGAGTGTTTTATGGTCTCACTGTCTAACCCTACAGTTTCCTTCTTGTGACATCACAGTAAGGTTAGGATTAACAGGACAGCTGGGCCAAGGGATAAGGGAAGACTGAGGGAAGAAAAACCTAATTCATTATATTATAATAGTTATTTTATAATGATAGAACGCTGGTTCCGTATGGATGAAGTATTCCTTTAAGTTTCTGTTGACTGGAATTGCTTTGTGTCATACAACCCTATTTATATACTTTTATTGCTGGGTGAGGACTGGTAGTGCTGTGTTCAATACGGGAAGTCATAAACCAAAGTCTAGTTGGATAAGATTTTAGGAACTTCTGGGAAGGCCGTCATCGACTGATTTTGCGTGTCAGAGTGTTTTATAGCATGTATGTTTCATCTCTGAGTTAAAAAATGATTGACCAATCTCACCAACGTTGATGCTTTTTCTCACATTTAACACATTATAGTAAGGGTTAGTCCTAGATCATGTATCCTTATCGTTTTCTCTAGTGCCACCATGAGGGTTGTCAATATTGGTTATAATAACAACTAGAAATTTGGTACAGAAATTCATGTTATAATTTATTTATTTGTTCAGTCCTTGCTTGTGTTTCTACATTCTTTTCATCCCCCTGTACTTTTGTAAAGTGTCTTTGGGTTTCTTGAAGGGTTTCTTCCATTAAACTAAGATGGTGACCATATCAGCTAAGCATCAGCATATTGACAACGTTGTTGTCACCATGCCAGCAATACTGACATTAGCATTTAGCTCAAAGCATATGTCTTCGCCTCCCAGAGCTGCTGGCGTGACTGTAGACCTTTACAGTAGTCTTGTATAAGCACAATAGACTAGAGACACATCTTTACTTGTCATTGCAGCACAGTTATTAATATTTAAGGCTGTCTGTGGTTTAAATGAAGTTTCAGATTTTAAAGCATATTTTTAACATGCTAAAATGCTAAACTAAGACTGTAAACAACATCATACCGGCAAACATGAGCATATTAGCATTGTCAGTGTGACCGTGTTAGCATTAGGATGTTAGCATTGAGCTCAAAGCACTGTTGTCCCACAGTACTAGCCAGATCAGCCTCATCTAGCGAGGTTCACATTCAATAAATCTTGGCTTTCTCCAATCTCAATGGGGAGTTAGTGAAAGACAGCTCTGATTGGTCCATGTAGTTGTCAGTCTAGCCTCCAGCCAGGCCGGGCCCTCCCCACTTTCTGTCTGTCAGTGGAAGGCAGCCCCTGATTAGTTGTTGTTGTTGTTGTTGTTGTTGACATCAACATGGATGCATGGATGCACGAATACACTCGTGAGAGATGGCTGCTCTTAGTCTAGATTGACGACGACACAAACCAATCAGAAGCTGCCTTCCAACATAATTCGGTCCCTGTTTGGCCTGGTCATGTTTTGACTGATCTCCAGTCCTCACCAAGGAGATTGGAGGCCAGAATGATCTGAGCGAGAGAAACAAGCGTGCTACCACAGTGCAGCTTCACAAAACTGCTAGCATGGCTGTAGTCTCTCAATTGTTAGAAACATTGTATTATTTAAAAAAGAATGATCTTTTGTGCAGTTTTTATGACAGCTGAACAATTGCATGAGTAGCAAGTATCTTAAAGGTGGAGTCGGCAATTCTGGAGAACGCTTGTTGTCTAAATCACTTTTCGTCAAAATCAAAGAATATCACCTCACAATTCTGCGACCTGTTCGTACTTTGTGTTGAAAAAATGTCCATTGCCTATGCTCTGTAAAGTGGTATTAAAGTGTATTTAAACAAAGGGGGCCACCAAAGCTAGCAACATGCTTGTTTACAGAGCCTAGAAGGCTGTGTAATAACTCTGAATATTTTTTTTTTCAGTGCAAACAGTACAGAAAGATAGCGGATCGTGAGACAATATTAACTGATTTTGACAACAAACAAAACAAATCTTCACCTTTAAGGCTATTTTAGTTTTACAATACCAATTATGTTTGGATTATGTAGGCTTCTGTACACCTGTTGGGGGTTCAACATGTGTGTTTGTGTGTACCTTCATTCTAAAGACCCAGGTTTTAAACATCAGAAAGGGGGAAAAATGGACTGTCAAATGTGTTCTGTGCTGGGCCGTTCTTTTGTTTGGATGCAAATGTCTGATTATGAATGAATCCAGTGGGTCGAAGAGAAGACAATCCTTTGTGTGATGCCTTTCTAATTAGGAGGGCATAGCCAAAATGGTGGGGGCTTATTGTCAACAACTCATTAAGGAGGTACATGGATCTGTGCTTTCTGTAAAAATCCGCTCCATCCTGATTGGTTTTAATGAGACGCAATTTAGGCCCCTGCTGGTTACATATTTTTTTGTTTTTCTCAATGCTAAAGCAAAGGGACGGCTAATGTTGCCATAACAACAGAGGCACCCATTCAAAAAAACAGATCAGTTCAGATGCCTCTTGGTTTCTGGTATGAGGCATTGATAGGCCCAGAATGGCACGATGCCAGACTGTATGACAGGTCACATTGCTGTCCAGCCAATGAAGGGACAAGGGGTTTGTCTCTCATTACTACCCAATGCTAAAAGAGCTATACTGTGGTCATGTACTAGAGCAATACAACCATTTCACTTCCTTAAGATGCTTGTGGGTGTTTTTTTTTCAACAAGCATACACAAGGAAGAGGTTTAGTGGCTGTGTGTTTCTTGGTGAAGGTTAATCATTGATGTTTTTACAACTCCTGGCCATAATCACTAGCAATGAACAGGAGCCAAAGGTCTCATCGAGGCATCAGTGAAGGGGATACTGCTCTGTGGATGTGATCGGGTGAGTCCGACTGCTGCATTTTTAAATTATATACTTTTAAGCGTTAGTGTTTTTAGTCACCATATATAGTGGCCTGTTTATTATGACGAAATGAGCAAATGCAGTTTTGCTTTTCAATAGCCTATGTGTACTTAAATGCGCTGATGCTTAATAGATAAAGAATGTGTTCTGTTTTCTTCAATCTGACATGGTCATATATCTTGCCTCAATGTTTTTAGCCTATAATTGTCTTTTGATAGATTTCAAGCAATTGTTAGAAGCATGGAAAACCAAAGTGATCCATCCCCTGAGGATAACAGCATTCAGAACAGTTTATTCCCAAATTGGTTATATATTGATTGTTGCTCATAACATCTAAAACCTACAAAGAGTGCAAAGGCAATTTTTTTTTATCTCCTCTTTTAAATCAAGGGGAAAACAGATACCCTTTATTAATTATACAGACTTGTCAACATAAACCCATGGGTCTGTAAAGGAGAACTTCTATTAAGGTTGAATTCAAATCTACAAACTGAATCATGAATGTAAAATCACAGGACATCAAGGGGCATAGGCCTATACTGAAGAATTTCTTACTTTATTTGAGCCTTTTTCACGATAAACTTTCAACCTAATGTAATAAAGAGGCACTGCTTCCCGTGAGTTTAAGTCAAAAATGGCGTCTGACTGTCTGTAGAAGTAATTGCTTGCACTGGAAAAGGTGATTCATGTAAATGTATTTTCAAGTTTATCACGATTTCGCATAATTCAGGTCTCCGTCCTATTGCCCCTGTTCTACTTCTACCTTTATCAATATACCCAAGTGGAAAAATGTCCCAGCAGGTGCGGCAGCTGTTATCATGTTGTTTATTTGGGTGTTGCCAAGTGATTCATGCTGTTAAATTTGAACCAATAAAAAATCACGTAAGAACAGTTTTCTACCCTGTGTGCATGGTTCCCTTCAGGTAGCTTTACTGTGTTTTGTTCTGCCACGTTACTAAATTTACTTGGTCACTTCATACAAGGTAATTTAATTAAATGATGTTGGTGGAAAGTTAAATAGTTAAATGTTTTACTATTAATATCAATGCTGAACTTTTCCATCACTAATTACTGAGATAAGTGGGATGGAATAAATATATGAAATGTTTGAAATATCTTTATCATTTTTGTCATTTGAATGTCTTTGTAATGACAATAGTGCTACAACGTATGATTATTTGCATTATTTCTATTCATCATTGTTTGAATCAGATGCTAGCAACATGGCACATTGTCTGCCTGTGGGTCAGTGGGTCAGGCCACCCCTTTGGCCTGGACTGATATATCTCTACTATTCGACAATTGAATAAATTCAATAATATTTCTAGTTGAAATCAGTTAAACACTTTGAAATTGATGGCCTTGAAATTTGGTTGAAGTGCGCCTGAGTGCGCCTGTCCCATTTACACGTCTGTAAATAAGTGAATATTACAAATTTCAGTGCAGAATTCCCCCTTCCTATGCAAATGAGCCTTGTTGAAAATACCATCTAATTCGCAACAACCAATGCTAATTGTCACAGGCAGTTAAAGTGGTGCTATTTACCGCCATTGACACTTGTATTATATCTGCATAATTTCTCTCTGTCTCTCTCTCTTTCTCTCTTTTTCTCAGTCTCTTAAAAGCTTGAGATTTTAAATGATATTGAATTGAGATTGAGATAAATTCAGATTTTAAAATTGTTGATACGACAACAACATGGGGCAGATTCTCAGCAAATCGTGGGGCTATAAGCACGCACAATCCATTAATTGTTGATCTTATAGTTTTGTCGCTTGATAAGTGACGATGAATCGATTCTTAAAATAGTTACCAACTATTTATGCGTAGATTGACTAATCAATTATTTGACCAATTGTACCAGCTCTACTTATTAAATGTCTCTTTCTTTTTATTTGCAGAGATGGAGGGCTCCAAAGGAAGTATAATTGTGTTGGGCCTGTTGTGCCTTATCAGCTTAACTAATGGTGAGCATCCACTTCATTTTTTTTGTTGCAAGTTTGTCATTTTGTTTTTGTATAACTACTTAACAACTGTTTCTTTCTACAGCAAATACCGAACCTCAAATCGAATCTGGCTCTGTTGTTAGTGTGTGTGAAGACACCCCAGTGGGTATGTATGGGTATAAATATTGAAATCTGTCTTTATTTCACCTTTGTGACATTCTACCTGAGAGATGTATATACTATATGTTCCACTGATGTTGTTTTCCCAGGTACCATTGCGTTTACCATAAATGCGACAGATGCAGACAATGACCCGTTGACCTATTCAATATCTGGGCCCAACGCCGGGTTCTTCCAAGTTAATACAAACAATGGGAGCGTATCAGTCTCTAGGCCACTAGATAGAGAGGTATGATGTGATGGAAGTAGGCACCCTTCAGTTATCTACACTTTTCAATGTGACCTCTGGGTTTATGTGTTTTATCAAATTGAACTGTTTTTTTCCCCTTTTTTTATTCTAGAATAATAATAATGTAATGGAGCTCGAGGTTGGTGTCTCTGATAGTGTCAACCCCGTAAGTGATTTTTTTTGTTTGCGCTAATCCTCTATTTCATATGCGTTTGTTCATCATATTCAATGAGTGCACCATGTTATGTATTTTAGATCGTACTGAAACGAATGACTCTAATATTATTAGAGACCAACGACAACAAACCCATATTTGTCGAGCCTTCATATGACCGTAGTATCCCAGAAGTAAGTCGAACATAAACTGACATTATTAATTCTCTTAACCTTTTTATTAGTTAATGGTTTGCTCTACTCCAGCATGTTATGTTGTTAGTATATTCAATGCTTTTGTTGATCAAAATTGATCATTTATTCCACCATGATGTCAGAATTGGCTTTACACAGTTGTAAACGCTGAGGAACATTTTCGTGTTTAATTAAAAAGGAAATTCACCCTTGTTTATTATCCTCGTCGTATTCATCAGAATACCACCGTAGGTACCACTCTTTTCAAGGTGAATGCCACTGATGCAGACACTTCAAGTGGCGGTGTTGTCAAATACAGCATTGACGAAGTAAGTTTATTTTGTAAATCATGTCATTGATTTAGATTATATTCTGATGTTGCATGGACTTAACTGAAGCACTATGTACACTGTATTTTATAGGTTACTCCAGAATCGGGTGGCAGTTTGTTTAGCATCTCAGACACAACTGGCAAGGTCACATTAGATGGACCTCTGAATTACACTGGATTGAGCTCTTTCTATAGGCTGAAGATTAATGCATCGGTAAGTATGATGCTACAACATGAGTTGAGCTTTTGCAACTTTCCCCTAATGGTTCTATTAATGATTAAGGAGAAGTGGAACTATTGGTAAAACATTATTTGAAATTTCAATTGGGGAGAGTGGGGTTAAGTGAGACACGTTTTACATTTGCTCCCCTCTAAGCGAGCTAAAATGATTTATCAGTAAAATGAACACACTTGAAAGTAACTCTAATCAAATACAACATATCATTCATAATGTTTTATTAATTGAATTAACATTCAAATGACAGATAGAACCAGTTAGATTAAAACACAGTCTGGGGGTCCGAACACAGGACCCTTAGAGCTTGCTAGTGTCTGGGGGTCAGTGCAAAGGATAATCAGAACCAGCTGTCATTTTCCATCTTTTGAGTCTTTGATTTATATTCTTCTGCATTGTTTTATTGGGATCATTCATTTGAAAAAATACATATTACTTAGAGTCCATTGATGTTAAATGTCACTCTCCTGTCCCCCACATACATATCTGCCAAACCATGCCCTTGCTCACACCCCTTTAACCATTCAACCGCCACCTCTGGCCCGCATGTTCTGTTTCTTATTCGAACTAGTTTCCTTGTTAAGTTGACAGCAAGAAAATTTACTTTTACGTGCAAAAAAACATGATTACAACAGAACCATGATGTCCTCTCTTTTATGGCCAAGGGGAAATGGGAGGGGCTTGAAAACATAATGCTCACATGACCAAAAATGTATTCCATTACTTAGATATGTCTCACATCACCTCGTTCTCCCCTATGTAGGAATTTGAACATGCATAAAGTCAGTGTAGCAGCCAACCAACTATGTAATATTGGCAGATAACGTAATAACTGCCTGTCACGGCACCCGAGGTGAAGCGATGCATCCGGAACATGTGGTGTTTGATATACGCACTCCAAAACACAGTTTTCTTCCAATTTTTAGTGATTTATTTTCTAACAAAGTGATTCAAAAAATTAGTAAAAAAGGTTTCAAAATAAAGTAAACTCTTAACTAAACGAAAAACTAGGATATATAGGTCAGTTCACTTAGAGCTGGGGTGTATGATTTGGGGAGAAAATAGCAGTTGGGATAGAGATTCGAATCCAAATACCTCAACCGCTCCACTTGTTCTCTTTGGTCCCTCCCCTATGGTCCCTCCCTGACACACTCTACACCGACAACGTTGGTGCCAAAGTGAATGGAAAGTCCCAACAGCCAATAAGAACAGAGAATCGGATTATTTTTTTTTTAATCGGAGCCTCGCTCTGATTGGTCAAAGTGTACCGCTCATGTTCACTTTGAACAATCAGAAATCATATACCCCAGCTTTAAGAAGTAAACAATATTTTCTTGTTAATAAACGTGTTAAATGACTCTATAGTTACCAAACAAATAAAAACAAATATAACAAAACTAGGCCCAACTACTCACTAACTCAGCAACAAAACCAAACAACGAAAGGCCTACTCTGCTTATCTTAAAAAGGGTGCTTCACAGGAAAGAAACATACAACATCTTTGTGTGTCCCGTAAACAGGATGGTGGAGGCCGTTGTCATTTTAATGAAACTAAGTACTTCTCAAGCATCGTCTATTCCTTCATTACGGTTCTGGACATCGCAGACCTCGACCCACGGTTCCTTGGTGTTCCCTACGTCGGGAGCGTCCCAGAGAATTCTGATGTGGTGAGTGCTGATAGGTCTTATAAGTGTTGCATTGGGAAACGTACATTCACTGGACTCATTTCAATTGTCAAAAGGGTAAGTATGATTTTACTCTCAATATGTTGTCCAGTGAGTTCCACCATTCAGTAAAAATCAACATTTACATTAGACATTTACTTAGCTTCCTGTCCCTGTTTAAGCCCATGGTTTGAATGCATATGTGTGTAACCCGATAAAGCAGTTCCTCTTGATGTGATATAATGCAAATCTGCTGTAAATAAGGAAACCATTTCCAGTTTTAGGAAATCCTTTTTTTTCTCTCTTTGCCAGGGCACGCCTGTGTTAACAGTAAGTGCTTTGGACCAGGACACTGGAGTCAATGATGAAATCATCTATTCCATTGAAAGTGAGTCTCATTAACTTAAAAATAAAAAGTTAGACCAATTATTGTTTGTCATTAAAGGGATGGTTCCCTAGTATAGTATTTTTGAAGTGGGGTTGTATGGGGTACAAAGGCATAGTTAGTGTGTTGCTTGTGGACATGGAGGTCAGCACAGTCAGTTCATGGAGTTTGGGGGAGACTTTGCTGTAGCAGAAGTCAGCCTTGTATTGTTGCAGATGGGGCCAGAAGAAAAAATAATTTCCTCCGGATATATAAGTGCTAACCTCAAACCTAAAAATATGTTCAATTGTACACTAAACTGAGATTTCTCTCAACTCAGAGATACTGCAGACTATTCAAGGGACACAAGAAAACAAAAATAAATGGCTGTCTGGCTCTTTTTTTGTCTTATCCACATTGTTTGACAGATTCCACAGCAGAAGGCCTGTTCAACATATCAAGCGATGGAGGCATCATATCTGTGTCGTCACTAATTGACAGAGAAGTTATTGGCGACACTGTAACCCTGACTGTGAAGGTACAGTTGGTTTGTTTGTTGTCCGACCTTCTATCATGTCATGTGTATCTCGTGTCTGATTTTGGAGATGTTCTCAGTAGCTACACAATACTATAAACTGTATATCAGTAATATATAGCTATAAGTGTGACAAGCTATGCAGTAAAATTGACCAACTAATGGCTAATTACCTACATAGCACATAATAATGTTCCATGGGGACAATTTTACAATTTCCATAACATTTTAGTTTGAACACAACCATTTAAATAAATAGTTAAGCATTTTCCTTTCAGCAAAAGTGTGGGTTAGAAGAACAATATGTATTTACGCTAGCTTAGCATAAATACTGAAAACAGCTAGCAACAACAGTGAAACTAACTTTTCAGGAAGCTTTCTAACTTCAAACAGTGTTTCAGGGAGCCACATTGCTTGAGAGGAAAGTTAATTAATTCAGTTTTAAGAGTACACCTTAGAAACATTGTAATTCCTCTGACACACCCAAAGTTACACAAGTGCACCTTTACATTTTAAAACAAGACAAAACAAACAAGTCCTCTTCAGGTCTCGAGAACGTTATCAAATGAAGAAGAGCCTTTCTTTTGCATAAATTATTGTATTTTGCTCACTTCTAGGCCACTGAGTCTAAAGAAAACATCCACGGGGAAGAGGCCAGTACCATAGCTACTGTGCAGATCAACATCGTAGACCTCAATGACAACAAGCCAGAGTTTCTCCAGTGTGGAGACTCAGGAGTCTGTGTGAACGCTAGTCACTTCACAGGGGAGGTGGATGAGCACTCACTGGCCTCTATTTCCATCAACATGACGGTCAGAGATCTGGACAAGGTAAGAAAAGAAACGGTTTTCCTGTAATGAATGCATAATTATAGAAAAAAAAAACTCCCAGCAACATTAAAGGGAAAGTTTAGTATTTCTGAAGTGGGGTTTTATGAAGTACTTGTGCATAGTTATTGCATGGAGATGGCTGTCAGCGCTGCATATATAAGGAGTTTGTGGGAGACGTTGCTGTAGGAGAAGTCAGCATTGTGCTGTTGCAGAGGGGGCCAGAAGAAAAAGTTTTTTTACTGCACATATATTAGTGCCAACCTAGAACCTAAATATCCCTTCAATTGTAAAGTTAACTGAGATTATTTTAAAGCTTTAGTTTGCCGCCTGACAGCTGTTTATTTTTGTCTCACTCCACCAATCAGCCTCTCAACTCAGAGCTACTGCAAAAAGATACACAAGAAAACAAAAGGGCTGAAAAATCTCAGTTAAGCGTACAATTGAACAGATATTTAGGTGTTATGTAAGCATTTATAGATGTGGGAGAAAAACGTTTTTCTGCTTGCCCCCTCTGAAACAGTACAATGCTAACTTCTGCTGTGACGCCTTACTAAAACTCCTTAAAATGACTGCAATAACCCCCATCTCCCAAAATAACACACTAACTATGCCTAACAAACTAACTATGCCTAAGTACCCCATACAATCCCTCTTCAAAAATACTGAATCTCTATATCTCTTAAATGCAGTCAAGTATGAAATATCTTTCTTGACTTTTCACAGTCTTCAAACACAAAACTAATCCTGGAAGGACTTCACAAGGATGTGTTTTCTGTGCAACCTGACTTCACCGTGTCACAAAGCATCGTTCAGCTTCTGGTCAAGCAGTCCGATAAATTGGACTTTGAAAATATACAGCAAATGGTAGTAATGGTAAGAACAGTTCAAAAGAGGCCCACAAGTCTGTGATAATGACCCATTTTTATCTTTTGCTTTTCAAGTTTGTGATTTATAGCCACTCTAAAGGTGTTTCCTGTGCTTTTGTTGCGTGCAGGTGATTGCCATGGATCAAGACATGAACAGTTTTCAGTCCACTGCTACAGTAACTATTAACATCAAGGACATCAATGACAACAGCCCCACGTTCCCACAGAACACGTATAAATTGAATGTGTCCGAGCACTCTCCTGCTGGGACAGTAGTGGCCAACATTACTGTAAGTCCTTTATTGTCTGGATTCCCTCTTTGGCGGTTTGAGCTTGCATTTAAAGGTCACATATTATGCTCATTGTCAGGTTCGAAATTGTAATTTGGGTTTCTACTAGAAACTGTTTTCATGGAGTAGTGTCCTAAAAAACATTTACATTCCTCACAGTGCCATTGCTTAATCTCCTCTTTTCAGCCTCTGCCTGAAACACTACGTTGTAGAGCCTCTCTTTTTAATACTAGCATTCTATAAAGCCTAGTTTGCTCTGATCTGCCCTGAATCTAACAACCAGTGTGAATCTACCTGCCAGTTAGCTTCAGGGGTATCTGGAGGTGTGGCTTATCAGAAGTAGAAGTGCTAAGTTAGGTTGGTAAATGAGGGGGCGTGGTTTTTCGCCTTATGACATCATACGGGGAGATAAATCTGACTGGGATTTTTGAACACAGGTTTTTAGAAAAGTGGAGGTGGAGAGTGGGACAGAGGGATGTTTTGTCTCATACTTTGGGAGTCTCCAGTCACACCGGGGAACCCATATTAACGTTGAAAAAACATGAAAAAGTGCATTTGGCATAATAGGTGACGTTGAATAAACTCTTGAAAGGCAAACACGTTGTTTATTTTTCTTCCAGGCAGTGGATCCTGACACGATGGATCAAAACAATATCATTTACAGCCTACTCCCAGACAGCATGTATGTCTACGCTTGAACTGAATTGCATTTTTTTCTCGTTATTTGAATGCAGCCCATTGTGTACCATTTGCTGTCAGGTTAACTGATAACAACGCCACTAAACTGTCTGTATCTGTTTTCCAGACTACCGTATTTCGATGTGGAGCCCCATGCGGGCATAGTTTATGTGAAAAACCAAACGATATTGGACCGCGAGGTAAGGTCCCTGTATTCAGCCACACTGCAGGCCAGAGACTCCGACGGCAAGCCCGGCTCCACAGTCCTGGAGATCACTGTGACTGACATCAATGACCACCCTCCGCTCATGAACAGAGACTCCTACCTGGCCTTTGTTAAAGAGGGTGGAAAGCTTACACTGAAGATAGAGGTAACTGTGAAGCTAGAACAAGATATACTGTTTATTCCTATTCCTATTTCCCTCTCATAGATGTTGATGCTGTAATGTGTACACACAAACCTAATGGAAATCAATACAGAAGAGAGGGAGAAAGATGACCATTGTTTTGGACTGAGATTTTCAACATATACAGTATATATTTTTTTTTTGGTGTTCACATACTCTGCAACATTGTAGACGTATTACAATAGAAATGCACGTTACGGTGAGACACTGCACTGAATAGGGTAACATTTTTAACATATAGATTTCCTCATGAAACCTTGCCAGTTGATTATGTACATCAAAACAAATTGTCTTTTGGAATCCACATTTGTCCAGAAAGGTGTGAATAAATGTGAAATATGGCAATTTTGAACTAATTATGCGGTACATTTGCATCTCTTTAAAAACCAAAGATGTTGGATAAAGCCAGAGTTTCAATACGTATTTAATTTTTACAACATGTGAGTGTCAAATGTTTTTACAGAACCTACTTAGGAAACACGCCTGTTTTCATTTTATGAATAGAGAAATACTGTGTACAGGTCTTAAAAATTATTTCTAAGAACAAATGTTATCATAAATCAGACACCTGACAACATACGAACAAACCCTCCTTTAATAACCTTTAAAAAGTGCTAAGAATGATGATGGAAAGTTTAGTTAATGTATGATTCAAAGTGGTAGAGATAAAAAGTAACTAATTAAAAGAGTAGATAAGCCCGACAACGCCCCCTACAGTAGGTTAAAAGAGCCTAGGACCCAAACAACAACACAGGTTCTTAAAATCAGGGGTGAGCAGAGTTAAAAATGTACACCAACTGTTTCAAAATAAAAGCATGCAGTAAAACTGTGGATACAAACACAGCAAATACTTGAAACACTATAATATATAAATAGCAATATAAATCCAAATCCCAAATAAGAGCATACTACAACCTTCAAATGGACTTATGCCTTGTGACATCCCCCCGTTCTTAAATGGTAGCAGTCCCTGGACACCTCAGTCAGGACTTGCATTTAATTAATTCAAAGTAAAAAATAAATACAAGAAAAAACACAAACAAATAAAACCTTGGTTTTAACTCTGCTCAAGGAATGTTCCAGCAGACAACGCCAAATGTACCGATGATGGTACCGACGTGTGATTTTAGAGTTAAGATGAACCAATTTAAAAGGTTAAATAACTAAAAAAGTAATTGCCGACAACGCCACCTAGGTTAAAGTAAAGAAATAAAATCAATAAAGATATAAATGCATGCTACACATTAAATGTAACTTCTGCCTCGTGACATCAGTGCTTTAGAAGTTGAGATTTTTGGTTCACAGTATTGAAAAAAACAAACTGATGTTGAGATAATGGCCGTTAAAGATGGTTTTATAGGAGAAATATACAGATGCAAACAGACAACCAACCATCAGTCAAATACACACCTTAATGTACATTTTGGACCTTTAATCTATATTAGTATGAAAGAAGACATTCTCAAAATTGACCAGGGCTTCAAAAAACTATTTCTTTGCCTGCAGTCAGTGTCTCGCTTTAAAACCATTTTTCTTCTGATGTGTCTCATCTTGCCAGGCTACTGATGCAGACGACTCGGATACAGTAAACAGCCAAATAGTGTTTGCAATCGAACCGAGCGAGTACAGCGATAACTTCACCATCGACCCAAACACCGGTGTGTTAACAAACCGTGGGGTGCTTGATCGCGAGGCCCTGGACCCAGAGCTGGATGGGAAGATTGAACTCAATGTGACCGCTACAGACAAGGGCAATCCGCCAAGGTCCTCCGTTGTATCAGTTATCATCAATGTAGAGGTAAAGCTCCAGCAGTTTGTCGCAAATAATGCCTGGGTGGCTGTGTTTCTACGGGGATACTCACTGTCAATGTTTTCCTCTCTGATGCATCCCAGGATATCAATGACAACGAACCACAATTTGAAGCCTCCTCTTACAAGTTCTCGGTTAAAGAAGGGGAAAAAGGTCAGTATTGCTATAATTTTTTTTTGCAAAGCCCTTTCGGTGTTCACTACTGTGAAATTGTATTTCTCCATTCTGATGATCAGTTATGTGTTGCCATGCTTTGTTTTGATGCATTGTGTTGTGGTGAAGGATATATTATACAGTGCAGAGATTCCCACAAACTTGAGTTTAAAGGTGCACTGTTCAGTTTCAGAGGAGGGGGATTCGTTTCCATTTGAAGTGCGTGCAGTTAGTTTACAACAGTTAACAATTAATTTTATTCTAAGTATTGAATAATTACATCATCATAAATCAAAACAAAATGATCTTGAGGCCCCTCGAACCAAACGTAAGACTAGAATAGGTCCATGAAAATGCAGATGCAACGGCTAAACTAAACTTTTGGTCCTGCTGCTCTAAACAAGGGCAGTGAAACAGTAACTTTTCAGGTAGCTTTCTTACTTAAAACAGTGTTCCAGGGATCCTTAATCCTTTAATTATATCCGACACACCCAAAATTACATAGTGCACCTTTAAATTTGAAGACAAGAGAGATCACACAAGTCCTCTTTGGTTTTCGAGAACCTTAATCTCTACCCTCAATGAAGTATGGTTTGTAGCTATACTCTTCACACCACTGCGATAGACTGTGTGGCTGTATTGTGATTGTAATTTCTCTCCAACCATCCAACCAACCAGGTGCGTTTGTGGGCTCGGTTTTGGCCGAGGACCTGGACCAGACCACTGAATTCAACCGCATTTCCTTCAGCATCCTGGACGGGAGCTTCGGTAGCTTCATCGTCCGTACCTTTGCGGAGGCTGGCGAGCCGGGCCTCTACCGGGGGAACATCACGGTGGACCCGGACATCGAGCTGGACTACGAGAGCGCACGCAAGAACTTCATCCTGCGCCTGGAGGCCACCGACCTGGGGCAGAAGAAAGCCGTGGTGACGGTGGAGGTGGAGGTGTTGGATGTGAACGACGAGAGGCCGGAGTTCAATCCCATCGAACCAGTGTCTGTCAAGGAGAACACGGTGGTCAGTGGGGCCATCGGGAGCTTCTTAGGCCAGGACAAGGATGGAAACCACTCCCTGGTCTACAAGCTGGAATCCATGAAATGCAGATGCAACGGCTCCTTAACAACCTGCTCCAGCTTCATCCTGGAGCCCAACGGGACAGTGTTCGTGGACCCTGCCAACCCGGTGGACTACGAGGAGTGTGACCAGGTGCTGGTAGAGGCTCAGGTGGTGGATGAGTTCACAGAGAAAGGAGAGAACGACAGTGTCACAATAGGTCAGCACTGGGTCCCTTCACAGATATTCAAAGCATTAATAGTCAAATTAAAGGTGAAGTAAGTGATATTTTCTTGTGAATATGCGTGTTGAATCACTCTATTTTTCATACAACAAACACTTAAACAGTATGCACAGTTCACGTAACAGCTATTCCAGTCATTCAGCTTTGCAGTAGTTGCCAGATAAAATGTTGAGTATCCCGCTAGTTTTTTATCCAATCAGGAGACAGAGCGCTATAAAGAGGCGGGTCTATGTGCTCATGAATGATGACTTGCTGCTCTCCATCATGGCACTATCTGTTGAAGGCAGCTGTGTGTTCATGTGGTGGTGACGTAGGGACGAGGGAGGGGACTGCTAACAACAATCACTGACAGGAAGTTAGCTAAAAGGACCATAACACTTACTTCTCCTTTAAGTAGTAAAATCATGACATTGTCAAATGAACACCCATTGCATGTCACTTTACATCCTTTTCCTGTTGAATGGTTTCAGGAGTAATGGTGATCAACATTGAAGACATCAATGACAACGCTCCAGAATTCATCTACTCAGATTCTGTGTTTGGTGAGTTTATATCTGAGATTATATAATTGTAAGAAAATTTGATATAGAGCAGCAATTTTTTTTTGTTGAAACATGAGCCCTTAAAAACTGGAAAATCTGTTTTATGATGTAGTGTGTAACTTATGTCGCCCCCCCTGAGGAATTCTGGGCAGTATTTGTGGGCTCTTCTTGAGCTAATGCGCCTGAGTCAGTGGGCTGAATTGTGTCATTTTTTGTTTTGTCAACATGATAAAGTTTGAAAGTGTTTGAAAGTGAAATTTTTTCTTGATTTTAACTGGATCTGTCTAACCCCCCACCCCCACCAAAGAGCACAATTTAGTTTCACAGAAACTAGTTCCGATAATCTCTCCAGATCTTCGTTTTTTCATGGAAAAGTTTAATAATACAGATTTCCCTTTGCTTGGACTCTAGTTGTGGTGTCAGAAAGTGCAAGTAAGGGAACATCGGTTGCGGGAGTCACTGTGAGTATGAATGTGAAAAAAAAACAAATCACCGACATGATTCCAGCGTGTTAATGAGATATGTGACATCATGATGTGTGTGTGTGTGTGGACACATTCTCACTTGTATAATCTGCTGCTGCTCTCTCAAGGCTTCGGACCGTGACTCTGGAATAAATAGGCAGATTGAGTTTAAGGTAACAGCGGTCCAATTTGAAGACGCCAACAACCACACAAGTAACATGAGGACGCTGTTTGAGGCCGTCACCACACAGCAAAAGGACATTTATGTCGGCATTATTCAGTGAGTACAAAGTCATCCATTACATCATTACAAAGAGACGCAAAATGACCACAATGAGATATACAGTACATACAACTACAAACTGCTGCAGCCAAAGAAGCCTGTTCAGGTGAAGGCTGCTGTCCCAGGCCTGCTCCACTGACAAAGCAAACACACTGACGGACTGAGGCGGGATTTTAATTTGTTCAATTAGTCTCTATTTGCACTTGTTACATCCAGGCACTGCTGTATTGTTGTCAAAAACGGTTCTTATTTCTCCTTTGCAAGGCTTTATTTTGTATTTCAATAGATGTCAATGCCAGTTTTTATTTCTCTTACTGCAAGCTATAATTGCATAAATATTTAAATAATTTTGTATTTCTTATTTATATTACAATTAACTGTATTAACTCAAGGTTTAATTGAATTATTTAAATAAAGTATTCATCTATCTACTATATATCTACAGTATATATCAATATCTATGAATGAGGGCTACTGTTGGCTCATACGTGTAGACATCTGTCTATATGGCTGCCCTCATGATCCCCCCTCTCTCCACAGAACTACAGAGGGTCTGGACATAACACTGAAGGGGAAGTATTTGGTCACGGTCACTGCCACGGACACCGGCGACCTCTCCACCAGCACCGTACTGGAGGTGAGTGAGAGACAGAGGCTGCATTCCAATACCCATACTATCTACTATTTAGTATGGTAGAAAAAAGATTTAGGATTTCCCGATTCTTGTGGCCAGATTTAGTATGGTTAGAAATACCCGAATGTCAACTACATCCGGAAAAATTTTTTAGTGTTGAAAACAGCATGCAATTTGGGCGATTCTGACCCACAATCCAGTGCACACCGGAAGTGATGTCACATTGACGGAGCAACTATGGTTGCGTTCCGAATCGCATACTTTCTACTATATAGTATGTAGAAAAAAGATTTAGGATTTCCCGATTCTTGTGGCCAGAATTAGGATGGTTAGAAGTACCCGGATGTCCTACTTCATGCGGCCAAGATTGTTAGTGTTGAAAACTGCATCCTATTTGGGCAATTCTGACCCACAATCCAGTGCGCACGTGAAGTGACGTCACATCGACGAAGCCTCCATATGAAAACAAACGGGGATGCGACGGATATAAAAGCAAGAGGCAAGATCAAGGCGCAATGTTATGATGAAATAAGAGAGTTAAGTATGTCCCAATAGTATGCCTACTGCATCCTAACTAGATTATTTTTATCGTCGGATGTAGTATGTAGAATAGAACAAAGAAAGAGTATGCGATTCGGAACGCAACCCATATGAAAAGAAACAGGGATGCAACGGATATAAAAGCAAGAGGCAAGCTCAAGGCGCAATGTTATGATGAAATAAATAAGTAAAAGTATGTCCCAAGTGTATGCCTACTGCACCCAAACTAGATTATTTTTATGGTCAGATGTGGTATGTAAAACAGAAAAAAGAAAGAGTATGTGATTTTGAACGCATGGTAAATTAATGCAGATGGCTGTACCTTCACGACCCCATGGTGAACCCCCCAGACCTGTGTGTGAATACCTCTGCTCTCCTGATTGATTATTTTTGCAGATTTTCACAGTAGACGAGTCGTATAAAGTGGAACTTGAATTCACATCTTCTGAGGCCGAGGTGGAAAAAAACCTCAATGAAATCCTCAGGTATGCACTTCTCCACTCTCAATTGCTCATTCATTTTAAAAACTTGTTTTAGTAAAGTTGGAATTTGCTGTCAGAGATTTGACTTGGTATTTTCTCCGATCTCTACATTTCCAGGGCTCTCACTGCTGCTACCAGGACCGCTGTTGAAATCGTTGCAATCCGGCCTGACACAGCCTCAGCATCCAGGTGAGTTTCTTTTTCTCACCCCTCCATTTAAATCAACATTCATCAATTACAAATGATACAGTAAGAAAGGATACAGATATGTTATTGGCTGGGGTGGATAGAAAATAATCCTTAGCTTTTCACTTGCACACATGGAATGTTGTCCACTAGGTGGCGCCAGTGTCACTGTAAACAACCCTATTGCTGAGGATACATAGCTGAGGACTGTAAATCATAACTGCAGGAACACATACGCTGATTTCAGTTTTAGACTTAAACCTCATCAAAATCTTGCTAGCTGGTTACTGGCAAAACGATTTTTCTTTTGTATGACAATTTTTAAGAAATGTTTGAATCAATATGCAAATGTGGCAATATCTAAGTAATTATGTGTCAATTTGCATCCCTTATGCCCCGTTAAAAAAAAGTTACACTGGGACCGCTTCGTACATTTTGTGTATTTTGACCTTTAAACTGCATTAAAATGATGAAAGATCAATATTTTTTCACAATTTTTTTTTCCATTTTTTTCATGAAGGGGTTGTTATTCAATTCATGTTGTGATTTAATTAATCACAATTAAAAATTAACCCTTTAGATGCCAGTTTCGATCATATACCACCAACCGCTTTTTTGAAAAATACACTAAAATTCAATATTCAAATATTTTTTTTAACTTTGATTATTATTAGTAACACCGGCTCATCCATCTGAATGATAGGTGAGAAAATTATATTTGGTGCATTATTACTTTTTGTTTAATGTCAGATTGAATAAAAAAGTTACACTGGGACCGCTTCGTACATTTTGTGTATTTTGACCTTTAAACTGCATTAAAATGATGAAAGATCAATATTTTTTCACAATTTTTTTTTCCATTCGTTTCATGAAGGGGTTGTTATTCAATTCATGTTGTGATTTAATTAATCACAATTAAAAATTAACCCTTTAGATGCCAGTTTCGATCATATACCACCAACCGCTTTTTTGAAAAATACACTAAAATTCAATATTCAAATATTTTTTTTAACTTTGATTATTATTAGTATCACCGGCTCACCCATCTGAATGATAGGTGAGAAAATTATATTTGGGGCATTATTACTTTTTGAATAATGTCAAATTGAATAAAAAAAGTTAGATTTCTACCATTGACTTGCATTATAAGAAAACTTTTTGGCAACCCGCCTTTAAATTAAAGTGAAAAAATTTTTTTGCCTCTGATTTCCCATATTACTGCAGAAAACACAATGCAATTGGGTAAAATGAAAGAGAATAGTAAAATTTACCCATTTTATCACCTCTTTTATCATCAAAATATGAATTTTTATGATGAAAACCACTCACTAAAACTACAAAATAACAGCTTTTTTTTTTTTTTTTAGTGTGTGAGTGTGTGTGTATGTGTCTGTGTGCGTGTGTGTGTGTGCATGTGTAAGTGCATGTGTGTGTGTGAAAGTGTGCTTGTGTGTGTGTATGAGAGGAGAGAAATTACAAGGGGTACAGATTTGCAGCCCTAATATCGTATGACACATGCAAACACACACACCCCCCCACACACACACACATACACACACAATCTTATTTTGTCATGGACATGCAGACAACAGTCCCTCCCATCCATATTCAAACACATTTGACATTTTTCTTTAGATTTGTTGTCGCAGTGGCCAGTATTCCTGAAATTTTTTTAAATTATGAAAAATCCTATTTTTTTTCAGATTTGTGTCATGAGGCAAGTTTTCCCCCAGTAATACACCATATGAAATTCATAAATCAACTAGATAATAGTTAAAACCTAAAATGTGATGCCTTACCTTCAAAATGAATGCACAACATTATATAAATTCTGATTTTATCTTGGCATGGCCAAGGAATCAAAAATACTGGTTTTATGGCTTTCTATGAGTTTACGAAATGGCATCTTTTTAGACAAGGATTTCAGTGTATTTGATTTGAGTACACACAGACACACTCCTGGATTTTTTTTTTAACTTCAACCATTCTGACTAAAAGATGTGTTCACTAACTACACATCAAAACTATTTTATTGTATTTTTTAATTTTTTTAACTGGTTTGCAGCCATGAATTACACAAGGATGCCAATTTGTTGTAAAGGGTCACCATAGAGGTCAGGGGGGGGGGCTAAAACGGGGCATTTTTTTTATTGACCTTATTTTTACATAACCTTATCAAGTTTACTACAGAGAAATGGGAAATTACAGTCAAAAATATTTTTCCCTTTAATTTTAAGGGGGGTGTCAAAAAATGTCGTTATAATGGAAGTCAATGGTACAAACCGCGTAGTTAGCGGTCCCAGTGTAACAAAAACATCTCACACAGTCAAAATGAAGTGGAAATGGATGAAACTCAGGATATCAAAACTTCATTGTAAAACACACCTCCTTACCAAATTTTATGGCTTGGGGACAATCACAGCCAAAATTATCTCAAAAATGCAACCCCAGATACACAGAATTCCACTAGCGGGGCATAAGGGTTAAAAATCTAAAATCTAGATGTTGGATAAAGCCAGAGTTAAAATCTTTATTTAATTTTATACAACCTATCATTGTCCAAAGTTTTAACAGAACATATTTTGGATACAGCCTTTTTTAAATTTTATAAATCAGAAAATCACTATGTACTAGTCTTAGGAACGCATGTTTTTAAGAACAAAATGTATCATAAATTGGACAATTAACAACCTATTGACAAATCCTTCTGTGATAATCTTCAGAACGTTGCTAATAATTATTTTGGAAAGTATTGTTGATGTAAGTGCTTTAGAAAATGTTGTTTCAGAATATTGAAAAAAAGAAAATATTGCCGGTTTAGTCAACTAAAAACCTTAATGTACATTTTGGACCTTTTATTTATACTAATATGAAAAGTCAGAATTGACCAGTGATTGAAACAACAATGTTTTTGCCTGCAGCGTCTCACTTTTAAAACAGTACATTTAGGTTGATTATTTGAAGTGTGTACATACAGTAAGTGGTATTTTTCTTCTCTCAGGGCTTCGGGGAACACTATCATCGTGGCTTATTTTGTCTACTCCAACGGGACGGCTCTCACCTCTATTCAGGTGGAAAGGATGCTGTCTGAACCTGAACATTATCTTGTACTGGGACAACTTGGCCTCAAGAACATCGTAAGTATTAATTTGATTTGATTTGATTTGATTTGATTGAAATTTATTTCGAACATGAAAAAAAAACTGAAAATCATACAGAAAATAATGATGTTACACAAAACAGAAAGCATAACTAGAGACATGAATGACAAATACTTGATAATTGTAACAACATGTTCAAAAAGGAGTGGGAAGAAGTTTACACTTATTTAATCCAACCCCTTGTCCGTAACTCATTTTAATTAAGCTTCCCGTCATAATAATAATAATTATTTTTTATTAATTATATATAATGTATACATATATATATATATATATAGATATTGTAGAACATTGTAAGTATAGGATCAGTTTTGGTGTTGATGTCTGAACGGGTCTCCTCTCTGTCATGTTACATTTACTTCAGGTTACATTATCCTTCCTATCACCAGCATCTTTGCACGCCCCTTGTGATTTTCCTTAGGAATAGTTTTCCACACTGCTGCTGATGCATCATTTAACACTGCACTGGAAGAGATTTTCTTTTAAACAGGACAGTAAGTCCCTGAAAATGATCTCCAAGTAACTTTAAATCATAGCAAGAAGCAAATCTACTGCTAGTACTACTGCTGTTCACAGTTCACAGCAGCATATTTTACATCTCTTTGATTTCCTGCTCTGTTATTTACAGCCACGTGAATAGATTTTTTTAAATAAATAAACTGTATATATATATTTATATTTATTGTTATTAAGGGCTCAGCATTTTGTTTCATCGTCGACCAGTTATTACATTTTGAGTTTTCTTTTCTTTTCTTTATTACATTTTGGGCTGTTACGGATTACGGCAGTCGAGAAGAGACTGGCATATTTCCTGGTTCAGTATCTGTGTCTCTGAGAAACCTACATACTTATACTCGCGGCTAACACACAGTCACACACATACACACACACACACACACACGCATGCACGCACGCACGCACGCACGCACGCACGCACGCATGCACGCACACACACTCACAGATTACAAGTGAGATTAGTTTTAAAAATAAACTAAAAATAGCAATTAATCCGACTGAATCATTTTAAGCTGCAGATGATGGAGGGTAAGTACATATGGATTATATTTGTTGTGTCTACCTAAGTAGAGACACAAGTGTCGTGTGGAATGTCTTTGTTTTGTTTTCTCTTTTGTGTTACTATGGTAATAATAACTAAATAAAGTTTAAAAAAAACATGTCAATCTAACTGAAAGCTTAGGTCCAGAGGCTAAAACAATATCCTCCTCAATATACCAAAAGTAATTTTTATTTCTGACTTGTTTTTGCAGGGAAGCGCTCCGGTGAACGAGCAAGAAACAGACCCGGTGAAGTACGTTCTGCTGGGGATGGTGGGAGGCCTGGTCATCGTGCTGGCTGTCCTCACCACCTCGCTGATGTGCACTCGCAGAAAGTAAGGCAGGGCCTTCGGGTCAGAGTTAGAATCGGACAGGACCATTCACTACTAAATGTGTAGTCCGCGATTCCGGAGAAAGCTTGTTGTCAAAATAATGTTTTTTTTTGGTCTCAAATAGGTAAATATATACTCACAATCCTCCGCTACCCAAAAAAAATCCAGTCTTACGTAATACCCAGCCTAGGCTCTGTACATTTATATGTAAATAAAGGCGGCCCACCATCGCTAGCAACATGCCCTATAGAGCCGGGGCTGTGAATTACAACTGGGTATCTTTTTCTCTAGCACACACACAGTATGTACAGGTAGAGGGACCGTGAGGAGATATTCACTGATTTTGACAAACAAGTGATTTGGACAACAAGCGTTATTCTCTAGGATTGCTGACTCCGCCTTTAATCACACAGTTTATCCCAATAAAGAAACACTTTATACCAGTTTCCAAAGCATCAGTCATGGAAACACATCTATGAGAGATACTGTGTCTATTTGCTAATCAACCCCCTCCCCTCACTCTTACAGCTACAAGAGGAAGCTGAAGGCAGCTAAAGCTATGAACTCTGCATCCATGGTGAATTCTGACAACCAGAAGAGTGGGCCGGTGGTGCCTGGAACCAACAAGTACACCATGGAGGGGTGAGAAGTAACAGTCAATGAATGAACGAATATGCATGTAGGGTATATGTACTGTATGTATGTATGCATGTATGTGTATGTGTGTATATATAATATATATTTTTAAATATTTTTTGGGATAATTATTGTCAATCTTGAACAGTGTCTTTCCTCCCGTGGCTAAAATGTCCAAAAAAACCTTGTCACAAAAAGAAAATGAATGGAAATATAAGGCATATCTTTGACTGCCTTTGCCTTTTTCTTCCATAACAGGGCCAATCCTGTCCTCAACCTCCACATAGACACAACCCTGGTGCTGGACCTGGACGAGGAGAGCTCGGATGTGGACAAAGTCAGGTAAAAAAGGCAAAGCATCTCTCCGTGACGTCTAGCCTCTCCACCATCTGTTGATGTGCCCCTGTCGCCACAGTTTGAAAAGGTGGTGACACAGGCAGTGACACACACACCACCTCACCCTCCGCTCTGCTGCAGCACACTGCTGCCTAATAAACTGGGCTCTCTTCCAGCTTAACATGTTGTCACAGTGTGCTCACTCTATGTAATGGCGTGGCGCAATGGAGAACTGGCTTTTTCGGCTCTCAACTGCTGGCATGCGACCCTTATTTCAACAGAAAACCTATTGATGGTTGAGTGGGAGAAAAAAACACTCTTTCTGAAATAGTCAATTCTGCATTATTGCTTTGATTCCCTTGTTTTTATTTTTCCCACTAAAGCCTCAACTCCCTGGACTGCGGCGATGACATGATAATGGCTCCAAAGGAAACAACCAATAAGATGGTGAGTTCACATTCCTAAGTAAATCTGCATTCGTTCTTAAAGGTTGCCTATAATGCAATATGCATTACAGAGGCTGAAAAGAGGAGATTCAGCAATGGCACTGTGATCATAATTCTATTAATAATATCTTAGTTTTCTATAGCGCCTTTCAAGTAACCCAAGGACGCTTGTAGAAATATAACGTTTCTTTTGGACACCACACCATGAAAACAGTTTCTAATAAAAAACCCAAATTACAATTTTACAAACTGAAAAAAGAGCATTATGTGAGCTTTAATAGTTATATGGCCTGATCTCAAAAAGCCTGTCTGTTCCTCCATTAGATGATGATCCAGGAAGAGGACCAGGACAGCGGGCCTCCAGAGTACATTGAGCCTCTGGGTGCAGCCTTGGCCGGACGGGGACAGAAGAAAGGCTCCAAAGATCTCGACTCGGGCTTCAGTAACCCTGCATTCAGCACTACCTACGACCTGTGATGGAAACAATGGCAGGAGAGACCCCGAACCATAGGTGGAATCGTGTTGCTTTCTCTGTAATCAGATCAAATTGCTAATTGTCAAACATATCAATGGTGTGGTATAAATGCCCTGCTCTTCAAACAGCCTTCCGCTCTAACCAATAGTTATGTGTTATGGATATATGTGCACAACATGCATGGCACCAAAAGGGATGATTTAGCTTTTATTTCTCCAAACATTCCATTCAAGAATTTTTTTTTAAAAAGCTTCATGAAAATGGGTGATGTTTCTGAGTGAAAGACTGTAAACAATATATCACATAGTAAATATCTGATGTAGTATATTGATATCGTGGAACTCGGTTTCATTATTTAATTGAGAACTGTTTAATTTTTTTCCAACTGTCGACATGCTTTGGGAAATATGCAAGTAAGAAGAGTTATAATGGGAAAATTGATGCAACTTACGATTGGAAACAGAAACAAAAAGCTACCCTGGTTCTGCTCAAAGTTTAAAAACAGCTTGCCAGCCTCCTAAACAAGCTCCATCTTGATTGTTTTATCCGTACAAAAACCTTGACATTTTTGGGCAGAGCAAACATATGAAAGTGACATTAACCTTCTCACCCAACTCATGACAAGACAGCACAAAACAAAACATATTTCCCAAACTGTGATAGTTTGTATTGGGGAAAAGCAAACAGAGGCATTAATTGTTGCACATGTGAATCACTTTATTCTTGTTAATATACAGTATTAAGCAACGGTTAAAAAAAAACTGCTTTGTTAGCTTTGAAATAATCTGTTAATAAATTGTAAATTATAAATTGTGTCAACACACGATGCAAATTTCTGTTGCAGCTGATGCTACTAGGAGGAAAATCCAAAAAGAATAAAACAAAATATTACACAATGTATAATAGAAATGTTTATGTATGACTGCAAGTCTGCCAAAAGGTTTAACCTTATGTTTCATTTGTCTGTGTTTGCTTTGGGATTGAGATGGGTTGTTGCTGATTTTAAAACCCCATGCACTGTGACTCTGTGACGGCCTACAAAGGAGAAGTTTAGAAATTTATCTAAACGAATGTATCATACAATGTGCAATCTGTGAATAAAATCAATTTCTCCCAACGTGGATTTGATCCTAACCTCTATGTAGGCGAATGTATGAACACCGACACTGACACTTTACCGACCACAGCATTTAAACACATTTAAAAAGAAGCGTCATATCATAATGTACAGCGGAATCCCCAATCAGGGCGTTGAAATACAGTTAAGAAGTAATAAATAAAAAAAAAACAGCTAATTTAAGGAGCAATTGCCTTTCTCAAAAGATTGTGCGCGTCATTAGTACATTTCCATACTTCTCACAATACAAACAAGTCAAAACGTGCCAAATCTGAAAGCAGTATATAAGACATACACAGGTCCAGTTGTGTGCACAGACTCTCTAAGGTGCATGGAGCGGAAAATGCTAAAAAAAACCTCTGATATGACCTTGCCAACAGGTTAAATACCCTGGTTTGAATACAGATTTAAAAAAACACACCACTGCAAAGGCCTGTAGCAATGGTGGGCACTCATCTCACAAACAGATCATCATATAAGCCAATTTAAACTCCCATACTTTAAACTCCATTACAAATGATATCCACATTGTAGTGACTCATACCAACGTCATAAATCCCAATCAAAAAAACAATCACTCTGCTATCATTTTTCTCTGAGTTGCAGCTGTGTTCATCTCCAATGCAGCCAGGAGAGGGATTGTCATCATTGCTTCATATTGTCCGAGGTGAATGAAAGACATAAAAGCATCAACACCTACACTGGACTGGATTGGATTGAATGGAGTTTACGATTACATTGATACATCACCTTTGTCCAAACATGGAGGCAATAAAAAAACAACAACAACAACAACAACAAAGAATTCATCTGTCCATCTTGTAGGGCCAATTGTCAGCTAGGAACGCTCGGTGATATCAAATGCTTTTGTGCTTTTTTGTCACGTGGGAGAAGGGGGTTTTGCCTCTCACACCTTGAAGACGACGTAACGCTGAAATAAATCTGAAGTAAATGCGGGTACATCACTGCCACTTCTGTAAAGACCCGAAATTGTAAAAACGGCCCATAATGTAATAGAAGAAATGTAATAAAACCCAAAATGTAAAAACTGGTGGATAACCCTGACCCTTACCCTAACCCTAACAAAAGAGAGCATAACGTAACAATTTATGGCATATTGGGTCACTCATTACATTATGGAGCGAGCAAAATATTTTTCTCCTAATGGCGTCATCATTATATTACAATTATAGTGAGTTATTGATTCATGGATTAAAGGGCTTATTGCTTTAATGGAGAGTGTAGTATCATTAAAAAAACATTCTTTCGATAGTTTAAATGTTATTCAAGGCTCAAAGTGTCAACACAAAAAGATTATAGGCAAAAAGATAGTATGTCACGGGCACAGCATTTTGTAACATTATCAACCAGTCATTACATTTGTGTCTCATAATGATATTTTTTTTATTACATTATAGATTGTTATTACATTTCGAGCTCTAACACAAGTCTATTGGCTGTTGTGTGAGTTACCAACCACCTGTTGTATTCTTCTCCATTGTGACGTCACTCTGCGCTGTGAGCTCTGGAGCAACAGTGTGGCTGCTGCATGTTCTCCATCAGCAGACGGAAGGGGTTCCTCCTGCGCCGGCTGGCCTCCTCGTTCTGCTCCCCCCTCCTGCCCGCCCGGCCTTTACCCAAGCCCAAACCCTTACCCTGCCCTGAGCCCTTATCTGAGCTGCTCCCCCCCTCTGAGGCCGGAGGCGTGGCCAAGAGGCTGAGCGGAGGAGGGGGAGGCATGGAGGGCTTCTTCTGCTTCTCCACCTGTTTCTCCAGGTGTTTCTGGATGGCCGAGCCCAGCACGGTCACCTCCACCACCGCGCCATAAACCTCCCACGTCATGCCCTTCTCATCCCAGCTCACCTCCTGCAGAGGCTCCTCCTCCTCCTCTCCTTTCTCCACACCGCTCCCTCCCTCCTCCCTGTCCTCTCCAGCTGCCTCCGACTCCTTCTCTCCGCTGACGTTCTCCTCCTTCTCTTCAACTACTTCCTCTTTGTCCTCCACCAGCTGCACCTTCTTCTTACCCTCTTCTTCCGAAATCTTCTCCTCTGTAGGGGAGAACGGGGTAACCATGAGCCACCATGAATTGGATGATTTCAAGGAAGATTTAAAGCTAGTGTGCGTAACTTCTGCTGCCCCTGTGAGGAACTCTGAGTAATTACAACAACACTGTCTGCAAATCTACATTAGGTAAGCCTTCGGTGATCGCGCAGGAATTTATTACCTTCTGCTGTACGTCCAGGTTTTTTCTTAGCAGTAGAATAAACGACTGAAACATTTCTGGGACGCTTCTTGGGATTTTTCTGAACTCTTGCGCCAGTGTCGGGGTGCGACAACAGTTTGTAAACGCTCCCATACTGAGAAATATCGAAAGTGTTTTGTGGAGCCGAGCGGCTTAATCAACTTAGTGCCAACTGCTTTGGCGACAGCTTGAATGTAACCAACATGCATTCATTTGAAACAGTTACGCACTATAGCTTTAAAGTTGATTTGTAGCAAGCAAAAGTTACTATTTACACAATAGTTAGGCGCTCTGGCGCAAAAGTGGGGTGCCCAAAACTGCAGTGCTCCATTAATGCTGCTAGGTAATATTGGGTAAAATTATCATGGGGACTGAGTAAATTGAGACCAGAGTGGTTTATATTGCCAATGTTTATATAAAATTAAACAAAACTACTTCATAAAAGGCAAACCTGTGTATGTGTAAATGTATGTCGTGTGTAGCTTAAATTAATTATTCAACAATAATGTTTTTATTTCAAAAACATTGTAACATTTTCATAAACTTGTAACAGTGACACACATAGTGTATTGGTGAGTGTGTAAGCGTAGATGTGTTTGGCCAACAGTGACTGACTCTGAACTATTGGCCATCAACTTCAACCCAAACATCCCTAGCACCTTTTACCCCACAACATTCAATTTGACAAAACTGTGAAATACAGTGGCTCAAATCCACAATCATGCTAGGTTTATGGGCTTGTTTTGTTGCTTACACTGACGTTAATTAACATGACATAATGTCCAAAACGTATCTCTTTTACTTAAGATACAAGACTGATAACTTTAATAACATAATCAAATCACTTTGCATAACTTTTTTTTCCCCAATTTTTTTGGGGAGTTCTGGTTTTCTTACCAGTCTCTCCATGTGCTTGAGTCCAGGATGACTTGTTTAATGTGAACCACAGCTTCTTAATATGTGGTCACATGATCACTAAAATAATAGTTGGACCTAGATACAGGGGCGTGGCTCATGATCTTACCCACTGGCTCGACTTACCCCTTTCTCCCCTACTAGCTTCCTCTCTGACCTCGGGGAAGGTTGTGGCGGTGGGCGTTCTTGGGGTCATCGGCGCCGTAGCGACTGAGCGAAACTCCACCTGTTCACCTGCCTGCATCTGGGCGTCTTTAGTCTCTGTAGCTCCACATTGACCCAGAGAGCTAGAGGGGAAGCAGAAGGCCTGGTCCCCTTGTGGAGGGGTCATGGGGCTTGTGGCCACAGACTGACAGTGCACTACCTCCAGGCTGACCTGCGTGCGCATGTTGTGGCAGCCGAATGGAGCTGGGGACTGTGGGATGCTGGGAGGCTTTGTCACGGAAATGTTTCTCAAGTCTTCCCCTGTGTCGTCTTTGTCCGCTGAAATGGAGGATTCATCACTTGTGTTTGTTTGGGGGGTTGTTCCAGAGGTCTCCTGTGCATTTGCAGGAGCAACAGTTTGCGTGAAGATCATTTCTTTGCCATCCTTCTTCTTGGCATCTCTGGTATTTGTCTTGATTTCGTCACATTCTATCTGGACCATCTCTGGCCCTGTGGGACACGGGGATGACTCAGCCTTCTCTTCCTCCTCTTCACTGTTGCCATGGAGGGTCACCAGGATTGTAATGTCTTGATCCATACTTCCCATCCTCTGCTGCTTGCCTTGCTGATTAGGCCTACTATCCTCCAGAGTTACTGGGGAAACGTTTAGCCCGGTGGAGGGGCAGCTCTCTGTGGATATGCTTGATGCGGTGCATTTCAAAGCTCCACTTTTATCCGACGCAACCTCCGCTGGACTTTTTGTCACAAGGAAAATCTCCCCCCCGACCAGCTCTGGGAAGGCTGTGGCGGATGGCGTCTTGGGGGTCATTGGAGAAGTGGCCACGGAGCAGCACTCGGTTCGCAGACCCACCTGGAGCCCGGCGTCTTTAGTGTCACTGCCCAACGAGGCTCCACATTGACCCAGAGAGCTGCTGGGGAAGGTGAAGGCCTGGCCCCCCTGTGGAGGGGTCATGGGACTGGTGGCCGCCGAGCAACACTGGACCACCTCCAGGCTGACCTGTGTGCGCATGTGGTGCTGGCCAATAGGGGCAGGGGACAGTGGGCTGAAGGGGCCCGGAGTGGACGGCACTGGCACCGAGATGTTCACTATCTCTGCCTGTTTTACTCTGTCGTCATGACCAGCTATGGCTTTCTCCTGAACTTCTCCTCCTCCACCTCCACCTCTCAGGAACTCAGTAGACGTTGTCGTATCATCGTCGTCAGTAGCCGTTGTGGGCTGTTCTGTCGGAGGGATGGCATCAGTTTGTTTAGAGTCTTTTACTTCTGTTGAGTCTGATCGGTCTGCGTTGTCGGCAGCCCTTCCTGAAGGCACCTCATCTTTGGATGGTGGATCCTTGTCGCTGTCTTCAATGTAGATGGCATTAGTGTGAAGTTGTGGCTGATAATCCCCAGGAGTTATGTCTTCGCTTGTGTCCATGTGAGGTGCTTCAGGCACAGGCACAGTGCTGCCGTCTGAGCCCCCCGGAAGCTCTCCATCCTCTGCCATCTTCTCAAAAGGCGCGCGGTCCTCTCGGAGACCTCTCATCTCGTCCTTAAGGCTGCCCATTGTGTCTCATCGCATTAATAAAGTGGCGGAATACCTGCAGGGCACAACACAACACTGACACACTGTTTCTAACATTTGTAATCAGTGACCATGGCAACAAGCTTCCCAGCATGAGTGTGAATGGAAGAAAAACACACAGGTTTGTTTTTGTGATGAAAATGTTGTGTCAACGGTATTTATGTGTCAGGTATCCAAGCAGTGGCATGGAATCAAGTTCCATCATTGCTCCTATTTAATGGCAATTGTTCATGTACACTGTTATCTGGTATGTTTATTATTAAGGAAAGACACTGCAGGCGAATTGGGAATTGGGTTTACATTTATATATGTCATCATGGAACTTTGCCAGTGGATTATTGACAATTAAAACAATTATCTTCTTTCGTATTAAAGAAAATTCTGAAATGTTTGATTAAATATGCATATTTGGCAAAATCTTACTAATTTGGCATAAATCTGCATTCCTTTAAACAATTTTAAAACCTAGATGTTGGATAAAGCCAGAGTTCACATCTTTTTTTCATGTTTACTAAATTTTACTGTCCAAAGTATTTACTAAAAAGCCATTTTCAATTTATAATTTAAAAAGAATACTATGTACATGTCTTAAAAGTACATTTTTGGCCTGTTCTTCAGAAGAAAATGTATCATAAATCTGCCAATTAACAACATATTGACAAACCCTTTAGAAATAACCTTCAGAATGGTGCTAAGAATGATAACAGAAACTTAAGTTGATGTAAGTGCTTCAGAAGTTGAGATTTTTGGTTCAGAGTATTTAAAAAAAAAACTAATGTTGAGATAATGGCCTTTATAGATGGTTGTATAGGACAAATGTACAGATGCCAACAGACAAGATTTGGTCAAATAAAGACCTTAAGGTACATTTTGGATCTTTAAGTTATTCTAGTATGAAAGAAGAAAAGAAAAATGGCCAAAAAATCTCAAAATTTACCAGTGGCTTTAGAAAACGACGTGTTGTGCCTGCAGTGTCTCACCTTAAGCCATACTCTCTTGAACTCAAAATCATGCACAGGAATCCAGAGCATTTGTCAAATTCGAAACAAAACAACAACACGAATAATTAGCTAAAACAAATCATTGGAAATCCCCAGTGACGGACATACCTCAGCAGTCCAAGTCAGACTGAAGTCTCTCCATGACCCTCTCTCTCTCTCTCTTTCTCTCAGATTTTGGGTCGATATTCGAGAAAAAAAATCAAGTCTCAGTTGATGGAGACCCACATAATGTCCGTGTAGCTCCCCCCCAGTTGACTGATAAGTGAGTGCTGTGGCTACAGGTTTTTTAGTCTCTAGAATAATCTATCTTGGGCAATCCTCGCTCTTTAAGCTGTGGCTGTGTGTGTGTGTATCTGTCTGTCTGCTGCAAAAAAAAAAGCTTCACATTTCCAGTTTCCCTGGAAACCACGCTCGGCTTCTGGCAGTGTGTGTGTGGTAATGTAATGTCAGAAAAAACTCTCCTCAGCTCCTCCTCATAATCAGTACATCATAGTAATTAACTCCAGGTTTCTCATAGCAACACAATACCAATTTATTCCAATTGCAATCCACAAGAGCACCTTTGTGGATTGGTCAACAAGGCTTTACTTTGGAGAGATTTTGTTTTTGAAGGGGCCATACATTGGAGATACATGTCAATACACTGTAAATGATCATTGCAAGGTCTTCACTGGACAAAAATGCCTCCTTAAAGAATAAGTTAAAAAAAAACATGCAATACAAGGTGCAGTTCGCTTGTAATAAGTAAAAGAAAAGACTGTCCAATGGAACAAGTGAACATTCATTTGGTAAGATGTCTTGAAATATGGTGCAATATTAAGGTGGAAGAGTTTGAAATGTATAGCTGTGAAAACTAATTTTGAAGAATATTTTTTCACTAGTATTCAGGAGTATTATGTTTTACAATATGCCTGTAAAGCTCAATGAATAGCAGTATTCTTCAATGTGGGATCAAGGTAAAAGAAATCTGAACACATCAGAAAGGCAACTTCCTCTAAACTAAAAAAAACAAGCTCATTGCAAGCTGAGAAAACTTAACCCTCAGGTCTCGTAGAGGGTAAATTTGGGAAATATATAAGAATAAGTGATGCAAACGGACGGTACATGGGAGAGATATACAGGGGGATATCAGCTGAAGGAGCCTGGAGGAAGCAAGAGCTGTGCCGCCCACACAAGAGAGAAAAAACAACCTGTATTTCATACTCATCCCTCCCTCTAGCCTCTCCAGCTTTGTAACACATATTGTTTTGTCTCGAGTGCCTCTGTCATTCATTCAAGAGGATATTATTACATTTTAATTCTCTCATCATGTATTATATCTTTTCCCTCTCTTTCTTTTCTGCAGCCTGGCCAGGACATTGTGTACTACTCTATACCAACAGAAGTATTCTCACCATTAATTCAAAAGGCCTCCTCCATTCCAACCAATCCCCGGCCGCCACCAGAGCTCTGTTGCCATAGCAACCGTGTGTGGTGTGACTGAGGGGAGGTGTGTGTGTGTGTGTGTGTGTGCTACTGCTGCTAGTGAGTGAGTGAGGGGCCAAGGTGAGACACTTTCTGATCACTGACAGCCATCCGCCCTGCCAAAAGGCCAGCCAAACAGCAATGTGTTTGGGAGTAATAATGACAGTGGCGCTGATTCACAGATGAGCGCAATAAATACATTAATAAATAAATAATTAAATAAACAGCGCAGAGAGTGTGGGCTACTTCTGCAGTCTGCAAACAGGGTTTGTTATCTGCACTGCATGGCAGAATGTCACATTTTGAAAAAAATAAAAATAAAAATAAACGAGTATGTATGTTTTTAATTTTCCATAAAATAGTCACATAGGATATAATGAAATCGATACGAAAGCAAGAAATACAAATGGAAAAAGGTGATGAGAGGGAAAAAAAAGGACGATATACAAAGAATTCCTTTGGAATGTTTGTTAGCTGTGTGGATTCGATTATATAACCTGAAAAAGATATATATACAGTACATATCTATTTATATATCTTTTTCATGTTTTCTGATGCCAACATACTTCCATCCCAACATTATCTCTTGTGTGAAACATGTGGATGATCAGACGAGTTGGCCCCAGTGTTCCAGCCACAATTGTCCCATTGTTCATTTGGTCTCCAGCTTCTGTCCAAACTCCTTGATGGTGTCCGTGGCCTTGTCTGCAGCTTTCCCAATCACTGCTTGACTCTGTCTCCCAGCTTCCTGAGTAGCTTCAAAGAGTCAGAGTGAAGCACAAGAGAAGACTGAGTTTTTAAATAGAGTTGCAATGAGACTTCCATTACTTAACAACTAACATCATGCAAAGTATCGGTATAAGCTTGTCTGTGTGTATATGTCTTTGTCTGTGTTTATGCTCCTTGTATATGTGTATGCTCCTTGTATTTGTTTATGCTCCTTGTCTGTGCTTATGTGCTTTTGTCTGTGTATAAATGCTCATGTGTTTTAACTTGCTATATGTTCATGCATTTTTATCTGTCTGTTTGCTACTTGTTTCATGTTGTGGTCTGGAATAAATGGTTGTGTCATTTTACTTGTCTGTGCTTGTGTCACTTTGTTTTGAGCTTATGTGTTGTATTTCTGTAGTTTTTTAAAAATGTTTATTTTAAGCTATCAACCTGCCAGGGACTGCAGGTGAAAATTAGCCTGCATGGCTAAATCTTGGGCTCAAGTTTATTAATGCGTGCTGTCCCTTCTAAAAAAAAAAAAAAAAGTGTGCAGAATATATTGTATTCTATCTTTAATTATCTTAACACTGTTTTTTTAAATCACATAATTCTTTATGTGTAACATTTCTTAACCAAGCTACATTAGTATCACACAGAGTGTTACACAGATCAAATAAAGGTTAATGTAGTTCCATTTTTACCGTAAATCTGCTCAACACATTTCCATTTTCTTACAGATTGAAGGAGTTTATCTTTCAATGACCATGACACATTTAATATGGGAGCAAAGTTTCAGTGAAGTGTGCACTCTACCTGTGTTGGCGGTCTCTTTGGAGGAGTCTGCCACCTGCTGCACAGCGTCTTGAGCTGCCTGCACTGCAAACACACACAAACACACACACACATAAACACACACAGTACAGGCACTTATAGCCACATAAGCTGTTGCATTAACAACTTGCATTGCGTTCGTGAGAATCTGTGCTTTTTACATGTATACTCAGCCTGCACATTGTTATTCCCTCATATTGTACATTTTTTCTTCAGTTTAGTGCTTATTGCACTTATTGTAAATAATGTTCTCCTTCATGTTGCACATTTCTATGTATTTACTTTTTATACCAATTGATTTTTGCTTCACTTTTTTCACTATCTAGAATTTACTTATTGTATATATTACTTATCTTATCTTTTTTTATCCTCATGTACTTATTGCACCGTGGGTCGGCACATATAGCAGAAACTAACAATAAAGTTGACTTGACAACTTTGAAACTTTCTACTGTAATTTGAAGTCTTTAAAGGCGGTGAAGTCCTTACCATGTAAAAGACCATATTAAACATGTGTCAAATATTTAAAAAAACATATTTAGTGAAAACAAAAGCCCTTTTTCCACCCTTATCTACCAGACCCTTCCAATGGTTTTACCTGCAGTGTCTGTGACTCCCTTGGCGGCCGAGTGGCTGCTTCCTTTCAGGCTCTCAAAGGACTTCTTGAACGAGGCCATGGTCCCCTGCTCGGTGTTAACACATGTGGATCTCTGAGCCCCACAGCGGAGTGAGCGGGCGGTTTAATACCCCACACAGCACCCAGACGGATTACAATCAAACAAAGGGAGAGGGCCCGGGGCAGACTGGCATCCCAACTATGGCAGCCAGCGTTCCTGCCAATGGGCCACACAGTCTCGCTCAGCACATTTCACACATCCTGCAAATCAAACCCCCCACAGACAAGAGTTGGCAAAAAAAAGAGGATACATTTGAGGACGATATACTATAATAGGTCCTCATTTACAGCAACAGGCAGAAAAAAAAGCAGAAATGGTTTACAAATAGGTTTACAATCGAATCAATGCCAACATTTAAAGGAATAGTTCAACATTTTGAATTATTTTTGCCTCACTCTCTCTGTGCGTCCATTTTTGATATAGAAACTAATATATAGAGTATATATTTTGACCTGATCCCCTTGACTACCAGTGGTTGAGCTAACCTAACCTTGAGCAGCAACCCTCTGCCCATTTTCTATATCAAAAATCTATGCACAGTTACAGCAACGGTTTCTGTCACCTTTTCTCGAGCTGGACAGTGAGGCAAGAAACTCAAAATGAAAAAAAGGGGGAATTATTCCTTTAAACATGATCAAACAACACTAACCACAGATTTCTTTTGTTTTTTTAAACTTTTTATTTACAGAGGAATGTATGTCTGGCTTAACACATAAACCGTTACAGCGACGAGTCCTGCGAATTTAAAGCACAAATTGATTTGACAACCATTATGATTCCAAGACATAATATCGACTTTAAACTTGATAAAATCTTCAGTACACACACACAAACACACGCACACACACGCACACACACACACACACACACACACACAAACAAACATGTACACTCTGTCCATTTCTAACAGATAGTTTCACTGGAATGATGTCACGAGTAACTATAAAGATACAATGTAAAAAACTCTTACTTCGAAAAATGTTCAAAAAGAAAATTCCCAAAAGGAATGCAAAGAATAAAAATAAAAGAAAACCCACAAACAGGCATTTTGTCGACACTTAGGAGGATATTATTGTTTCCATATCTGCTTGCAAACCGGACCATATATTTTTTTTTTCGTCTCCCAATTTGTCTCAATTGGATGAGGAACACATCTATCGAACGTTTTTCTTTTTCTAAATACAGATACACACAAAGTACAAATTCACAAGGCCCCCAGGCTATGGTCTCATTTCATTGGGAGGGATTCAAGGAAATGAGACCGAGAAGGAACGATATCCTAACACCTCAATAAATACCTATACACCCAACAACATTACATTAATAAACATGACATTTACAATATATATATATATATATAATAATAAAAGATTTGTCTCGAAGGAAGAACAATTTTTCAGTTTGGGAATGCATGTCGTATTGTTTGTAGTTTTGTTTTTTGCACCGGGGTTATATGTAATTGTGAAAGTTTCAGCATGTGTCCGTTTTATTATTATAAATCTTATTGTGCTGCTGGTTGGATTATGGAGGCAGGGTTCAGGCTTGTTTATGCTTCTGGCTCGTAGTCCTGGTTCTCCTGACGGGGAAAAAGAAGAGATTTTTTTTAGGAGACAGGGCGAAAGGCAATGGCATGAAAATGGATGTCCATTTGAACATTTTGAATATCAGGAAAAAGTCAATTTTATCTGTGTGAATTAAAAAAAAAGTTGAAACTTTCACATATTCTAGATTCATTACACACAATGCTTGCATTTTTGCTTGAATTTTTAATGATTATGTGGCTGATTACGGCTCATTAA
>NC_137214.1:5542733-5547733 GCF_949987685.1 Ammodytes marinus
GTCCAGCTCTGAGCGGAGGACTGCCCCATGTATTTATTTATAAATATAAATCTGTATTTTACTTTTTTACCATGTATATTGATGCATTTTAGCTTGTGTTACTTGTTTTGTTTCTTGTTGTATGTACTACAGTTGCTGGATTTTTGAATTTCCCTGAAGGAACACACCCAAGGGATCAATAAAGTGTCTATCTATCTATCTGTTGCCACGTCATTTAAAAGGTACAGAACACCAAGTGAACAAAAAACAAAAACAGGCTGTGAATAAAATGTGAATATTGGTTCACTTGCATTTATTGTGCTTGTTTATTATGTGTAGGTCTTTAGTACTTCATGTACTAAATGTAAGGGTTTGCGTTGTGAAGTGTCTTTGAGTATACCTTGAAAAGCGCTATATAAATTATATATATTCTAATTATTAATATTAATATTAAATTGTGTGTCACTCAACCTTTCAATGGGGTGATTTGTTTTCCCATGCTGTGCTGTGTTTGTGTGGAAATGAGAAATCTGTTTCTTACATTTGACAAGATCTCAGAGAGTATAAAGCAATGTGAGTGGAGAGACAGGGAGCGGTGGTGACATTAGCAGGGGTCTTCTTGGGGTCAGAGTACACATGATAAGAAAGGTTGTGTGTTGAAGCGTGGCTGCTGATTGCCCTACACACAGAGGTAATTTCAAGCAACTGAAAAATGAGACAGGGCTTTGTGAAGTGAAGGTATATTAGAGACTGAAGATAGCTGTGTGTGTGTGCAGAGCAACCATTCAAAAACCCTCCAAAAAAAAAAGAAAAAAAAAAAATTGAGGCAATTGTGTTTTCTCCTATTTTGACTGCTCAACATGTGTCAGCTAGCAGTTTGCCCATGAACATTTTCCAGCATTAAAAGCAGAATAAGGCAGTGCAGCCTGAGCCATGTTGTTTTCTCACTAGAGTTGAGGAACACATTTTTTCTAAAATCTTAGAATACATTTAAGGTGAAACGTTTTTTTTCAAGCACTAGATTTTTGTGTTCACTTTGCTTCCATAACATGTCTTCCTTAGTAGTATACATCAAAGGTCCAAAATGTACATCTAGATGTTTATTCGTCTAAACCTTGTCTGTCTGCGTCTATATATTTCTCCTATACAACCATCTTTAACGGCCGTTATCTCAAAATGTGTTAGCCTGAAACAAAAACCTCAACTTCTAAAGCACATACATCAACTAAACTTTCCATAGTCATTCATAAAACTATTCTATCAGATAAGGATTTGTTCATATGTTGTAACTTGTGTGATTTTGATACATAGTGTCATTTAAAACATGCAGCTGTACAAAGTATTTTCTGATTTATAAAATAAATGATTGCTTTTCATGTTAGAGTACATTTCTTTTTACCCTATTCACCTACAGTGGCAAATGGCATCATTACATGTTCTTTCTGGTTAGTACAGTAAATGTGCTGAGTGTAGCTCTGTTTTGCAGTGACGTGCTGATTCAGCTGCCTGTGTCCATCCCTGTCATCTAGATCTGCTGCAACCACTCACTTTTACTTGTTCCTAGTTCATATCACATTTGCATGAACACATAAATAGGCTCGACAAATTATAACAATGCACTATTTGCATTGTGGCCAGGCTTATACAAGGCATTTTCTCTTCTTATTGTTTTAGGTTATTAAAAAAGAGCGCTCCACTGATTTTACATATGACGCAATGTACTTGTCACGGTGAATTGTCATTACTAATACTGTAAAAATTGTTGTGTTATGGCCTATGGAAGTCTGAATAATGATAGAGAGGCAGGCTCTAAAACTGAGCGTTACAGACAGAGGCTGAAAAGAGGAGAAAAATATACTGTATGTTAGGGCCTGCTGATTTCCTATAGGTGAGCCGAAAATTGCAATCCTTTGGTCTGACAACAGGAGCCGGTGTGTTAGATTGATGGTGACTGTGGCGCTGTACTTACATTCATGTCTGTAGGGAAGTCGTCCTTCTTCACCAGGCCAGTGGCAGCAGCAATGTTCCCCATGGCTCCAGTTGTCTTTTCAGCCACTGCAGAGACACACACACACACACACACACACACACACACACACAGCACACACACGTAACATTATCCCAACGGCTTCATCAGATGGATTAGAAGCGTGCACACGATGTTGGCCCTCTCTTGTTTCTCAATTGATTATGTACAGAATGACCATACACAAATCCCCCTCCCCCCGTCACCACTATGAATATGCCTTTAGCGAGTGATATGAAGTGTGTGGATGCTGTAGTGAAACTCATCTTCTTTCTGTTACAATGACGATCTTTACGTTTGACGAATGGAAGGGAAAACTCACCTGAGCTGGCGCTGTCTTTGGCCTTGGTACCTGCATTAACAAAACAAAGAAGAAGAAATCTGTTAAAAAAATGGTGCTCCTTTACCAATCAAGGGATGTTGCATTTTAGCCACTTAAGCACTACGTATGAAACACTACTAAGTACATTCATTCAAAGTGAAATTTACAGTAGTCCGAATTTTAACCTGCACCATTTCTGATACACTTCTATATGTCAAACGTCGGGTGCTACAGTAGCCATGACATGACCCAAAAAAGAAGCAATGATTCCAAGACACCGTACTACTGTACAGCAGGATTATTTTTTTAAACTGACATGATTACCAGTCGCCTTTAATGGGCTGGCGGCGCACTTGGTGGTTTTTATTGTGAGGGGTTATTTGCACTTTAAAAACCCGAGCCCACTGCATTGTTAAGTTCTCTGGCCTTTGGGCAGACCCTCATCCATCTACACTGTATTTCCATCAAGCTATTTGGGGGGGCTATACTGTGTGCCCACTGGTCCAGATCACTCAAAGTCCTTGTCATCCTTCTCTATTGTGCAGCAGACTCATGCTATTTTATTAGTCCCCAAAGGGCCTTTAAAAGCAAACGGAGGAGAGACGAAATAATGATAAAAGTATTGAACTGTCTTCACACAATAGGCTGGGCCTCAAATCTGAACGCAATCTGAACACATCCACCTTGCTGTAGTTAAGCCCCATAACACAAACCGCTGTTAGCTGTGGGTACATTTTTGAAAAATATCAATAATGTTCTATTTCGAAGCTTATTGTTCTCCAGTAAAAAAAAACACGATGAACCACCAAATGAAAGTCTTTAGTCTTAACCATTTTAATGAAACTCAACAATAGATTTGATGAAAGAGGTTCGGGGGGGTGGAGGGGGGGGGATACGTTGTCCAAGTTAATCTGTAGACAAGAGCTGCTATATTGAGACTGTTATGGTGTGAATGCAAAATACTACAAAATAAATAACATTTGCCTCCAAAGTAGCAGTGTGTGTACATTTTCCATTGTGTCATACTACATAATGACAGAGCATTCTCCAGTGCAGCCCCCCCCCCCCCCCCTGGAACTCTTTACCCGTACACACGTACACATTTGAGACTGTACCGACCTGAACACATTCAAATCGCTAATCAAAATCACACCTCTTCAAAATAGCCTTCAGCCAATGATAATTTTATATTTTTTACATATTTACATTTCATATTTATTTAACATATTCACATTACACCTGCTTTTTTATGCTGATTTTAATGTTTCACTTGCTTTTGTTTAGTGTGTGTTGGCTTTATTGCTACACCCATTTTTAATTTGCTTGTGTACTCATTATATTGTTAAGTGTCTGTGAGTACCTTGAAAAAGCGCTATACAAAATAAATGTATTATGGCACTTGGATGCTCCATGAATGAGACTGCTGGCCATTGTGAGGATGCCTGCTGGATGCTGAGCTCAGCTGGGTGGGCGGGCTGTCAAAAGGTGGTTCCACAGACCTATCACATCACTCTTGCCCCTCCTCCAAGAGAGACGCCTTCAAGCAAAGCATACTAGCAGCTTTCTAGGGCAACACCCACCAGGCTCAACACACAGCGTGCTAGAGAGCAAATATGTCACAGGGATAAAGAGGCTCCTCGTTCTCTCTCTGTGTATACTAGGGCTAGTGAAAAAAATGTAATCATGTAAAAATCACGATTCCTATCCCATGTGATTTTGAATCGATTTTAAAATCGATTTGCTAAATCGATTTAAAAAAATTAATAAAGACTTTTTTCCCATTTTTTTATTAATATGTATTTCACAGCCGCTGGTAATCTTGACTTGCCTAAAAGTCACAAGCATTACACACCACACATTAAAATAGATATAAAAGTAAGACATGGACTTTATTTTGCTTTCGTGCCATCATTTTGTCAACACAACGCCTCTTAGCTTTGAACTGAATAAATAAACCGATGTTGAGTCGAGAATCGATTTTTAATCGAATCGTGGGATTCCAAAAGATTCACACCACTAGCGTATAGGGGAGAACGGGGTTGGTAGGCACATTTTTTACTCTAGTGTGACTAGCTCATCACCAAAACACCTTTCAATAGTAATTCCTACATTAAATGGAAGCATAAGGTGTCCCTCTCAGTTTCCAACTTATTGTAATAAAGAAGAATTTTAATTATCAAAGACACCCTGACACATTGTGACAACCAACCCGTGTGACGTATAACCACGTTCTCCCCTACCACAAAAGGCAAAAAGAGACAAAAAGCATGGATAATTTTGACTGCAGCCTGACATGTTTAATGATGAGTATCACAGGGACAAGTCACTAAATATGTAGGGTAATTGGATTCCATCTAAATGCAGACACATCTGACTACACAATATCTCCCATTTGCACCCAAAACGTGCCAACAGATCTATCATAGGAGTTGGAGACTGTAAAACTATCAGCACAGAAGTCACTGCAACTATAGGGCCTTCTATCAACAGCTAAACAACTGACAGAACAGATATATGTAATGGCTGGCCGGGCAAGTTCCAGGGCCAGTGTGTCCACAGATCCCGGTCCCCTGAGTCATCTATTCTAACCTTCCCCCCAATACAGCTTAACAAGGCCAATATAGAAGATATTATTCATCACACACAATGTAGGCGGTGTTTGTCAGCACGTAT
>NC_137214.1:5552733-5562733 GCF_949987685.1 Ammodytes marinus
CAGGTACAGGTCCCTTTTGTGCAGGAGGGCTCGCTATAGCAAAAGCCTGGTGCCTGCAGCCATAGCAGCACTGAACAAAAGGCCAAGATAAAAATGCACCCCAGTCCCACTGTGTTTTATATATTCTGTCTGCATGTTATCTTGTTGTGATTGTTGTCCATCTGTTTATTGTCTGTCGGCGTGCGGCCCACAACTGTAACTGACAATACAGTCTAAAGTCTACCTGCCAGAGCAGTTTTGACTACATTGTTATGTTCTTTTAATAACACAGACATTCAATTTAATTAAGTTCAACAGGGGCTTCATTGGCACGGGAAACAAGAGTTACAATTTCCAAAGCAATTGAGCAATACAAAACAATCAAGTAAATTACATTTAAAATGAATTCTAACAAAAGAAAAATGTATAGATGTCATGTAATGGACAGATAACCAGCACAAACAGCCTCATGTGTGACTTTTATTATATAAATGGTTTGTCCTGCAGTGTGCAGTGCAATTACTGCTATCGGTGTATGAATGTGTGTGTGACTGGGTGAATGTGTACAAAAAAAACCAATGTAAAGCGCTTTGGGTCTGTGATAAACGGAGATATAGCGCTATACAAGTCCATTTACCAATTGAATGCACCCTGTGGGGATATTCTTCTTCTTCTACTTTTTCTTCTTCTTCTTCTTCTTCTTCTTTTTGTTTTACTGGCGGGTGGCACCTAACGTTAAAGGCGCATTACCACCACCTACTATATTGGAGTGTGAATCAAATATATCCCATTAACTAGGCAAGCAAATAAATAAATGAAAAAATAGAAATAAATAATTATCATTTGTAGAAATATAATAAGTTATATTCTTTCAAATAACCCAGTCTCTCTAAAAAAAATTATTAAAAAAAAATAAATTCCCTCTTCATTTTGTCAAAACTCTTTCAGGCATATTGTTCTCACATCCCCTTTCCCAATTTTCTTCCTCAGCGTTTCCCTGTTAGCTGCACACCTCACACAATGGCAAATGACGTGCTCAACTGTTTCTGCCTTTAAGTTACAAATGCACAAGCCTGATGGATGCTTGCCTAACCGATGCATAGTTCTGTTTAACCCTGTATGCCCTAATCTAAGTCTCGGTATGATGGTTTGTTCTCTTGGAGTTCCTCCCTCTAATATCCCTCCCTCACACTTTTGACTGTATGTTGTGTAGATGGCGACCTTTAGCTCCTGTGTCCTACTGTTTCTGCAATGCAGCCATGATTTTGGTTTTGACCAGAGCTTTTGCTTCGCCTTTACGTTCTATCATTATAAAATCACTATTATAATATAATGAATGAGGTTTTTCTTCCCTCAGTCTTCCCTCAGTCCTCCCTTGGCCCAGCTGTCCTGTTAATCCCAACCCTACATTTTACCATGTGTGATGCCACGCATGGGAACATGTAGGGTTAGGCAGTAAGACCATAAAACACTCTTTCTGCCTTTTCTCAGGCTAGGATGAACTGATTTCTAAAGTTTTTGTTTAATTATTTATACTACATAGGATCTCAGAGTTCAAAACACCTTCATATCTCCACCGGTGAAGTAGGCCTTTAAGTTGATATCCATGACTGTATCCAATTTGAGAGATTGTATTGCTAAACGATCTGCAATTTTTGTTCCCCTCTATGCCCTCATGTGCCAGAACCCAACATGAATCTAACGACTGACTGCATTGTAATCCGAATAATGTTTCCTGTATTTCATAAAGAATATCTGGCCTACTTTTAGATGACATGGACTGTAATGATACTAATGATGATAATGAATCTGAACATACTATAACCTTTCCCAATATATTCTGCTCTATCCACTGCAAATATATAACTAGAGCTAACACAACTCAACTGTATACACTGCTAGATGATCTGGTGCTCTTGCTTATTGCTAACTTTAAGATCAGGGATGACCCAAGCCAACCCAGTACTTCCAGTCTTGGGCTCCTCAGTGAATGTTGTATGTGATACATGTTCACTCTTTATGTTAATTTTCCTTCGCTCACTGGCTGTCTGTTTGTCCTTTTCCAGTTTTCCCTGGTGGAGACAAGACGGTGTGGATCCGGTCCCCCCTCTGACAGCATCTGAAGCCCTCCTGCATCCACACTATTCACTATTCATATTTTAATTTTAGTACTACCATGTAAACATCTGGTCAATGATTCACTCCTTTATGATTTTCTCTATTTAGGGGAGAACGGGGGAATGTGAGACACCCCCTGTATCTAGGCAATGGAACACATTTTTGGTCATCATGTGAGATATATGTTTTCAAGCCCCTCTCATTTCCCCTTGGCCATGAAAGAGAGGACCTCATGGTGATGTTGTAAGCATGTTTTTTTCACAAAAATGTCTTTTTTGCTTGTAAAAGTAATTTTTCTTGCTGTCAACTTAATCGATTGTTGTGCTAAAGCAAATTGATTCATGTAGAAAAACGTACACATGTTGATGAACTACCAACATATGAAACCATGTGATGATGATAACTGAAGATTAGCCTGATTTGCTGACAGAGGTAATTTTTCTCAAATTGTGGCAGTGGGGTAAAGTGAGACAAATGCTGTGGGGTAAAGTGAGACAGTGTCTGTGCCCTCTTTTAATGAATCCATTATATTTGAGGTAGCAAGGAGACTAGTTTGAATAAGACAAAAGACAATGTGGGCTGGAGGTGGGAGTTGATGGTTGAAGGGGTGTCAGCAAGGGGATGGTTTGGCAAGTATATATGTGGGGGACAGGAGAGTGACCTTTAACATCAATAGACTCTAAGTAATATGTCTTTATTCAATGAATGATCCCAATAAAACAAATACAGACAAATATTAATCAAAGACTCAAAAGATGGAAAATGACAGCTGGGTCTATTCCTGTGTTCTAAGTCCCAGGCTGTTGTAGCTGGTTCTGATTGTTCTTTGCTCTGACCCCCAGATACCAGCTGGCTCTAAGGGTCCTGTGTTCTGACCCCTAGACTGTGTTTTAATCTAACTGGTTCTATCTGTCATTTGAATGTTAATTATTGAATATGAATTATATGGTGTATTTGATCAGTTACTGTTTAGAAAATGTTTTTCTTAATTGACCAAACCCCATGATTCTTTTACTAGTCCGACATTAGTTTTGGAATATTTGGTTTTCAATCTATCTGTCAGGGTTCTAACTGTTACAACATGTGTTGTTATGGTATTTTTTTTTTTTTTTTTTTTTTTTTAACCTTTATTTATACAGGTAAATTCCAGTGAGACCTGTTTTCCTTTCCCACGTTACCATTCACACACACATTCATACACCGATAGCAGGCTAACTATCGACATTCACACAAGTTTCAGAGTGGAAAAAGTAAGTGGATCAGTTTACCCCCTTGATTTCTCTGGTCTGTCTCAGTTTACCCCACAGCTGGGGTAAACTGAGACACAAGACACAACTTTTTTTTAAACAATCATATTTTCACTGCCCTTTGTCATGAATACATTCTGCTAATGCCCTTTTCTAGGAAACATCCTGAATTAATGGGAAATGTGTACATTTGACTGATAAATCATTTTAGCTCCCTTAGAGGGGAGCAAATGTAAAAAGTGTCTCACATTACCCCGTTCTCCCCTACGACATCTATTGCAGTATGTCCGTCCTGGGAGAGGGATCCCTTACTCTGTCAACTCTCCCTGAGGTTTCTCAATTTTTTTAATCCTGATAAAGGGTTTTTTACTGGGAGTTTTTTCTCAGCCGAGCTAAGGGTCTAAGGGCAGGGTGTCGTACTGTAGGGAATGTAAAGCCCACTGAGGCAAATGTCTATTTGTGATATTGGGCTATACAAATAAAACTGATTTGATTTGAAGTCTTTCCCCAACTATCTCTGCCCAGTTCCCTTTTCTCTTTATCTCTCTGCATTTTCTGATGGACATATACATAGAAGGACACATGGGGGAAACATCCATACAGGTGTTACTGGGAAGGTTACTGCCACAATGTATTTCTTTCCATTTATTCCCAGGGTTAGGGTCTGTCTGTCAGGGTAAACGGCAGGCAGGCAGGCAAGTAGAACCCAAATGCAGACAGTAAGGAAAGGATAATTTATTCTCCTCAAAAATTACAAGAAGGCAAGGCATACAAAGACACAGGTAACGCACAGGACAGGACTCACCAACCATAATGCTCAGACAAGGAACAATGAAACACAAGGACTTGAATAAGACAGGCAACGAGGAAGAGGTGGAACACATTAGGGCGGGGCCAGTAATCACACAGGAGGGAAACTTGACAGGACATGGGGAGAAACAAGACAGACATACCAAAATAAAACAGGAAACACAGGGAAACCACCAAAACAAGACAAGAACATAAAGATCATGACAATGTCACCTGCTCCAGTTGTTTTCCATACATTTGAACTACAGGCCCTTTCTATCTTCTTCCTAGTTAATACCATAATATTATTTTTTTTTTACCACAGATAATCTTAAATCCCCATGAATTTGACCACATTTCTACCACTCGCTCCGACAGGTTTGATGTTGAATTCACAGTGTTCTTTCACTCTCTGATTCCTTCTCTGTCTTATCCCCTCTTCTCCAACACACACCTCTGTGTGGAAGGTTTGCTTGATATTAAAAGCTGCTCAGTCCAAACCCTTCAACCAATCATTCTATTTTAGGGCCTTATAAAAATAATGTTCATAGATGATGCACAAGACATAACCATAAACAGTTACAGTAATCTCCCCTCGGGTTTAATGGTCAAAGTTTCTGCAGCTTTAAAAAAAGGGTTCATATTTACGGGACTCCAGTTTACTATCAATAAACACATCACAGTTGGTCCTGGTTGCTCCCCCCCCCTGATACATTCCTAAAAATCTTTCCAGTTACACACATGTTGCAGACTTTGGCCCACTGTGTCAAAACTTAACACACAGGCCGAATAGGACAGAGCACATGGAGATAAACTTCTAACTTATACAGCAAAATGAAACTCTTGAAACAAAACCTAACAATCCCATTTCAGAACTGTTTTTAGCATCAAAACAATACACACATGCATTGCTTTTGAATTACTCTTTCCAAGCAGCAACAACACACAAATGTGCTTTATGCAAAACACATCTGTATTCAGTGCTTTGCATGGTTTTTGAAATTTTAAAAGTATCATACAGATTTTTTTTTGTGAAAGATTGATCCACTACAGTTGATCTAGACACATGAAAACAAAATGTAAATGCTTCAGATTTTTAATTTTATTTTGCCATTTCAGGTTTTTGCAAAGGTAAAAAAAACACCAAGACACACAAGAAATGGTACAACTAGAATGTTTTACAAAACATAGTGTTGTAGGGGAATGATTGGAAGACATTTAGGCTATGGATCCTGTCCCCTGTTGGCATCTGGCCACATCACCTCATCCACGTCACAGGCAATGTCCTCCCTTGCCAAGCAACGGGGAAAATATCGCCTAGCGTGCCGTATCCAACCTCTTGCAGAATTTTTTGTAAAGATTGATCCACTGTATTTTCAATTAGACACATGAAAAAAGTTTATATTGCAATTTCATGGTTTTGGCCAACAAAAGAAAAAAACACAACGAATAGGATCGCAGTTCAACAAGCAATTCAGTGTGTCACTATGAACTATGAAACAATTACAGTAAAAAAATAAAAAAATAAGGGTAACACTTTACAATAAGGTACACAAAATTGTAGTACCTACTACATAGATTATGTGTTACCTACTACATAGTTTTTTTTTGTGTAACCTACTACATAGGGTTTTTTTTCTTGTGCTACCTAACACATAGGTTTTTTTGTGTTACCTACTACATAGCTTTTTTTTTGTGCTACCTAACACATGACATACATATACATAGGCCTATACCATATTGGTCCGAATATAAGACGACCCCCGTTTTACAAAACTCATATTTGGAAAAAAGATTTGGAGACCAGATCTTGTTTTTAAAATGATATTAATTTTATGTATTAAAATAATATAGTAGTGCAAATAGACCGAACCGATGTGTTTACCACAGACTTTATTCCTCTGCCCCGCTGTGATCGCTCTCGCTGTCATCTCTCATAATGCTCTGATTCGGTCGTGGCATTATGGGTCATCCTCGCTGCTGTCCTCGGCATCTGAGACGCAACATTTATTTAATGCTCATAGTTAATCACATCACGCCGTGGTTTAAGGCTGAAATGATAACCGGGGCACGTTACAGTTGTCGATTGAAAGGCTCCCGCGATCTCCGTTAGTTTCAGTTTACAGCCGATAAAGTTACAATCACAATGACCGCATGGACAGCGTTTAAATAAAGCCTCTTATTCTTATTATCATTAGGGATTTGATGCAATTTGCAAATGATGAAATCTAAACATTACGGCGGCTGTGGTGTGCGTAAAAGGAAAGCGCAGTTGGCAATCTCTCCTTAGCACTGCAACTGCAGCAGCTAAAAAGCCACAGTAAAAGTCGATCGCACAGCCGATTCCTGCCTCTGATACGTTGACTCGCAACATAATGATTTGAGGCTTTGCATTGGCTTTGGCGATTTCCCGTGCCTCTTGTTTTCTCTCCACACAAAGCGTTCTCTCTCCCATTGCACACGACACACGCATGCCCCGGCCGCTTCCGAGAGCACAGACAGTGTGTTGGTTCCAACCGATAAAAAAATTGAATAAACACAACTTGGACACAGGTCCTGAAGCTATGTAAAGCGATTTGAGTGCGAGAAATGCGCTGTATATATTAAATATAGCCTATTATTATTATTATTATTATTATTAAGCTGAATGGTCGCTCTGGTAACGGGCAGTCCATTACTGGACGACGAATACTAGACCCAGAATATAAGACGACCCGACTTTTTACGACCGATTTCCAGGGGAAAGAGTCGGTAATACACAAAAAAAAACCTATGTGTTAGGTAGCACAAAAAAAACCTATGTAGTCGGTAACAAAAAAAAAACAATATGTTAGGTAGCACAAGAAAAAAAAACTTATGTAGTAGGTAACACAAAAAAAGAAACCTATGCAGTGGGTAACACAAAAAAAACCTATGTAGTAGGTAACACATATCTATGTAGTAGGTACTACAATTTTGTGTACCTTATTGTGTTACCAAAATAAGTGTTGTAAGGAATGGGGCGAGTGGATTATGAATCCTTTGGATACCGCCTCCGGTTTGCGTCTGGCCACATCGCCTCATAGACATCACATGCAATATCATCCTTTGAGAAGCAACAGCAAAAATATTCCTGATATCCAGTCTAAATGTCCTAATTATGGAGCTATTGTGTTGTTGGGCTGGAATCTCAGACCAGCCTCCTATTTTGTTAGGCCATGATCTATAACATGGTCCACTATAGTGACCCTGTCTCCGTCTGTTGTCTCCTTTGTCATCGTCCTCCCGCCGCTCTCTCTTGTCCTCTTCCCCTGACTCCTACTGTCTCACAAAGGAGCTGAGCTCACCTGAGGTCTATTTGTAATGCTAAGGCTCACACTGAATGGTATTATATTAGCTTTATTTTTTATTTTTCATGTGTGTGAGTCTGTGTGCTTTTCCAATTTTAGTTGCGTTTTGTATTTTATATAGATATGTTTTCCCGATGATTGCAGGAGATTTCATTTTTGAACAATGTGTCTTATGTGAAAAACAGTGTGTAGTGTTTTGGAAGAAGTGTGTTGGAGAATTTCAAACACAGTGCAAAGCACTTATTGTGTTTGTGGGGTTGGTGCTTGTGTTTAGGGCATGGTCACCAAAGTTAGAGGTTGTGATGCTTTGGGCATAGCAACCACTTTTAGTGTTTAAGGAGCATTAGGCAAAAACTGTAACTGCAGTTTAATGGACTGCACCTTGTAAAGCCTCCTCTCAGCAGGTTTACTTATTTGAATTAGGACAGCCTGCTGTATAAGTAAGTAGTTTAGTAAGTCAATTTTATTTTAATATTGGAGCATCCGGTGGTGTAGTGGATAGAGCGAGTACCATATTGGCTCCGGCCTTTGTTGCAGTGGTCGCAGGTTCACACCGACCCGTGGACCTTTACTGCAGGTCATCCCCCCTCTCTCTCTGTCTCCCCATTTCAACTGTGTACTATCCAATAAAGCTTGAAAATGCCAAGAAATAATCTTTAAATAAAAAGTTTATTTGAATACTTTACATTAAAATACAAACACAATTTAAAGTAATATAATATAAAAGTAAAATTAGCAACAGCGAATAAACAGACACCATAAGGTCAAGGCAGCAGAGAGAGTCAGTTATAATTGGTCAGATGATGTGACTATTTGCTGCATATGGGAGGGGGTGGTCAGCACCTATGATGTTTGGCCATGCAGAGCTCTCACAGTTAGTCAAATTAATTTAAAATTGATGCCGAATTTTAGAAGAAGTCAGTGAAGAGCGACTAGAATTGGAGTGATATGTCATCATCATGATCAACCTTTATTTAAACAGGCAAAAATTGCTAAGAAACAATGTCTTATTTAAGCAATGGCCTGGTAGGAGGTGAATGACCTCCTGGGGGGAAAGGGGAGAGGGAGTGCTCTTGTTACTTGAAGTTAAAAGCCGGCATTTTGGACAGTTTGTGGACGATTTAAAGAAGGATGATTTTAAACGGGTAAAAACAGTTACAGTTATTTTAAACAAAAACAAAATAAAAGCATTGACACCATCTCAACCTTTTATAACCACACATCTCAATTAAGTGATATTCCTTAATGCGACAAAACATGAAACGCTCAATCTGGCCAACATGATTGTCGAGTGAAACAGATTAATTAAAGATAACACCTACATTTCTGAGGTTATCCTGGGGCAAAGGTACTTAATGACCCTATACTGGATCCAGTTTTTTGGGAGTGACTATAAGGGCTTCAGTTTTCATCCAAATCTTAATTATATCCAAACATTTGTTTAAAATGGACAATTGGTTAAAATCATTGGGTTTGAAAGAACATTACAACTGACATCATCAGCAATGTCGATGGCTCGACTGTAACGGACATTCGTTCATATGAAAAAGCTACGCACCATAGCTTTAATTCTGCACAACAATTGAAAAATGTCCTGAGAAATCAGAGGAAAAGTGCGAAGTACGCTCTGGCACCGACTGCAGGGAAACCAGGGGTAGATATGTAGGTGAGTTGATTGGTGATGAGGACCAGGTGTGGAAAACTGAGCCGGACAGGGGGGAGTGGCAGAAGGAGGAGGAGGAGGAGGAGGAGGAGGAGGAGGAGGAGGAGGAACACGCACAGCAGCCAGCTGTGATCACCACACATACTGTACTTCAACAATAAATAGTCAGTATCATGTTCGAGAATAAATAAATTCTTAAAAGCTAAAAGCTAAAACCCCTGTGGGTAGGGAGAAGGCTTCAATAGGTTGAAGCCTGGAGTAATGGTTTGGGTTTGGCGGGCTGGGGGGCCTACTGTTTATTCAACAGCCTGATGGATGCTGGAACAAAGGTGGACATGGCTCGTTTGGTTCTTAAGGGCAGGGAGCTAAGTCTCCTTCCTGAAGGTAGCAGGTGGTACTGGTTGTTGAGGTTATGGGTGGGGTCCGATATGATCCGTCTACTTTTCCTGATGGCCTGTTTTTCAAATATGGCTGTGAGGGTGGTCTGTGGCTGTCCAATGATCTTCCCACTCATCTTTATGATCCTGTTGAGGGGACCTTTGTTCACCTCACTCAGGGAGCCAAACCAAGCCAGGATGCTGAAGGTGAGGGTGGATTGGATGAAGCAGTTGTAAAATGACTGGAGTATTGACTTGTCGACTTGCAGTCGTCGCAGCTTCCGGAGAAAATACAGGTGTTGTTGACATTTCTTGAACATGCGGTCTGTGTTGCTTTTGAAGGTGAACTTGTGATCAATGATGGAGCTGAGATATTTGTATTCTTCCAGTCTCTCAATTATCTGGCCATCTAACTGAAGAGCAGGGGGGCTGGTGGAGGAGCCCCTGACATCTATGACCATCTCTTTAGTTTTAGAGATGTTCAAGGTGAGATGGTTA
>NC_137214.1:6167733-6322733 GCF_949987685.1 Ammodytes marinus
AAAAACATCACGTCAAACATCCAAAGACCTGAAGGCCAACCTGGAACAGTCTGGGGTCATGGTTTCAACAAGTACCATACGCCGCACACTAAACCAAACAGGGCTTTATGGACAATGGCCAATGAAGACACCATTACTGAAGAAAAGGCATGAAAGGGAACGACTCATCTTTGCCAAAGAGTACCTGGACAAACCACAATCCTTCTGGGAAAATGTTCTGTGGACAGACAAAACAAAAATAGAGCTTTTTGGGAATGCACACCGGCAGTTTGTTTACAGACGGCGCAAACAAAGCCTACAAGGAAAAGAACACCCTACTAACAGTCAAGCATGGTGGAGGATCCATAATGCTGTGGGGCTGCTTTGCTGCATCTGGTACTGGAGGCCTTGACCGTATCACAGGAATCATGAAATCAGAGAATTATCAAGAGATTTTAGAGCAAAACGTCCTACCCAGTGTAAGAGAACTTGGTTTGAGTCGAAGATCATGGATCCTCCAGCAAGACAAAGACCCGAAGCACACATCCAAAAGCACGCAGGAATGGTTGAAAAGGAACAAAATTGACTGTTTTAAAATGGCCAGCAATGAGTCCTGATCTCAATCCGATTGAAAATCTTTGGTAGCTGAAATCTGCCATTGGGGAAAAGAAACCTGCACATGTTCAAGAGCTTGAATAATTTGCAAAGAAAGAGAAAATACCAGCTGAGAAGTGCAAGAAGCTTATAGATGGCTACAAGAAACATTTGGAGGCTGTCATCACTGCCAAAGGGTGTGCAACCAAATATTAAAGAAGGGTGCCATTATTGCTGCACATGCTGTTTTTAAAAAAAAATTATTTGAAATTACAATATGTATATTGAGAAAAAAGTTATCTTTGTTAAATTACTTTGGAACTCTAATCAAAATATCCTGATGATATATATTTGATACATTTCCATTTATTTCTGAAGATATTGTACAGGTTATGCAAAAAAATTAAGGGGTGCCAATAATGGTGAGCAGGACCGTAGAACACCGTAGTTTTGATTCTGGACCTCACTGGCTTCAAAGTTTATTTTGCACTGTCCTGTAATTCCCCCCCCCCCCCCCCCCCCCACCAACCCCATTTACCCTTGTTTCTTACTATTGAAAAAAAAAGCCCAGCTTAATTCCATGTTCAATGCAACTACAACAAACAACTTGCACTGTGGGGGTGTCATCATGAAGTATAAGGGTAGGATGATAAGACATTTAGAATAGATTTATTAAGCCAGTCAAATACAAAGTCTCACATGTGCTTTTGCAAAACAGAAGAAAAAAAGGGGGCTACAAAGCAAGAACTGATGGTAAAATTACAGCGTGTAGCTTTTTCAATGGGTAATTCTAAAGTGTTAATTCAGCTCTCACCATCAGGATTCGGTTTCTCTGTTATCAACTTATTGATAAAATGGGGGAATTGTTTCAAATGAATCAGCACACATTCCGAAGCCCTTCATATGACTACATGATGTATGGGAGAGAGAGAGAGAGAGACTAAGAAAATGTTAATGGACATTCAGTTAAAATATAGTGACTTGATTGAAGATTGGATTAGTCCTATATACACACACACACTTCAAAACAGCTGTGTTGCTTTAACTAGGGACCTCAAAATACTGAAGAAAATGTTCCTCTATTATTTGAGTCGAGTTGGAGTGTTTTCAATATAAGGTAAAGAGGAAGACTGTCATTGTTGCTGCCTAAAGGGTTATGTTGCATTAACTTGTACACAGCGTACGTCGGGGCTATAGCACACGATGCAGTTAAGATGAGCATGAATATAAGGAGCAGAAGAAGTGGTCAAATCATCAAATCAATTGTGGTCAAGTAGAAGTGTTGTATTTAATGAGAGTAGGTCCATTATCATGTGGGGGGAAATAAAAGGTTGTGTATGTACTGTGCATTGTGTATTGTGTCTGATACAAACATACAATGTCCATAGCTACAATATATTGGGATTACACTAACAACATAGAAAGAACAGCATTACTAAAAAGACAATGATTTTACACTCAAGTCGATGCAACTATCAAAACAGCAGGTTATAAATAAATTATCAAATCACATGTTTTTTGGTATGATACCATCAAAATTCATTTGCCCCCCCCCCCCCCAAATTTTTTTGTATTTCAACAACCACTTTAACAGTTACACATGGGACAGTTCTAGAACATCAATGGTACTTTAAGAAGATCTTCATAAATCAATGAACATTCACATTGTAAATCCTATGATTCAATGTACCTCTATAATCATTCATTGTTGGAATGAGTATATGTAGTCTTAAGTCATATTGGGGAATGGCTTTCCTGTAACCCCTACAAAGTAACACACTAAAGTGTCAAGTTGTTACATATTTGCAGAGATCACAATCACATAAGGTATATTTTTCTGGAGAGAATAATAAAAAAAAAATTAAGAACGATGTTGATTATTCCGACCTATTTAACAAATGACTTCAGTTCCTGATCAAAAAAAAACAAAACAAAAAAACGAAATAATATTCATGTACGTATATATTCAGAATAGCAGAAGTGTTTCACAAATAGCCTTATAAAACGCAAGTATAAACAACATTACAATAGGATATCTACAGTTCAGTAGGAAAATTATAGATCAAATCACACCTTGTCAAACTCAAAAACAAACTGATTTTTCATGCTACTACCCAGACTGCATCAGGGTGGGTACAGTGATGCTTTTAGTGCTTTCCAGGGTCGATGTTCTGTCGCTCCCTCTTCCCAAACCCTGCTGCTGCGGCGGCTGCTGCTGCTGCTGCTGCTGCTGTGGACTGATCTACAAAACGCATGAAGAAAACTGCATTATTGTCACGGTCACACACTTTGCTGCCAACACTTTATTTAAAAAGTCAATGGAATAAACCTTTAGCCTCGTTTCCACTGAGTGGTGCGGTACTGTTCGGTTCGGCTTGGAATGCTTTTTTTTTTTTTTTTTTATTTATTTATTTAGAAAGGACAGCGCACATTAATAAACATGAACACTAGAGTTCAACATGTAAATGTGCCAAATTTAGCCATGCAGGCAAAAAAAAATGTCCCTGGCAGGTTGAAAGGGTACCGAAATAAGCTTAATGTGCCGCAAATCTAGGGTTACCGTGCTGACCTGAACCAAACCGAACTGTGTTGCTCAGTGGAAACGAGGCATACGTGTAGCGTGAACTCGTGATTCGGAAAATATACAAAAAACCTTAGATCAGGGATAGTTCGCATGAAAGGATAATGCTGGCAATATTATATATATTTTTCGTGTCAACGTATATCATGTAAAGATCAAAATCGCAATTAATGAATCCTTATAACAAGGGTTGTCTGAGTAGCCAAAGCCAGATAAAGCTACTTTACCTGTGCCATAAAGCTGCATTATTGATCATTGATCGAGTGATGACCCTAACTTTTTATTATTATTATGAAAACATTAGGTTTTGAGTTCGGCTCATACCCTATTCTGATGTCAAAAAAATATGCACAAACTAAATCAGTGGCTGGAAATAGCCCTTAACAAATGCAGTATTTTAGGAAATAATTTAGCGTTTCATCTTCATCTGAAGCAAGTGGGTGTAGATCCGAGAGCCACAGACGAATGGAGAAATTGAAAAAAGTATGGAGAGACAGGCTGCTACAATAAACCCAGTTGTTGGTTTTGGCATCTTGCTGACAATAAGGACAAATACAGCAGAGTAATTCCAGCATTATCCTTAAAGCAATAAGGAGGTGTGTTAAAGTGTGTGTTTATAAGAAAACTTTAAAGATTAAAATATTGTACTTGGTTTGGCTTGTTAACATACCTGCATTCTCTGGTGGTGGTCTTGAACTCTCTCCTACTGCTCTGGCCCCTCTTGGCTGAGGGAATGACGACTGCCAAGGAAAGCCCTGGGCAAAAAAGAAAGCATTGCCTTAAGTTTTATTCACTCAATTCACTGCTTCAGTCACAACCAGCAGCAGCCCTCAAGTCTTTGCCCTCACCTCAACAATGGTTACTGAATGTAAGCGTGGCTAGGTTAAGCTACAGTTCAGACCTATAACTACATGTGCTTGTTAAGGGAGGTTAAGTAAAAAAAAAAGAGCCTTGTATCCTCAGTGAAGCAGAGTCACTCCAGAGACAGACAGTGGGGGGCCTTAGTGGACCCTTACCGGGGTAATGGTCTGGAAGTCTCGTACAGGGGGCGGTGCTGCTGCTGCTGCGGCGGCTGCGGCCCCGGCTGCTGAGGCGCCTGCTGCATTGGGCATCCGGGGAGGGAAGTGTAGGGGCCAGCCCTCTGGACCCTGCCCTGCTCCCACCTGCACAAAGGGACCACAGTAGGGAGGGCTCAGCGGGCCGTTCACTGAGCCTGACGTAGGGTCTGACGGACGCCTGTCCTGCTGCTGCCTCTTCCCCTACGAAGGGACCACAAGTAACACACGTGATCCCCAATCAGTGCACGGCTGCTGCTGCTGCTGCTAAAGCAGCCCTTGTCACGGGCATGGGGGCCGGGCCACTGCTGACCTAGATGGAACCTCTCCACACTGAGGAGTGGAAAATGCTCCACCTGTTAAAATCCTGAATGCACCGATGTAAAATTTAAAATGCCTAGTTGGAGTGAGGCTCTTGTCCTTGAGTATTGATTTGTTCATTACATTACTACATGTAAGTGACTGCATTCTGTCACAAGGGGGCGCTAATCTTAAAGTTTCTTATTGTGTGACGCATCCCAAAGTAGCAGCAACTTTCAGTGAATGCATGGCCAAACACATCCCCTCCTATCCAGGCTGACGGCACCTTTTACATTTAAAATATCAACACGTCTGCAAACACTAGCCGGCTCTGACCTGGGCGGCAGCCAGTACCTGTTTGTGATGCTGCATCTGCAGTCTCTCCAGCTTACACCTCTCTGTACGTTCCCTCTGACACTCGTTCTGGGCCTGATGAAGCTAAACCGCAAACACACAATAATAAAAATACACATTAGTGAGTAGTTCAGTTAGAATTTTTTTTTCTAATGCAAAAACAATAGCTAAAGCTTTTCTCAAATCATGCCACAAAAGCCTTGTTTACTTTCCACTGAGCGGTGTGGTTCGGTACGGCAGACATTTATTTGCGTTTCCACTGTCAAAAGTTGGTTAGGGTACCAAGATAAGCAAACCGTGCTCTACCCATTTTTTTTCTCCCTTTTCATGTGTGGTACCAAGCCATCCCAAAAGGGTCCAAAATAGTTGAGCTACAGACTGCATTCCATTGAATGGTCTACAGCAGGGGTGTCAAACATACGGCCCGCGGGCCGGATCCGGCCCGCGAGATGATTTGATCAGGCCCGCGACCTGTAGAGCATAAATTTCTGAGTATGTCAAAAAAAAAAGTAAGTCTCTAGCCCATTCCTGTGAGGAGTTATGAATTTTTAAAGAAATAACCGAAATGCTCACTCCTGCCGCTAGGGGGCAGCCTAAATAAAAAAAGCACATTTTAGCAACGTGGGAAATGGTAAATGGCAATCCTGCTTCACCGCTATTAATGTTTCCTACAGTGCTTTATGGCAAAGTAAAAACCAAAAAAAAAAAAAACATTTTTATTTTTAGTACATTTATTTTATTACTTTTTTATAAAAATAAAACTATTTTTATTTTTAGTGCTGAACAATTAATGTACTAGCAAGCGTGGTGTGTCTGCGGCTCTGTGTGCGCAAAACGAGCAGGAGCATGCTAGTGTAGGCCTACAAGATTTATTTCCTAATTTTCAATGCTGCTTTATTTTTATGTTTTAAATTGGGAAAAACGAATTCCAAAACAACCAATAACCTCTGTATTTAAAAATAAATCAAAACAGTAGAAGTTGCACTTTTATTTAATTGTATTTTGTCTGCATGTTTGCACAAAATGTGTCCCTGTACATATAGTAAACAAAATTGGACAACTGTAAGGTCAGTGCCTGTTGTATTTGTGTATTCAAATAAACAGTTGTTTATTTCATTAGTGCACATTGGCATCTTTGAGCAAAATACCCCCAAAATTTTTGCTGCGGCGCTACGCGCCGCACCTCCTATTCCCATGGCCGGCAGCAACCTTTACTAAGACATCTCCTGGGGGGTACAGAGATCCCTTGTGATCCGTGATAATGTAGGTTACAAATGTAGGCTGAGTGATAAAGCATATTACTGAAAAACAAAGTTAGGGATTTGGAGTTATTTTGCCATTATTTTACTAGTCCGGCCCACCTGAGATCAGAGAGGCTGTATGTGGCCCTCGAACCAAAATGAGTTTGACACCCCTGGTCTACAGCATGATAAATCGTAAAAAAGGTCACGATCCCCCTCTTCATATAAGAGCTTACATCTAAAACACACAGGGAGAGGAGAGCATCCATCTAGTTTGTAGCCTACTTAAGCCTCGAGAGCCATAGACGCATATTAAATATTGTCCTGCAGTGCACTTTTCTGTATTCTAAAATGTGATACGACTTCCTCGTGATTCACATTTTAGCAAGAATCGAGCAGCCCTTAGTCGACAGAATCATAATTTCCGTATTATAGAAAAGCCGCCGTGTTTAATCACCTCGGCAAGAGTGAGAGAAAAATGACGGGCTACAATGTTGTGTCCCTCTGCTATGATGTCACTATAGTTTTGTAGCTGGCGCCTACCGAGTAAGGGTACTGTCGCCAGTGGAAACGCAAGCCAGATCTAGGGTTTACTTTATTGTACCAAACCGTGCCGAACTGAACTGTGCTGCTCAGTGTAAACAAGGTAATACAGGAGACTAAACTGCAAAAAACACACAGCTTACCTGATTGGTCAAATTAGTAATCTGACCCTGGAGTCTCTCCACCTGCCGCCTCAGGTCTTCTTTCTCCTCGTTCATTCGCTCCCTGTCACTCCTCTCTTTTCTGAAGTCTTCCTCGAAGATCTTTACCTGAAGAACGAAACATCCGTTCAAATGAAGTTGGGGGGGGGGGGGGGCAGGGGGGGAGGGGAATTGCATGTTATTGCTGCCATAGGACTGTAGCACATTTTCTAACCTGTTCCTTGAGTACAGCGATTTGAGTGAGCAGTTCCTGTTTCTTGAGGTTGTTTGCTGCGTCGGTGAAGTTCCCCTGACCAGGAGCTTGTTGGGAGGATGACGGGGCGTGCAGGTTTAACGCTTCCTCCAGAGCCTGAGGACACACACACACACACCACAAGTATTATACACAAACAAGTATTAGACACAACAGGTATTATTCACAGACAAATGGCTCTGCCCGTCATCCCTCTCCATTTGTATGCATCGTACACACATATGTTTGTATGGCTATACTTGTGAGGACATTCATTGACAATACATTCCCAAGCCCCCCTAACCATCAAAACTTAATTCCTAACCCCAACTCTTACACTAACCCTAACCTAAACCGTATTCATACCTGAACCTTAAAACCAAGTCTTAACCCTCGAACAGCCCTTTAAAAGGCCTGTCCCAAAGTGAGAACCAGACAAAATGTCCTCACTCTTTAGGCTTTATGCTGCTGTATATGTGCTTTTATTGTGTGTTTGTCCTGCTCTTATCTACCGTTGTGCGCACTTTCCTATAATGTTTAATGTACGCTGTGTTTTATTGTCTGCTTATTTTATTGTTTGTTTGCCATTGTCTGTCAATTCATTCTTACTACTGTATGTGTTACTGTATTTTCTGAGTCGACTATGTTGTTTTTTTAATCTTTGTTTATACATGCATTTTATTTCTGTAATTTTAGGTTGCCTTTTAAATATCTGGCAGGGGACAACAGATGAAAACTAGCCTCTTAGGCTAACTCTGGCTCACTTACAGTCTGACTGTTTATTAGTGTGCAATGTCCCTCAAATAAATAAGGTCTTAAACTCAAATTGGTTCTCACACAGACACAGACACAGACACAGATACAGACACAGACACAGACACACACCCTGTTGAGGCGTTGGATCTCCTTCTCCTGGTACTCCCTCTGTTTGCTGAGGGGCAGCAGCTGGTCCTGAAGATAGCGAACCTTCTGTTTGAGCTCAGTGGTCTCAGTGTTGAGGCACTCCTTCTCCCCCTGAAACAAACACACACAACCTTTCATAAGGCAAGATAAAGCAGGCAAAAACAAAGGCTGCGTTAGTGTCTCCCCATACTTCTCTGCTATTAAGTATTGTAGAAAAAGATTTAGGGACGTCCCAATTCATGTGGTGGGATGCAGCATGCAGCTAGGGGAAATACAAATGCTTTTTTGCTGCGCTTCTGACCTACAATCCACTATGCACCAGAAGTAAGTTGAGGCTGTATCCAAAATCTGTTCTGTAAAAAACTTTGGACTCTAAATTAGTTGTCAAAATGACATGAGGTTTGAACTCTGGCTTTATCCAACATCTAGGTTTTTAAAAGAGATTCCAAAGTACACATAATGAGTTGGATATTACCAAATTTGCCATATTTATCCAAACATTCCTGAAAGACTTGTCAGACCAACGTCAACTGGCAAAAGTTTCATGTTGATATCTAAAACTTCACCTTAAAAAGTATAGTGTAATACTGAAACATGTGTTCAATGTGTTTTGTGTCCTTGTCAAACCCATTTCCACCTGACGTGTGTGTGTGTGTGTGTGTGTGTGTGTGTGTGTGTGTGTGTGTGTGTGTGTGTGTGTGTGTGTGTGTGTGTGTGTGTGTGTGTGTGTGTGTGTGTGTGTGTGTGTGTGTGTGTATTCTCACCTGAACATTCTCAATCTTGGACTTGGCCAGCAGCAGCTTCTTGTCGTAGTCGCGCTGCCTCTGCTCTCGCTCGGCCTCCAGCTCCCCCACCGTTTTCTGGGACTCTGCTAGCCGCTGTCTGAGGTCTGTGATCTGAAAGGGCCAATGCAACCATTAGTTTGCATTGCATTTGGATACACCGCTCGGTAAATGGACTTGACTTATATAGTGCTTTTTAGCCGATTTTCTCAGCCCCAAAGCGCTTTACATTTCTTACCACATTCACACACACACTCAGACACCGAGAGCAGCAGCTACCACGCAGGGTGCAAGCTATCTATCGGGAGCAATTCGGGTTTCAATGTCTTGCCCAAAGACACAAAACGAAAGTAAAACAAATTCAGTGGTATCGACTCTCTTGAAGAGATAAATATCAGCCGTTGCATGGTATAAGGATACAGGCTTAGAAAATGTTTTGTTGTAATATGTGAACGAACCTAGTGACGCACATGGATATATCTAGGGTTCTGTGGTTCAAACCCTAGGTTGCAAGGTGTCCTTGTCTGAGCAAAGTGTGAATGTAGGCGCGTTCATGACTGTGGGTGCTTACAAGCGTAGGTGTGCGTGTGCGTGTGTGCGTGTGTGCTGCCCTCTGGCTACACCACAGCAGGAAGTCAGCGGGTACCAGAGAGGTGAGGGGAATTCTTACTGAGGTGTGACAGGCCTTGTGGTGAGTGTATGCTCTCAGATAGCAAAAGCTATTGCAAGATTGCACCTTTTTTACTGGACAAGTATGTAAATATAAAACAAAAAAAACACAGCTGCTTGACTGCCAATTGAGTCCTGTGCAACTTAAAAATAGTTAAGAATTTTTTTTTTTTATTCCAGTGCCATATTTCAAAAGGGACTGCATATTACCATTGGTGTCACAATGCTACAGCTAATATTTTCAAAGTCTACTTGCGAGATAGTTTTTTTGCTTTATTTGCCATTTCATTTATTTTGTCTGCAGTAACTCAACCTATGGTATTGCTTAGTTTATCCTTTGTGTGGGAAAAAACTTCTTACCATTGAAACCAAATTCGTCAATCGTTCTCAGAATGTGTAAGTAGTACCTGTGACAGTAGCAACTGATGAAATGAATGAAGCTGAAATCAATAGTGTAAGAACTAGTAAGAATATAGGTATAATTGAACAGACAGTAAACATATGTATTGAGTAAGTGCAGTTGCTATAGAAAACTCAGGATGAATACTCCATGTACGTTTTGTACTGTACATGTAGATTTGTTTGCATAATTTTTAAGTGTTTTGCTAAGCATCCATAAAGAAGCCTGGCCTGGGGAAAGGACAAAGTAAATATATGAAACAAATAGTATTTCTAAATGTAGTCAAGATTTGGTTGATTGTACTGACGTGACTGAATAGATGTCTTAACCCTTTTTAAATTGTAGGTTAGGAATTGAGAAAGTGAACGTTTTTCCAAAGGAATTTCAGACACAATTGGGTTATTAGTTCCCCTTTGACTGACTATCTATCTATCTATCTATCTATCTATCTATCTATCTATCTATCTATCTCAGTGTAAGGGCACTGCAGCGTCTTCCCACACTGTGTTCACAAAGTCATTACTGTACCTTCTGTTCAAACTGTGACTTCATGGAGTTCCACTGAATGTCCCACTGCTTGTTCACCTCCAGCACCTGTTGCAGCAGCAGAGTCAAGAAGACACAATCAAAACACAATGAAACACTCGACATATTAGGAAACTACATTACACACAGACTTTCCCCCTGTGGCAAAAAGTAATACAGTACAAGACTCACATCCTTCCTCTGCTTCTCCAAAAGCTTGATCTTCTTTTCATACACCTCAGCATCACAAGGTTTAGTCGGGGTTTTCTCTAAGGCTTTTCCACTCTGGGGGGGGCAGACAAATAAAAATTATTCAATTGAACAACATGTTTCCATTACTATAAAAGGGTTAATACATTTTTTTTTAAGTAGTAAAATGCAAGCACTTTTTCCAGCACTTCAGTTCAACTTTATCGAGGACCCTGAAGCTTTAAATATATTGTATATATATGGGGGGGGTGGGGGAGGCATGCTTATGATTTCATTCATACATTGCCCTTTCTGTACAGGGGAAGGGTGTTCATATACTGTTTATTGGCCATCACCTGATAAAGCTATGAAGAAAAACACAAATACTTTCTATATAAAAATATTAACATAAAATCAAAGTAGTCCTAATGTCCAATCCAAAGAGGTTTGTCCAACTGTGTAGTATTCATTCATTCACTGGGTCACATAACGTGGTAGCTTTCAGGTTGTGTGTCAAACAGTAAGAGTATTTTATTGACGGTCTATTTGAAGAAAAAAAAAATCTGCATTTTCCTGCAATGCGTTAAGATTTCAAGCACATTTCAAAACACAAGATATAAAATCAAGCATAAAACGAAGAAAACCTGACTATAAACAACCCATTGTCAGAGTTTTGAAAGTGACAAATTCATTAAGAAAACCTACTTTTTTTCAGTTTCAAACTAAGATTGATTTGCTGGGACAGATTGATCTATATTAAGTATTAAAGTTGTAAAGCGTGTCTGTACAGCATGAATACATTTTTTTCCCCCCACAATACCCCCTGCGTTCTGATCTCCATACTTCCATACTATTTAGTATGCCAGAAAAAGATTTAGGATGTCCCAATACATGCACGTCAATTGTAGTATGCTGAAAATACATAGATGCCCCACTAACTCCAATAGCATTTTGGAGTATTCGTCTTTATTCTTGACATTTCTTGACATAATGAAAAAAAAAACTTTTACTTATGTGATTTTTTCCCTCTCTCTTGATTTTTTTTCTCTCCTGTGGCCCTAAAACTCTTCTGTACTTTAGTATGTAGTGTAGTAAAAAGAAAGAGTATGTGATTTGGAACGCAGGGTACCTTTTGCGGTGTGGAGGCTTCCATCTTGGGCCTTACTGCGGGCGACTCCTCCTTGACTGGTTCCTCTTTGGCCTCTGGAGCCTCAGTGTCTGATGCTGCTGCTGCTGCTGCTGCTGCTCCCGTTACCAGCTCCTTCAGCGTGTGGTTCTCCTGCCTGTGAGTCCACAAAGAAAGTGAAAATGATAAAGAACTTCTGAGCGAGCGTGGCCTCTCTTTCCCTAGAGATTGTTTTAAGTGTTTAGGTAAACCCTTAAGGATGTCCTTTGGGAAGAACCTACAATACCCACTGCTGGATGCTATGACACCAACAGAAAGCAGGCAAACAAAAAGTGAAAGCATGGTACGATTGTAAACGTACAAGGAGAAGTCAAAGTTCTAAAAACAGTAGTAATGGAAGGCGGTTTAAAAAAAAAAAAAATTGGCTGATATAATAGCCCAGAGGAATGAGTGTTGGTATTGTATAGTTTTTTTATATTCCAATGGGAAACACTACAGATCTCTCAGTTTGTTCTTTTAGACCCTGCGAATAATAAGAATATTCCTGCATTAGCAAATGAAAAGAGAAAGAAAAACTAATACCGTAGGTGTTCCAAGTCTTGATTCCTGATATGATGGTCCTCTTCCATTTTCTTACGAAGCTCGTTGTTCTCCTGTCTGAGCTGCTCACAGAGAGTCTAGAAAAAAAACAAAAATGAGCACAACATTCTGAAACATTTTCTTCTGTATACCAACACATACAGTTTTGCCTTCAACACATCACTACCACACAAAAAAATTAAAAATACAAATAAAATCGAAAAAGAGTTCCGGAAATACAGCTCACGTTTGTTTAAAAATGAATGTGAATGGCTTCCACTAACTCGTTTCATTTAAAAATAATTAAATATGGCATGATTTTTCCATTGTATTTGCCCATTGCCTTCACTGTATGACAAATTAAAAGACTTTCAGTGGGGGCAGCCCAGTGGCTCACCGGGGAGAGCGAGTAGTGAGTATGAGGCCAAGTCCTTTTCCCAGCGGTACTTGAACGTCACTCATACAGGTGAAAAACACCCCAAAAATATCTAATACATTTTCTTTCTTTCTATTAAATAAGAATTTCAGGCGGTTGTGTGCCCGTTACCTGAAGGAGGGAGGTCCTCTGTTCATTCTTCTGGACCTTGGAGGAGAGGTGGTGGAACTCGACGGCCATGCGACCCAGGTGAGCTAGCAGCTGGTTGGGGTTGGACTCCTCGGCGAAGATGCTGAAGGAGCTCTCCAGCCTCTTGAGCTGGCTGGCTAGCTCCATGTTCTCCTGAGGCAGCGGGGGGATTGCTCCTGCCACTGACCCCGTCTGGACACACACACACACACACACACAGACAGACACAGACGGGCACACAGTCACTCACACATTCCTCTAAAACATGACTCATTGGATGAGCTAGCAATTACATATGGATTTCAAGCAACACGAAACTGAAAGAACAGAATTCCTCATGAGTCAACATGAGGCGACTATTTCTATTAAGAGCAGCGGTCGATCTATCTTAAAACTACAAACCAGTTCGTCCTGTTGGATCTAAATGTAGTCCTTGACTGACTAATAGGTTATGCTCGCAAAAGTATTTTGGTCAAGTGATGGAAACTATCAAAGTAGCCTATAGACGTATTACAATAAGTCACAGGTTAGTCATTCATATTGGTTTTGACATCATGTGGTGCCAGGAATATTCCAGCATAGCAATCCTACTAACACACCCCTTAGGAAGTCAGTGTGTGAATGAATCAGCTGTGTAACTCTAGTCAGTAATAATCCTGGACTTTCCCATTGGTTGACTCAGGCTGGAGCTACCAGTATTGAGTTGAGCTGGTGAGTCACCGGCACCGAAAGGATATGTTTCCAAATATTGAGGAAATGGCTATAGAGGAGGGAAGCTAGCTACCAGGGACAAAGTGATATTCTAAAAACACTCTTAAGTCCTCCTTAAAATGGAAAAATTCCCCGGAACAAAAATAAATAAAAATCTGAGCTACTGTGGTATATAGCTGGAAATTGATTTTTGAATTTTAAAATGCGTCGTCACAAAAAGTCTGGTACGTACGGTCAAGGCTTCTGAAGTCTTCCCATCCATATTCACAACCTCAAACTCCTCCTGTAAAAGTCAACAAAAAAAAAATATAGAGTAGAACCAGAAACTTTTCAGTAAACTAAAAGAATAAAGGAAAACATCCTCTATCTGAGAGCTACCAGAGACCTAGGCCATCATATCATCTGGACCCTAATGTTATTCGCCATCCTACAACGATCCCAAACTTCTTTCTGACTGTACCTAAAAAGTAAATGTACTTACGTTGGGCTTCTCGGACTGAAGGGCCTTTCCTAAACAGCTTGTTTGCTCTTCCCTCTGCTCTGCAGTGGGGTGTAAACAGGGTTTACCTGAAACGAGTCATACCAATACCAAAGTTAATACAAGTGTTTCAGTCATGTAGAGCAGCATGCCATACGGTAACAACACTTTCCAGGGTAATAATAATAATAATAATAATAATAATAATAATAATAATAATAATAATAATAATAATAATAATAATAATAATAATAATAATAATAATAATAATAATAATAATAATAATAATAATAATACAAAAACATGTCCAATAACAAGTTAAAACCACAATTTTCCATCAAGTCTGCTGGACCTACTTTGTGTGTCTGTGTGATGCGGCCCTCCCGCACACAGGCTGGCGGCGTAGCTGGTGGACTTGAGGGCCTCGTTGTCTCTCACCAGCTCCTCCACCCGCTGACGAAGCCTCGACGCCTCCGACTGAGACTCCTCCAGCAAATCACCTGCAGGTATCAAAAGAGATCGGCTTTCTTTGACTTGAATTGCACTCTGCTCATGCTTTTAGACTGAAGCCTTAAGACTGTGTTAGACAGACAGTCAATCAGAGAGGGGACTCCTCTGGTGAGTCACAAAGGGTGCCATCAGACCGTTTGCCGTTTATGTCACTATCTTGCGTGCAAGCTCGACATAACTACCAAATGAAGATCATCAGGTTTGACGACATTCCACCTCATTCGCTGATTGACAGTTTTACCACCGGCATCTGTGTATTTTAGCTGGAAATTCAGTCATCGGTCACCCAGGATACCCCTTGATGCATGTGTGGCTGCATTCAGTTTATAATAACTCATGTATTACTCATATTAAATGCTTTGCTGTTCATTTATAGATTTCACAAACTACAATGTCTTTGTTTATTCACTATTCTGGAAAAAATGAAGTCCTGTAGAGCCAATCACAAAAATCCTTCAAACTCGAGTCATTTTGGGGAATTATTTGCATAGCAGTAAGAATCTAAATAGAGTGAGGCATTGTTATCAATCCAAATCTAAAAAAATATATTTTCATTTAAGTTTGGGGCGATTATCATCTGGGTTTGCAAGACCATAAACACTCATAAACCTTGTGGAAAGCCTTTCCCAGAAGAGTTGAAGCTGTTATGGCTGCAAAAGGTGGACCAACGTCATATTAAACCCTATGGATTAAGAATGGGATGTCACTTAAGTTCATATGCGAGTCAAAGCAGGTGGCCCGCAAGGACCATATGAGGGGCCCGCAGGCCTGTTCTAAAAATAGCATAATAATCTGTTTCTCACCTTTTTTAAGTCATTGTTGATCATTATTGTGAGAAATCATTAACATGATCAGTGTCTTCACATAGATGAATATCATTAATCATTAATAATAATATATAACTAAAGGCAAACTTAGCAAATTTGTTATTTCAGAAGAGTGTATCAAACTGGGTGCCCTTCGTATGACGTAGTACCCATGAAGTAGCCCTCATGTTCAAAAAGGTTGGTGACCCCTGGCCTAAATCATATTTACCCTACTCTACTTTTACTCTACATATACATCTACTCTACATCTACTTTTCGTTAGCCTAATAGCAGAATTGCCTAAGTCATATTTTAAGGGTTATAGAGTGGGGTAAAGTAGATGTAGAGTAGAGTAGATGTAGAAAAGAGTAGATGTAGAGTAAAAGTAGAGTAGAGTAAATATGATTTAGGCAATTATGCTATGAGGCTAACGATATGCGTGTCATCAGCCCTCCATCCATCCACAGTATTGAGCTTACCGTGGTGCTGTCTTGAGGGGGACCTACCTAAGCTCTTGAGCCCCTTCATCCTCTCCCTCAGCATGCTGTTCTCCTCCAGTAGCTGCCGGTAGCTGCTCCCCCCGGCCGAGGCCTCCTCGCGGGCCTTCATCTCACTCCCACCCGGGTCATAGATGCGGTACGGGCCTTTCCCTTCCATCGCCGTGGCTTACTTCCTACTAGACATGGTCCTCCAAACTGTTGGAAAGGAATAACAAAGTGTTGGTCTTTTTAAACGAAATGAAGTGCAGACAAACTTCTCAGCAGAGTAAAGGACCTTTATATAAAAACATAAAGTGATCTTAGTAAAAGTTGAAGAAAAAGAAAATAGAAGGACAAAAACCCGGCGCTGCAGCAAATATACCAATTGTTGTACCTTCAAACACATCTGAATCCTAAGGTTAAAATGTATATTGCTCATTGGGGTAATTTCAGAGTGTAAATATAGGTACAGTATAAGAGGAACCAACATCAAGTGTTAATACTCAGCTGTTCATGCAAGAGGGAGGCAACAGCTGAACAGAAGAAAAAGAACTTAAACAGTAAACTAGAAATCTCCTTGCTCGGACCTCAACCTAACTGTGCTGTAGCAACATTATAACATCTCAACACATGTGACAAATTGTTTTCCAGATGCTTCATGATCGCGGATGAAATAAGTACCACCCACTCAGACAGTGCTACTGTACTGCACGTTAGCCACACAGATGAACCTTTAAGACCATTGTTTAACTTAACAATTGATACCAGGACGAGCGTTATGAATTAGTGATTCTCGGTTAAGAAACTAAACACCAACACGTCAGCTTTGAGAGGACAATAGCAGCATAATGCCCCCCTGCCTGAGTCAAGCATATGCCAAGAATGTGCTCACGGTTGTGATGGCTAAATATGACAACTACAACATCCGAGGGCAAAAGAAAATGACAAAATCAGAGGGAAAACATAGTCATTTAACGTGAATCCTGGCGACATACATCTACCCAACAGACGAGAGTCAAATACAACACAATCCAGCTAATGATAGCTACCTTGATTGGCTGAAGAAGGCTAATATTAGTTTTCGCTGTTGTCATGCAAATCGCTAGCAACATCCTCGTTAGCCGTCGGCTAGCTAACACTACTAAGATGACAGTGCGGGACAGGAAGCCGCCAGCTCGCCTATTTTTAACCACTAAACGTACATTTATCGATGCAGCGAGTGAGTCGGAGAAGCGTAGTTAAACGGCAAATCAAGGAACAAAGAGGTGCCTTTTGTCTGGATACCTTTTCAGCTCGCAGTGGCCTCTCGACATCTATTGCGGAAGTGGTCTGTGCTGTAACCTGGGAAATTCCAGCTCGAGACGTTTGATATAAACAGCGATGATTGACAGCGCTGCAGACCAATCAGGGCCCGGCTCTCAGTGAGAGGGTGCCACCCACTGACTGTAATGTAAACACTGGAGCATAATGCTTCCCTTATTTCTATTATATGGTTATTATATCACTGAAATGATCTAGCCTGATCACATGACGGACTTATAAATATGTATGTGAATATTAATGTGCAGCCAAAAATGGACCATGTGACGCCATGACATCAGAGTGAGTAAAAATGATATAAAAATAGCAGGATATGTTTCCCTTTGAGACCTAATGATTTTGCTTAAATCACTTCCTTATAAACTTTGTACCCATTGACACTCTTAGCCCAGAGTCCAGGTGCAAACCCCACCGTTTTCTCTGAATGAACTTTTTTTCTTCATTGATAGTTTTGGAGAAGGGGCTGCTGGGGGTTTCTCTGATTGCATCACATATTTCCTCTGAACTGGGGTGAGATATACGCAATCAGACCTTGTACAAGTTGCACTGCGCTTTGATAGTAGGCCTACACACTGTGTGTTAACAAAAGAAATTCTTGCTATAAGGGCGAAGAAATGTAATGTAACATATGATTATTTGTATTACTGATACATTCATTGTTCAGATGATAAAATACAGAATTTCCAATAACTCTAGTTGACATATTTAAATGAAATATTCTAACACACAGTCTGAAACTTAAATGCACTCAGTTTACTATATAAATGGCGCACTGACTATACACAACACAACACACCACACAATCAAATAGCCTATGTGGGGTTGGAACTAGTTATTGTTTGAAGGCATTTTCCTTCCTTTTAAATTAGATTAGGCTTCTTAAACAAATAAATAAAGATATGGATTATTGATAATTCATTTATGAACCAATCAAAGATGATGATTGATAGTCTAACAATATGATTCTAATACAATAATATGACTTGGGTTTTCAGTTATTTAAAGAAATACCACAAGTAAGATTTAATGGCATGTGTTTTATTAATTAATTTACTTTTAATGAGAAGGACTATACAACAACACATAGTCATAGCGTTTTACTAAATTGACAGATTTTTTTTCTTTTTCTTTATTGCAGGCCTTTCCCTGACCAATCATCCAGAGCAATAGTGACATCTTGTGGGAATTAACAAACAGGTAATCTGCTGTTGTGTTTCTCCACTCAATTGTCAGTCAACTGGAAGTACACAGTATTTCTGATGCCGTTTAGTTTGTGACCGTGTACAATTAGACTGAACCTCACGAGGAAACTTGGTTATCCCAACCAATGTCTGCATATTTCTAAAGCTGTATAATAGGTTCAAAAAAAATGAATGCAGCTACCAAAAGGCCTTATATGAACCACAGAGTAAAAACATGTTTGTCGACCATTTAGAATAACACACTCCATAAAGACATTACATTTCAGAAAATTAGCCATGTGTGTGTGTGTGTGTGTGTGTGTGTGTGTGTGTGTGTGTGTGTGTGTGTGTGTGTTATTGGGGCGTATGCTGTGTTAAACACAGGAAAAACACTGTTAGCAAATATGTTTTACTCAGTAAATAATCCACACCATCCACTATTTTCAGTTCCGACCCGATTGCGATATCTGGGTTTTGGGTTTTGGACGATTTCTTTGTTGGTGGTGATATTATGTGTAAGGTTAGAAAGGCTTAAGCAACAGAGACATTCTAATTTAAATGAGCAAAGCAAATTATTAAAATGTAAAAAAGATTGAACGATAAAAAATGGTGTGTGCTATCATCACATAGCTATGGGCTTTACATTTTCTTTTCTTTGATAGTTTAAATAATTATATTAAAAAACTGACAATAGAATTGGATCTGTGGCGTCGGTCCGATGAGTGGGTTGCAGCCATGATACTGATAGTGTAGGATGGCCCCGTCCTATAGTTATTTTTATCATTAAGCTAAACTAATTAGAATCACACATTTGCTATACATATGCCAGTAATACTGAGGTAGGCCTACAGTCATGTTAAAACAGCTATTGTAAAGAAACCAGGTTCATCATCGTCTTGAATAGTACCTTTCACACTTGATTTTTTGATTCAACCTACTTTGTCCCTTTGACATACACTCTCTGATTGTAAATTGATTAAAAATCATTCTGCAAATAAAAATAATAAATTAATTCGTCAGAAATCAAAAGCGAGAGTGTGTAAACCGGCCTGTAAAGTGTATAATCTGTTATCTGTGTGTGTGTGTGTGTGTGTGTGTGTGTGTGTGTGTGTGTGTGTGTGTGTTTTACTAACAATAAACCGCATTTGAAAATCCTTTTCATACATAAAAATTCATCTTCAACTACGAGATATCATCCAAATAAAATCACAAACGTCAACAAAACCACAGACCGTAGCATTTTAGACCATAAAGTAAAAGTGGACCAGCTCGGCCTCCACTGTGCAGTAAAACACTGGTAGTACTGTATGTGTGAATGTGTTCTCCAGAGAGTCATCATTCGGCTACAGGAAAAGGCAAACATACAGTTGGCACACAGGAGTTGTTTTTTCCTGCGTCCTGTGCCTGCCACCATGACACCTTGGCCTTGTTTTATAGGTGCACACACAATGCTTATATCCCAGACTGCTTTGATGTGTTAAAACAATGAACAGTCATGGGGTACTAAGAGCCTGCCAGCACAAAAAGAAAATGTCACCCGTTATTTACTCATACCCTTTGTTCTATACTCTACACTAAGTTGAACATTTTCTTTCAAAAATATTTTAAAGTATGTTTCCCTAAGACAGAAGAGTTATCAGATGACATTTGGGAAAAAATCTAATTTTCGGATTGAAGCCCAAAGGGTCACAGAGCATGGACCCCTAACACAATGGCAGTCCAGTGTCCCATCTCTAAGCAGCACAAATCAGCAGCTGATATTCATTAGCGATGTGCTGCTTAATACAAAATGTCCTTTTGTCAGGGCCAACCTCTGGAGGCCTTAAACCCAGGGACATCCTCACTGCACTGTCACTATCACCATACACAAAGAATTGAGCTGAGATGTGCACACTGGCACACAGATACAATTCAGTGTTAAATGTAAAAGGCTCTTCACATATATATTTGCATACACTGTATATAAAATCAAACATATCTAAGAGTGACCAAAAATCCAGAGTGGTACATTTCCAAGTACATTTCTCCCAGGCTCATGTATAAATAATAATGTGAATGAATTGTTTTTATTTTAAACCTTAATTGTGTGTTGTTATTTTTTTTATCAATCTTTAAAAGAAATAAATAAATAGTATTAAGTATTTGTATAGGATATTTCTTTTAAAAAAGTATTTCAAAATCAATTACCAATTAAGACCATATAACATCTTATAAAACAAAATCTTTTACATTTACCACGTTCCAAACAGAGAAACTAACACCCATTTCAGTGACAGTAAAATTATCCAACTGACGCTGAATTATAAAAATATATATCCATATTACACATCAATAACAACGATAGTACATCTAATACATTCTTTTTTTACACCTCAAATGTTAAAACAAAATAAACAACAACTCACCCACACATTCGGCTTCTGTCGGAGAGAGAGGCACTTTTTAAGGAAACTGGTGAATAGGGGGGGAAGCAATTTCACTGAGACTTGGGGAATTCCCATAACCCAGTAAAATGGCCCGATACTTGTGTCGCTGTGTGTCCAACTGTGTGGCCTGCCTTTCACTGAGTAAGACAACACATGAACAAAAAAAATACATGAATAACTAAATACATTTAATTCATCTTTCTACAGTAGCTTGCATGTGACAATAGGCCTCATGCATGTCAACAGAATTGAATGCACAGAGGGAGGCCACAGCAGAAAGCATTCAAGAGAAAATGTGCAGATGACATCTAAGTAGTCTAACTTGTATATACAGCACAGTGCCTGCATGTATTTTATGTGGCCTGTTTGTAGTTTTTCATCATGTTGCCACCATAATGTTGTTTATAAATAAAAATCCATAGGCATAAAGCAACACCCATAACTCTCTATGAAGACGTAACAGCTTTCATATGTGCAAATTCCAGTCTATTTAATTTATGCTGCTGCACAAGATGTACTGCACGACACCGCAGTGCAAAAACTTCCCCCCCTAGGGCTGTCAAAAAGGGAAATTCACATTGAACAGTGTTTTATTTTGACATTGGGCTGCATGTTTAACAATGTGCCATTGAAGTCGGCGCCTTAATCTCTTCGTAATTATCATCAAATAAAATGGAGCAATTTCAGGTTTGGGTGTGCCATTGCAAAAGAGAGAGTGTGACTGACTTGCTTATTTTGTTGCCCTTGGATTTTTTTGGCGTAGTGCAGGGGATTTCCTCGCCACATAAGTCTTCTTTTTTTTTTCTTCTTTCCTCTTTTAACTCAAAGATGGCCCTGACAACAGCAGCTGCGCTCACGCATATGCAATGAACTGAGACACTGACAAGAACAGAGGCAGCTGGCTCCTACTTTTTCGTCTGTACAAACTTAGTATTCAATCCTAACTCTGACACATGAAGCGTAGTGGAAAGTGATACAGTGAAATAGTAAAATGTGTTGTAATATAGATAGCTGATCAGTCATAGTAGGTAGTCAGGTAACGGAAGAAGTCACACTCTACCTCTTGCTGTGTGTTTGAATGTAAAGGGGCCGACAAGAGCTGGGCTTTTTCTTTAGATTCAGGCCCTCAAACATTAGCTACCAGCTGCTAACCAATCTAATAATTTAAATATCAGCTTACACACATTTCTCTAGTTCAGTTTGTATGTACTTATAGTTCACTACTACTTGCTGAACAACGATAACTTGGTATTTGTACTTCTGAGTTTGTTAAGCAGAAGAAAGCACTGGCGTGGGAGTTTCATGATGTTCTTTATATTCCAGTTCCCATTCTGCTAAGCTTCAGTTCTATAGCCTGTGTCAACATAAGTTAATCATTGAACTGCTGCTCTGACCAATGTAAAACCATGGCACTACTCCACCCAGAACACATACTGTAAAGCAGTACAGCCACGTAAACACTGATATTCATCCAAATATAAAACTGGGTGTTGGTTCAGGTGCTAGTGAGGAAGACAAGAGATACTTTCTTATTCATATGATCTCAAAGAATTATAAAATAGAGTTCATTTTGCTTGGTATTGCCCATATTATCATGATTCAAGATTGCGATTATTCAACAGAGTTGAGGTAAAAGAGAGGAGGCTACAGATACAGGTCTGTTACTATGTTGTTTTGAACATACAACCTTTACATTTGCAGACTTTATAGAAGAAGAAGCAGCTAAAAGAAAAATGGCGTTGTTTATATAATTTTTTCCTGTTGGGTGTTTTACTGGTAATATTTATATTTATTTATGAATGTAATGTTTAGCTCTAGCTGTTAGACAATTGACAAGATACATAGTCATATTATAACTACTGCAATATACTCTTTATATTCCTTTAGCAAAATACTAGTTTTTGGGTATTGGACTGGACTTAAATTTGTATTGGTCTCATATAATTCCGTATGGGATGCGGCCCTTAGTGGCATGACACGTAAAAAAAAAATAATAATAATAATTCTCAATCAATCCCTCATAAATTCATACATTCAATTGAATGATATATTTAACATGCTTTCCAACACTTAAAGAAGAAAGAGAAAAGACAACATATTTGAATTGTTTGTTTTAATCATTTTACTCACATCTTTTATGACAGCTTAAAATCACAGTAATCATTTTATGGCCTGCAAGCTGAAGGCACTGTGCGACTCGCTCATTTTCAAGAACACATGAATGAACCTTTGCACACTAAACGTGAACATCTTCATGTTACATATGACTGTAAAAAAAAAAAAAAAAAAAAAAAAAAAGAAGACAGACAGACATCCTTCTGACAGGGCGATCAGACTTTGAGAGCTGGAGACTGGCTTGGAAGGCTTGGGACAATAGTGGTAGGACACTTGGTTTTTTGGCTCATGGTTTCTTTCCACTGAGGTTTTTGGGTACGTTGGGGAGGGGAGGGGGAGGGGTGATTTTTAATCTTCCCCTCCACACAGAAGCAGCAGGGTTTTACGGTAGTCTCCTGAGGTATCACCCTGAACAATGACGGGAAAAAGTTCAAAAGTTAACCGAAAATACTCTCTCCATCATGTGTTGTGTGTGTACTGACATGTGGACAACGCTCGGCTGAAACTAGAAAAAGCAGGCTTCACTTCTCACTCTTCTCTCTCACACACAATGGCCACACACTTCACTGATGTCGTATGAACGAGAGTCATGGGGATTTTAGTCATTATATCGACTAAATTACAAAAGTGAAGTCAAAAATGTAATAACCCCCCCTTTATATCAGCTGTATATTTCTATGTTTGAGATCATCATCACAATTATATTGAGATTGTAGTTTCCTCCTTTTAGGAATTACGCTCGTATACGCTTTTCCATGCACAGCATCTGCTGTCTGTGCATACGAACGCTATACACAGCAGCTGGTTAGCCTAGCTTATAGCACAAAGGCTGCAAGATAGGGGGAAACAGCCTGGCTCTTACCAGGTAGCTTTTTTAGAGATGCTGCTAAGTGGATTTCGTTTACAGACATGATCTTTTCGTTAAAGTCTAATTTTTCTTTCGATGATCATACATTACATGTAAAAACAAGCAAGACCATCAGTGCAAAAAATGCTATTTTTATATCATCATCATCTTCAACCGCTTATCCGAAATCGGGTCGCGGGGGCAGCAGCTTGAGCATAAATATTTTTTAATAATGCCTTTGTAGTGGGTACGCTCACCCAGGAACCACAGCTGGCGTAGTAAAAACATTACAGCTTTTTGTCCAAAGGTGGAGCAAGAATTATAACAAACGGAAAGTTCCTCGTGGCACCTTTAAATACCCCCTTTTGCTCTTGGACGTCAATGACTAATTTTTCTGTAAATTAAGTTTCCAACGATGTAATTCTAAAATCTATTTTGCAACTGAATTTGACAACCTTTAAATATATGATGCAACTCCAAAAAATGACTGTACATACACACTTGAGAATTAACAATATATTGCAATCCTTACTGTTGCATAACCTGATAATTTTTTCTAGCAAAAGCCAATCCAGGGCACCCTACTTGCTTGTTTGTATTGGTGTCACGGTCGATTTCGATCTCTAAGTTATTATAGAACCGCTTCAGGGTAACTTCCTGTCTCTGTGGCTGTCGGCCAATCACACACGTGTATTGAGAGGAAGTTGAGCATGCAAAAGGGGAAATTCCTAAAACAGCTGGGCTGTTGCCACAGACGGGCCTATAGTCAAACCGCATGAAGCTATAGATTGCCGTATACCCCACCACCCCACCGCAGAAGCAGAAGAAGGAAATGCAACACACACACACACACAGAGTGGAGACAAAGGACATGAGACAAAACTCCCATCACAGAGACACACACAGACAATGTGAGAACACAAAACAAACCATGCCATACGGTTAGTAAACAAAGCTGGCGACTTACGATCATGGTTTCTACCTGGATGAATTCATGGAGGGAGGCGTCTTGCGCGTCCTTGAACTCTTTACGAATGTTGAAAAGGTCGACCTCGCTACGGGACACCATGATGCGGATCAGCGCTCTGTCGTCTGTACCAAGGCCCTGAAACCAACAGATCAATGGATACTTGCTTTAATTCTGAAGCTAATACTGTCTGAGAGGAAATACACACACACACAACCTAAATACTGTATATTATATGGCCCAAAATATGAATTTATAACCTGCTATGACTCTGCTTCAGGCCTACAGCTAGAATTATACAACAGCAAAAAAAAACGTGCAGCACATTCCATATTTAAAGCACTGAATGAATAAAAATACCTTCATGGCTTTGTACAAACGGTCTGCAAAGTAGGAGGGCTTGTTCTTTACACTGCGAACTGCAAAGAGAGGGCAAGAGAAAAGGCAAAAGGGGGAGTCACACACCAGATGTTGTTTAGCACCGTCACACACTCAAAAAAGGGAAATATTCTGAGATTAGAAGTCAAAGAGAGTTATTTTTTTACCTATGGCGTAAAAGGCGTTTTTGACATCTCCCGACATCTCCTTCTTGATAATCTGTTCGATGTCCTTGTTGGAGAATCTGACAAACTCCTTAAATACTGTAAATAACAGGGAGTGTGAGTATGGATCCATAGCCATCCTGTTTACATAAGGGTACAGTGTGGAATATTGGAATATTTAGTGGCATCTAGTGGTGAGTTTTTAGATTGCAACACTCCATTTTGATGGTATCATCCACCACTGCCTCAAGACTTTCCGCAATATCAATGTATTATGTTATTAATTATATTGTACTTTCATTTCCCCAGGAAGCCCACTATTTATCAAACTTGTACGACTGTTAAGTTTATCCGTTCTGTGCTACTGTACATGGCAGTGCAACATGGCGGTGCAACATGGCGGCGCACGCCTCTCCCATGTAGATATTAAAGGCTCATTCTAATGTAATACAATAGACAAAGGCGTATATATTCTCAAGCCATGTTATATTATAATTATAACATACTTATGAACATTATATTTCCTTATATATTGAATACTTTTGCAGATGTGTTTAGACTACTAGAGAAGAAATGGACAAGGCCATATCTGCATTGTCACAGGCAGAGAGGAAAATAGAGACCTAAAATGATCTGTGTATTAGAATGAATCTTCTTAAAAAAAAAGAAAAAAAAATGTTCTAACTGTAGTAGCTGTGTATCTGTGTATCTGAATCTTATGGCAGTGGGGGCGGGACCCGATAAGCCTTTGGCTTCTCCTGCTTCCCTTCGGACGATAACACAAAGTAATATGTATGAATATGCAATGAGAAAATTATGTATTATGTGTAATTGTCCGGAAGAATAATAATAAATAAAAATAAATAAATATTATATATCATATTATATTATATCCCAATTCTACCAAGTCTGTTCTGAAGGAAAACAAATGCCAATACATTCCCCCACACTGTACCTTTAAATGGAGACATTTTGGGTTTGCAGTGAATTTTGCCACGTTGCTCTATTTGCCTCTTGACCTTTTACCTTGCCTCAGATGGGGGAAACTCCTGGTGCACAGAATACTCATGAACTTCATCTCCATGTCATCGGACTCTGCGTTGCATGCGTCGGCAAGTTCCTGAGAAGAAGAAGCAAAAAAAAAAAAACGGTTCAAAAGCTCATTCTTCTTCTTCCATTTCCGTCTGTGACACAGTGTAAATAGAACAGCACACAGTCAGTCACACAGTCAATCACCTGGGCATCTGTATTAGCTCTCTCTTCATCGCCAGGGCCCTCCTCTCTGGCACCCTGAACAGAGCAAAAGACGGTTACATTTTAAGCTGAGACACTGCAGGCAAAAAACATTGTTTATTTCAAGCGCTGGTTCCATTTTGAGATGTTTCTTCTATTTTGCTTCCATAACATGTCCTCTTTCATAGTAGTATAAAATAAAAAAAGGTCCATAATGTATTTTTTAGGTGTTTATGTGACTAAACCTTGTCTGTTTGTGTCTGTGTATTTATCCTACTGTATACAACCATCTTTTAACGGCCATTATCTCAACATTAGTTATTTCAATACTCTGAAGCAAAAGTCTCAACTTCTTAAGCACTTACATCATCTAAACTTTTCATATTCATTCTCAGCACTATTCTGAAGGGTGTAACAAAAGGAGGTGTTCATATGCTGTTAATAGTCTGATTTATGATACATTTTATTCGTAAAAACAAGACGAAAATGCCTTTTTAAGACCTGTACATATATTTTGTTTATTAAAAAAAGGGCTGTATCCAAAATCTAGATTTTAGTTTTTCAAAGAGATGCAAATGTACACATAATTAGTTTAATATTGCAAAATGTGCTTGTTTATTCAAAATAATTCAGATTTTTTTTTAATACACAACATAATTGTTTTAGTGTACGCAATCATCTGGCAAAGTTTAACGATGATATTTATAAGTTAAAAAATGTTAGACTATTCACTTGCAGCGTCATGCCTTAAATTATTAGTGCTGAGATATCGCTTTGTGGAACATTTTGTTCTTTCTTTGATATGTACTGTAATACATTGCGAAAGAGAAACTGGGTGTATGATTAAATGGTCCTTTTTTGATCTGTCAGCAGACAGGCTGCAAACCAGTGAGTGGGCGTGGAAATCAAACACAGTGCTAGTTCTCAGGATGATAAACGTGAACTCCTGTGCTACTGAGCTCATCACTATGCCACTTTGCAAAAAATGTCGGAAATTTTTATTTGCAAATTTTGAGTTGTTTTATTATTCTCACTTTAACAGATGAAAATAAACAGGTGAGATGGGAAAATTATCGTTTTTTTTTATTTAGCTGCATAATAATTCTGCACACTAATAGTTGCCTAATAATTGTGCACATATATATATATATATTCTCGTAAGAAAGACAAAACCTCACTTTTACTTTCGTAAACATTCAGGTTTAGGTTCATTAACATTTTGGATTGACCGAGAGCACTGTAGTTGTTCAATAATAAAATTAATCCTCAAAAATACAACTCGCCTAATAATTGTGCACACAGTGTATATTCAACATTTTTATATAACATGTACAGTATCCTATTTCACTGCAGTTGCAATTTTTAATACCATGTAGAGTATTCTATTCAGTCTACATTTAATTTAACTTAATTGTGACTCATTGTAAATGATTGTCACCCCTCAATTGGTCTCTCCAGTAAAATTAAAGGTTAAATGAAAACATTTACATTTTGCATTCTACATTATATTTATACGGTGCACCTTATCGCTACGCTTTTTACCTGCACTGTGTCTTCGCACTACATTTGTGTTTATTTTGTGTCTCAATTGTTGCTCTCTTCACTTGTGTTTTTTCTTCTATATATTGCATTGTTGAGAGGAGCCTGGGTCTTAAGAATGTCATTACTGCTGTAATTGTTGTGCATATGACAAATAAACCATCTTAAATGTTGGATCTTGGAAGCGTTACCTGCACCAGAGACACAAGGATGCGGCAGAAGAGGCCTGATGTGTCTGACTGAATGGCGTCCTCCAGAGACTTCTTATAGGCTGTAGAGTCGGGGTACATGATGCATCACATGTCAAAGGCCTTCTACAGTAAACACAGGGCACTACACAGAGCACTTACACAGAGCACTATGTACACAGGGCACTACAGAGGGCACTAAGAAGAGGTCTGTTGGTCTTAAACTCACCGTCCTGATAGGCAGCGTTCATGGCATGGATCTCCTCGTTGCTCCTGGTAACCATGATCTCAATCAGAGCGTGTTCATCAGTCCCAGCCCCCTGACCAAATGGAGAGTTGTTTTAAGCACAGAAAGGAAGTTCTCCACACATGACACAATTGTGCTATTTTTAGAATCTCCATTTGTATTTTGTACAGACCTAATTGATCACTGTGTAGGCCTACAAATAAGTGTGGAAGTATAGAAATGATATAAATGATATATACACACACACACACACACACACTATATATATATATATATTAGTATATATAAGTATAGAATGTTTTTACTCCTGGGCCCGCAACACATATACTGTAACTCTACCATGTCAGCTTATGAAAGCCTGTCGCCTATCAAACCAAGAGATAACATTATGTAAATGGGTTCATCTGTACCTCCATTGCCTTCCTCATCATTTTGGCATCAAACTCTGCGGGAGTCAACATGAGCGCGATGATCAGCCTCTCTAAGTTTTTGGACAATTCAGACTTTAGGTCCTTCATCAGATCCTGAGGATGGACAAAGAAAAACACAGTTATATATGTGTAATACAACTCAATAAATGTTCCAATTTGAGTCCTTGTTTTTAGTTTAAAACATTTTCAGTAAATCATTTCTCTCACCCTTCCAAGGAGGGACTTGAAGGCCTGTCTGATCTCCTGCCTTTGAGCGTTGCTTCTGTTTGCAATGATATCAATGATTGCATCTTCATCCGTCCCTGTAGGTGGCGACAGGCAGTAACATTTGTCAAACTTGATTTTTTATTTTTTTTTGCAAACCGACAGCAGTGTTAAATGTGCTTCATTTTCTCAGTGTTTTTGCTTACCGAATCCCTTCATAGCTTTCCTCAGAGCCTGAGCATCAGCAGAAGGGTCATAGCTGGACGCAGGGCGGATGGTTGGCCTCAGCTAAAGGAGAATGACACGGTTAGCGGTGAGATATTCAGTGATAACAATACACTCTAATGCATAATGTGGAGCAGCAAAATTAAACAGATTTACTTCATTAAAGACCATATGTTAACCCAAATCCTTCTTACTTTGTCATTTGTGGAGTTAGTTGCATGACAGTAAGCATCTGAAAAGAGTTAGGCATATTTATAAATCCAAACTAAAAAAATATTGTCATTTAAGTTTGATAGACTTTACAGAATTTCGTTTTAGACGAGGTGGGCTATGCATTGGGTCGTTTTGAACCAATCACGACAGTTCTCTGCCCGAGCTTTTTAGAAACATAATGACTGTTGCCCTGGAGACCGTTCGATAAGGCCACGCCCACACAGTCCTGTCAACGATCTAGACAGTAGAAAAGTTTTTTGTTTTTTTTACAAAGTTTTATATTATTTATTTTCAATCAGATTTTTTGTAAAAGTTTATTGAGACACCCAACTTTGATATCATATATGTTTCTGTTTTTAACTAGTTTAGAGCAGGTTTCCAATTGGGCTTTAAATACATAGTTAACCAAGCAGAAATAAATAGACCAAATGTGTAAGCACTTCACATGCAGAGCTCGGGAGAGAAAACAGTTTGTCTGTTGTGTTCAATTATTCCAGAGATATCATAATTCTGAACAAACAGCATACAGAGATGTCTGATAGTAATCTCTTAACATTGCAGGGGGGAGCGTGAGGCCCTGTTGAGGCCATGACACCACCACCCAACAATGAAAAAGGTTCGTGGGCTGAAAAAACACAATTCACTTTCTATGGAGCGTCAGTGAGGGGGAGCTTTTGTCGACCAAAAAATGCTGAGATCTTTTTGACATTCACTCGTGGGTCAAGGCGAAGCGATCGCATGGTTTTTTTTTCTCGGAGAATGCGTTACAAACAAAAATGATATTTGTATTTGAGTCAACTAGCGTTCTGATCCTATCCAAAAGTGACACAAAGCGCTCCACTGTGCATCCATCGACAGTCTTGTTATCAGCACAAGGTCAAAGCAGGTCATTTGCAGGGGGCAGAGCAGGTCATTAGGATGCATGCCACCGCCAAGCCAAAACAACATGCAATGACACATCTAAGGAGGGAAGCAGATGGGATCCACCAAACCTGCACTTTGGTCATGGCACTTAATTCCCACATCTTGTAGGCTAGCTGAGCGGCTTCAGGGAAGAACTCTCCGGCTAAGCTGTAACGATCAGTTTGACACAAGACAGCACACTCAGCAGAGAGGCCAAAAAGCCTTTCTAGGTAACTTGGAAACGATGATTAAAAATAAACCTGAAACAATGTTGCTTTGCTTTCGGACAAACTCTCCAAGTACTTTTCATAATGATACTAAACTGTTACAATGAGAACATGGAAGTCAATTAACACATTTTTTTGGCCATTTCAGAAAATAATCATTCCTGGAAGGTCTGGGCTCTATCGCCCCCATGTGGTCACTGCTGACGATTGCAGCCATTTTCTCTGTCACTTACTCGTCATCTCCTCCACACAGGTTGAGCAGAGTCCTCTTGTAATCCCCTGATGTGTCATCCTGAACACAGAGGCAAAGGGTCGGGTTATATAGGTGAACCACTTCCTGAAGCTATATCATTTAATGTGATATTGTCCGTACAATTTAAAAATGTCACTGGTGCTAAACTAACCTTAATCATGTTGTAAAGCGACTTCTCATATCCTAAACGGAAACACTCTCTGATGTCCAGGATGTCTAATTCAGAGCGTGAAATCATGATCCTGATCAGGGTGTTGTCGGCTGTACCCAGACCCTGGGAAGAAAGGAGGGGACAAGTGTTCAGGGTCCAGATATTAAAGGAACCTTAGACCTAATCAAGTTTAAGGCGACAGACACGGCAGGGGAATAGCAGGGTAAAGGAAATTTAAAATTATAGATATCATAATCCGCACATCTCAAAGTACATTTTGACCTTTTATTTATACTAGTATGAACAAGAAGACATGTTGTTACACCAAAAATAGACAAACATCTTAAAAGTTGACGAGTGCTTGGAAAAAACAACTGTGTCATAATGTGTTTGTGGCTAAGATGATAATGTGTCTAAAAATAATATGATACCAGACTGAACGGCTTATTTTTTTGACTTTAGAGTGTATTTACCTTCATTGACTTGTAAAGACGCTTGGCAAAGAACATGGGGACGCTCCTTATGCACTGGACTGTGAGGAGAAAAACAATATGACAGCTTTGTGTTAAGCTAATAACTTTAAACTCCCCCGCGAACGCAATGGTGCGCTATTCATTTCAGTGTGTTTCTTCTTACCAACAGCCAGCATCAGCCTCTCAAAGTCCCCAGACAGCTCGTTCTTTATGCTGTCCTCTATGGACATCTCTGCAATCTTCTCGTATGCATCGAAAACTGGACGTACAGAGGAACAAGTTAGGTAAATGTATCTTAACATGATCATATGTATTTACCATGATCCTAACATGTACATGTATGTCAATGTTCTGCTGAGGACAAACTTCCTTAATGACGAATTTCCGTTTCCTTTGCTGGTCCCCTGGTTTTGCACCTTGCCCCATCGTCAGGTCAAAGTGTGAGGGAATTTTGGGTTTTTAGTTGTAATATTAATGGTAAAGATTAATAGTTCATATACGCCTATCTTGTGTGCCTGTCTCACAGACTCTAGGTCAGCCTTGGAGCCTGTTAGGAGACACTTAGGTCAGTTGTATAGATAAAGTCTCATCTCCTTCTACTCCAGAATGTTATGGTTCACCGTGTTCAGCTCTGAACCAAAACATTGGTACGCTTGGTGCCCGAGCCGGGGAGGTGGTAGAGATAGCGCGAGGTTAAGACACAGCTCTAAGCATGAGTTTGTCAGAATTGAAGTGCAAGTCACGAGAGTTGCAGTCCGGTTCTCCTTGGCCAGGTCTGTAATACATATTGCTTCATAATTCATCCAAGTCTCCTGAAATATTCTTCCACCTGAGTTGACCTCCAACCTTAACAGAACTTCCTTCACACAAAGTAGCTCAAGAGATATTTCTAGCATGGCTTGGTAGGTACACGAGGCCTTTTAGCTTCTAGCATATAACAGCTCTCCTTCTGTTAGAGAACCTGCATTGTTGTGTTCTGCAGTGACCTGACCCCTGGCCTGTGTGGAGGCCTCACTGTGGTGTTAGCGTTAGCCGAAAGCTGTTCTCACCCATGCGGAGGTGGGTCACACTGCGGTTTCCCAGGATCATGATGAATTTGGCCTCGTCTGTCCCCCACTGCTCCTCTCCTGCTGCAAACAGATCCTATGCCCAAATAAGGAAGCACGGGACAGCACAAAAATAAAATGCATCATATGTCCGTTATTACATTGTATCTATACCTTAACTAGTAGATGTCAGGGAAATAACTATTATAACCATGTGTGTAATATTGTCACGTGTTGTTGGTTGTCGGATTGCATTAGACACATTTTGTAAAGGCACTCATGGTCCCCAGATAATAAAGTCTACTGACTTTTGAAATCCCTTAAAGACTTTTCATTTAGCATAATAACACTAGCCTATCTGTCCTGCAAAACTAATGATATTCCGATCATTGGTTTTGCTGTATTTTGGGTTCAGTGCAAATGTCAACACATTATAAACTGGTGAACACAGTAAACATCAGACCTTGCTAAACAGCAAGTTTGCATTGTCATCTTGAGCATGGTAGCATCTGTGGTTTTAGCAGTTAGCTCAAAGCACCACTGTGTCTAAAGTAGAGCCTTACAGAAATGGCATGGCTGATGTCACGTGGATATACATTTTTATTTGTTTCAACAATGCCTTGGATCACATAGGCACAATCAAAGTGGAAATTGAAATATGTCCACTCTATTGTCACCTACACGGTATGTTACTTTATGAGAATTTTTTTTTTCAAACGTTATAAACGTGTATAAAATGACAAACAAAAGAAAAAAAGTTAAGACTTTAAATATTCCTTAACTTTAAAAAAAAATGAATGCCATATTGTATCAATAACCCCAGGCATGTTGCACTTCTCCACTAGTAATACATGTCTCACCTGTGCATCCTGCTCTACCAGGTCTGCGTCCACCACACCTGACTCGTCTCTGGTGCCCTGCAACCATCAAACCACAGCAACACTTCAGTCACCATCAGACTGTGGCTAAAGCTACGGTGGCTAACAACAGTCACTGTATGTTTGAATGGATACCATGCTAGTGACACTGTCTGCTCCTCATTGAACTGACCTGAATCAAAACAATCAGCATCTTCTTAAAGTGGCCTGAAGTGTCCGCGATAATGGACTCCTCAATGTCAATGCCGTAGGCTGGAGACACAAGATATCAACAGAAAAACTATGAGAGATGCTGAACATGTGATCACTGTATGTTGATTTGAATGTCGACACCAGTAAACGCTGCCATACTGAGAAATACAGACAGAATTTTGTGCTGATAGGCTTAATCAACTTTGTGGCTTGAATGTAACCGCCATTCATTAATATGACAAAGTCACGCATTATAGCTTTATTGACATCTTTATTAACGTGCCTTACCATCCTTGTATGCTGCAGTCAACTCCTGCATCTGTGCGTTGTTTCTGGATGCCATGATTTCAATGAGGCATCTCTCGTTTGTTCCGGCTCCCTTGAGAAAGAGCATAGAGTTAGGATTGAAACAGCTTCAGGCTTTGTGAGAAGTGGCCGCAGTATAATAAAGAAGTGTGCTATGAAGTGTCCTTACTTTGACTGCGTCCTTGACTTCTTTGGCATCGTGGTAGGCTGGGGTTCTCATCAGACTGACGATGAGACGCTCGAATTTGCCCGTCAGCTCATATTTCAGATCCTCAATCAGGTCCTGTCAAAAACAACAACAAACATCATGGAACGACTGTGCAGCCCTGTGGTAGGTTACTGTGTGATGTTAAACTCTGAAGAAAAAAGGGTTTCTACATTAAAGGTGGAGTCAGGGATTGGAGAATGCTTGTTGTCACTATTTTTCAAAATCAGTGAATATCTCCGCACAAAATGCTACCTGTCCGTACTGTGTATCCGATGAAAAAAAAACATATCTGGTGTAAATACACAGCCTAGGCTCTGTAAACTGGTATGTAGAGAAGGGGTATGTAAACAAAGCGGGCCCACCGTAGCTAGCAACATGCCAAATTACAGAGCCTAGGCTGTTTGTTAACACTGGATTTTATTTTGCACAAAGTACAGACAGTCAGCGGATCATGAGAAGATATTATTCACTGATTTCGACAGAAGTTATTTTGACAATAAACCTTCTCCAGAATAGCTGACACCACCTTTAACTTTTTCCTTATTTTAATTATGATGTTATGTTGTTGTTACCTTTCCAAAGCTGCATTTGTATGCTGAAATGATCTCCTGCCTCTGTGCATTGCTTCTTGATGTGACTAGGTCCAATATGGCTTCTTTATCACTGCCTGAGGAGCACAATGCAACAAAAAAATTAACAACCTTCATCTCAGTCACAGAAGCTGATCTCTGGCTGTGTCCCTGTCCCTGACACACAACCGCTGTGAGAGCATTTTTCAGTGACAGTATAGCCTCTGATGACATTTTTACCTCCATAGCAAAAAATCCCAGAGGAGTGATGCACTCACCCATGCCTTTCATGGCATTGTAAAGGGTCTCAGCATCGGCGGTGGGATCAAAGTCCGGAGCATCTGTTATTGTGCCTCTGAACACCTGTAAGGAAAATATTTTAAGGCATTTTTTTTAAATTGTAAGGATTTAAGAACAAAGTGATGTCTAAGAAGAAGTCTTGATCAACTGACCCACAACATGTGGAAATCTAACTTGTTTTTTGCACATACTGTAAGTTATAAATGAAGAGGTTATCCCACCTGTACGGTTAACACATGAGTATATCTGAAACACTACTGTAAAGTTTGTTTTAGGGGAATGAGCCCTAACAGTGTTTTTTTTTAGCTTAAAGGTGAAGTAAGCGGTTTATTTATGTTAATATAAGTGTAAAATCGCTCTTTATTCATACAGTGATCACTTACATAATGTGCGCGTTTCATAAAGCCGATCTCTCAGTCAGCTGCTTTGCATGTAATCGGCAAATAAACTTATTGTAGTATCCCGTAAATGTTTATCCAATCAGAACAGAGAATGCTACAAATCGTCACTCGTCTCACTGATATATACTATATACACTCATGGTCTCAGTGCCGGTGCACACCAGAGCAACAGATGGGTGAATGTGTATGCGCCTACAATGGCGGAGCAGGTAAAAATCCTTCCCAATGTCTGTTTTGATGGTTTTTATCATGTTTTATCACACTTATGGATCTGAGATGATGCTAGATAACTTGCTGCTTGAAGACCGCAGTGCATTAATGTGGTGACGTAGGGACGAGGGAGGGGACTGCTAACTGCAATAACTGACAGGAAGTTAGCTAAAAGAACCATTCCGCTGACTCCACCTTTAAGAAAGAATAGGAACCTTCCGCACCTTCCAATTTTCAGTTTCTGCCAATGGCAATATTTCCATAACTGTTGAATGGATTTGAGTAAGTATTTGTTACAAATGTTCCTGTTTAACGGCGGTTAAAGCCTATACTGACTTGGTGATATTCTGACCGCCATGAAGTGGTCCTTAACCTTTCATCCATTGCCAGATTTTCTTTCCCCCAATAGTTTATGACCTGCAAAGCTATTGATATTCACATTAGTCTGAACAGTACTTTGTATTTAGTGCTTATTAACAAATATTAGCACACTAACACATTGAAGAAAATGATTACATTTCAGTGTTAGCATTAGCACAAAGCATTGCTCTTCCTAATCACAGCTTCACAGACCAGCTAGCATGAGTGTAGACTTGTTCTATGAAAGACTCAGTGTTTATACCCTTTCAACTATTGCTATGATTACCCTCAAGTTACCCAGCCACATATAAAGTTGAGAAAGAGAGTTTTTGCATTGCATAACAGTGCACTGCCTTGACCCACACTCGACTGCAGGGTGTGGGCAGTTAACTGTGTAATAGTGGCAATGACCGGATATACTGGGACATGATGAAGACACGTCTGCCAATACAGCAGCTGACTGCTAGCACCTGTCTCACCCCCACAGCAGATCAGAGGCAACAAAACTGCTGTGTGTGTGTGTGTGTGTGTGTGTGTGTGTGTGTGTGTGTGTGTGTGTGTGTGTGTGTGTGTGTGTGTGTGTGTGTGTGTGTGTGTGTGTGTGTGTGTGTGTGTGTGTGTGTGTGCGTGCGTGCGTGCGTGTATGCAGGGACAGTGAGTGTGTCCCACTAGCAGGGAGGGAGTCAGGTTGCGCATAAAGTAGCTCTGTTTGCAGTGGGTCTGTCATGCAAACAAACTGCACTGAGCGTTGCAGACTAAAATACAAACCTCTGCATAAGGACATTTTGGTAAAAAATAATAAATATTGCTCACCTTCACAAACATGATATAGCTGTATTATTCTGTCCCTATGAAGTCGTTGATTTTACAGGCTAGTTCCACTGTGGGAAATAATCAAATTCAAAGCACAAACTGTAGCTGTTGCCAGATAGATTACAGCTGCATTGAGGCAGGCTGCCAGAATGTGCTCTGTCTCCACCCAGGGCTGAGGGGCCAATGCATGCACACATGCTCTGTAACACACTGCTCCACTACAGGGACCAGACCATCACTCTTCACGACAGCTGGAGAGCTTCACCCACACAGCAACAAGCCAGGGCCACAAATACAAGCCCCTAGCAACAGGCCCTTTTTAAACAAACTAAACCAACTTTCCTACTATGCATATGGACCTTATTCGGAAAAAGCCCTAGTGTGGACTAAAGGCGAGACACTGCAGACGAAAACATTGTTATTTCAAACACTGGTCAATTTGTTTAAATGTGTTGCTATTTCGCACCAATAACATGTCTTATTTCATTAAAAAAATATAAGGTCCAGATTAAGTGTATTTACTAAGTAAACCTTGTCTGTTTGTGTCTGTATATTTCTCCTATACAACCATCTTTAATGCCTATCTCAACATGACTTTTGTCAATATTCGGAACCGAAAATCTCAACTTCTACAGTACTTACATCAACTCAACTTGCCATACTCATTCTCAATGTAAGTAATCAACTTGCAAAGTTTTAGGAAAGTTAATTATTTGGTAAAAAATATTACCCTATTCACCTGCAGTGTCCTGCCTCAATGTAATTAGTCAATTCTTCTACTTATTCCTCCCTCTGTGTTGCTTGTTTCCTCTGTTGCCATGAACATTTAAGGGACATTACTATTACAATCATGTGTATTTGTTATATTGTAAAGGAATTTTAAACTACATACAAGAGAGACAGACCCTCTACAGTCAAATCTGCAGAGTGAATGTTGATGATGGTGTTTTGTGCACTTTCCTATAATGTTTAATGTATGCTGTGTTTTATTGTCTGCTTATTTTATTGTTTGTTTGCCATTGTCTGTCAATTCATTCTTACTGCTGTATGTGTTACTGTATTTTCTGAGTCGACTATGTTGTTTTTTTAATCTTTGTTTATACATGCATTTTATTTCTGTAACTTTAGGTTGCCTTTTAAATATCTGGCAGGGGGACAACAGATGAAAACTAGCCTCTGAGGCTAACTCTGGCTCACTTATTTTGAACGTTGATTAGTGTGCAATGTCCCTGAACTAAACCAACCAATGAATAAATAAATAATGGAAATTGGTCGACGAATTGACCCACCACTGAAGTATCTCTATAACTGTATAGATACTGTTGGATTTACAGCCACAACTTGCAGGGGAAAATAAAAGGCAAGTTAGACCAGAATGATGGTTGATTGACTTGCCTGCTCGGACAATAAAGTTGAACATCTGCCAGAGAGCGCCTTAAATAATTCTACAATTATTATTATTATTGCCTATGGAAAGATGCTGTCAGGTGTGTGTGCCCTCAGATGTGCAGCGATGACACCCTACACTGCTGCCTTTGAGATGGGAGACAACAACTCAACAATGTTGGCAGGTGGCAGACAAATGACCTCACTCTCATTCATGGTACACAAAAAACCATCCATGTTCCAAAGACACAAGATCTGCCCAGCAGTCTCAAACTATTCACTGTGTTGTTGTCTGCATAAAACAAGTTGGGGGGGGAAAAATAGGTCCTGGGGTCTACTTACCATTTTGTATATTTGGTCTTCTTCTGTGTCAACACTGTGCAGGAATCGATAGTGTCAGGCCTGAAGAGAGAGAGAGACAGAGAGAGAGAGAGAGAGAAAGAAAGAGAAAGAGAAAGAGAGAGCAGCAGAGAGAAAGAGAGAGAGAGAGACACAGAGAGAAATGCTGATGTAAGGATGGATATAAGCAGAATTGCAAAGGTGCCCTTCAAATGGCAAAGAGACAGTATGCATGTTGATCTAATAAGATGGCCTGTTCAGTGTTTTGCCTGACAGCTGATTAAAAGTGGATCACCATCTATGGAAATTCTACAGAACAGGGGAACTCTTGTATAAGACTTGTCTACACATTCACTCCTTCGTGGACGGAATTTACATTAGGCGAAAGTAGGAAAAACCACTTAGTCACATTATCCATGCTGCCATACTCTAACCTATACAGTATGCATTGCAGCCATTCAGACATGAAGTGAAACATATGGTGGCCTGTAGCTACTTCAGAGAAACTATGTCTGCTTATATTCTCTCTAAAGGACTACAATTCTGGGCATAGGATCACAGTGGAAAAGTTACAGCACATTTTCTTCAGATAAGATCCAATAGAAATGAAATATTTAGACTTAAACTCCATCCATTTCCAAATGCTGTACTGTTTGTTTAAGACAGAGTGAGGGGAGGCTCTCCCAAAATAGCATGCACAGTTTAGCTTAATGTCAGAACCAAGGTCTGGGTCTTTATGGAGCCACACCCTTTTCTATAGCTCACACACACTATAGAATAACCTTCGGATAAATATCAATCCAGATTCCTTGACTAGTTGTTCCGTAGGCTACAGCAAACTTCTCCAGGCGCAGTTTGGACTAGGGATTGAACGGGTCCCAAAATTGCAGATAGCGGCTTACCTTCTGAGAGTGTGTGTGTGCCGGTAGTGAGAGTGCCTTCAGCTCTGTCCCCGCTCACCCACTCTGTCCGTCTGCACACTCAAGCCGTCTCCTTACCGTTACTTGTCCTCTGTGACGCAACGGCTGCGGCGCACAGCTGCTTCTCTTACTCGTGTGTGTGTGTGTGTGTGTGTGTGTGTGTGTGTGTGTGTGTGTGTGTGTGTGTGTGTGTGTGTGTGTGTGTGTGTGTGTGTGTGTGTGTGTGTGTGTGTGTGTGTGTGTGTGTGTGTGTGAGAGAGAGAGAGAGAGAGAGAGAGAGACACACACAGAGAGACAGAGAGAGGGAGAGACAGAGACAGAGACAGAGAGCTTGAATGTAGCAATTTCAAACGTATGCGGCAGGGGAACATCTCTTTTTAACAACTTTACACACTACCTTCTAGCATTTATTTTTTACTGCACACAAGTAGCCTACACACACTATGTATCTAGCACACCTTTCATGTTATGTTTGCATTGCAACTGCATAGTTTTCACCTTAAATCAATTTGTTAGAATTACTTTTTCACATGACTGAGGGTCCGTTATGCGAGGGGAGCTTGCTGGCACTGATGTGAGAGCTTGCATGCTCTATTTCTGTCCGGGCGGGCGGTCGTCAATTCCAGTAAGGGGGAGAGGGACACCAGCATAGTTGGGGGTGGGGACTTGTCAGCAATGTAAACTACTGTAATTTCTTTTTTAAGTAGGCCTATATCATTCAGTGAATGATATAGGCCTACTATATCTTCACCGACTCATGAGTGCAGCAGTGCAAAAATGAATGAAAATTGTTTAATATAGTTTACCACTAAACTGTCAGTGGTGCAATGATGAAAGAGGCACAATATACACAGATGCGTGCCTATAGTTTTACACGTTCTGTAGACAATTATTGAACCACTGCATTCGTTCTTATCCTTACAGGTGTTGTATGTAACTAAGTACATTTACTCAAGTAGCCTACTATACTTGTGCACTCTTTGACCATTTTATGGTCATTGGGTTTTATTTTCAAGTTTTGGCTGTGATCATTCTCAGCCTTTGTATTAAGCAGATATGTGTAGTTTTTTATTGAAGTTTGTATTTCTAATAAATTCAGATTTTTGACACCTTTCTACACTTGTGATATAAAAAAACACAGTTGAGTACCCTTTGACCATATCTCCCTGGAAACTTATGTTGAAGGTGCTATGAGGAACTTTGGAATATTTCTGAAACAGTGTAATTTTTCCTCTGATGATCATAAATGACATGTTACAAGAAACAAGACCATCAGTGCAAATAAATTATATTTTTATATAGTTTTTAGTAACGCCTTTGTCATAGGTATGCTCACCCAGGAACAACAGCTGGTGTAGTAAAAACACTACCGCTTTTGTCCAAAGGGGGTTCAAGAACTAACACAAACTGAAAGTTCTTCGGAGCACCTTTAAAGGTCTCATATTATGCTAAATGCACTTTTTCAATGTTTTTAACATAAATATAGGTCCACGGTGTGCCTAGACTGCCAAAGTATCAAATAAAAAAACTCTCTACTTTTCTCACCCTCCCCCTTTCTGAAAACCTCCCCCCACATTAGTAACCTGAAACTTCCACCGTGCAATAGTCCATGATTGGATGACGTTTTTTTGCCTAGTGTAGCATGTAGCTTCGGGAGTAGCATCCAGCTTTTGCTCCTATTACACTAACTTAGCTGTCCCATTGCAGTCTAATAATGCCTCGTTTTTAACATGACAAAGGATGGGAAGCTATTCCTGTAGAAATCAAACTTTGAAGCTAATGTTTTCACTGGTTTTAAATCGTCTGAGTGTTATTTTTAGCAGTTGGCGCCCTGTAGCTACACGGTAGCATGCCGCTTTTGCCCCTATTACACTAACTTAGCTTTCCCATTGCAGTATAACAATGCCTCGGTTTTAACAGGACAAGGGTTAGGAAGCTATTCCTGTAGAAATCAAACTTTGAAGCTAATGTTTTCACTGGTTTTAATCATGTCAGGTCATGTCAAACTGTTCAAAGTATGGCTAAGCTCCTGCGTTAGTCACGTTAGGGTAAACACTTGCTGTGTTCGGAAAGCCATACTAACGTCCTACTCATACTCATTTTGACTTCAATTTGAGTATGTGACGGTTGGGTATGCGAGTTTGGGTATGCAACAATTCCCGGATGAGTGCTAACTTCCGGGAAGATTTTGGGTATGTATCGAGAGGTTACTTTTCTTACTCAACCGCCCCACAATGCACTGGGTTAATTCTACCCGCACAGGAAAATTAAATATTTTCGAGCAAGTTGCTAGGCAACAACATTGTTTGGGGTCCGCGATCTGACAACTGTACACAGTCATTCATAAACTCTACAATAGATAAGAGACGAAGATAAATACCTAACAACATTAGAGTTAATAGGTGAAATGAGTGATGCCAGTCTGATAGTGGAGAGAGATCAGAACAGATCGCTGTTCCACACACCGCGGCTCGTCCAGCTCAACTCACAGACAGCTGAGTGTCTGATGAGCCGGACAGAGTGCGTCGGAGGGATCCTCTGCCTCAAAACATAAACGTGTGAAAAAATGAATGAATAATCAATTAAGCTTACGTACAAATAAGTGTGCCGCCATGTTACTGTTTATTGTATTTAGGATTTTAGCTCATTTGGACGCTGTTTTGTCCGTCTGTTTTCATTTATTTGTTCATTTATTCTAAATACTCTTGAATAATTTCACAATCAGATACGTTTGTACTTTAACTCGAGTGGTATTGTAATACCGTAGGTGTCTTGTAACAAAGTAGTTTTATAGACATGGGATGTTGTAAAAGGTTGTTATCCAGAATTGATATGTAGGACACACTATACGTTGGTGACACTATATGTTATAAAAAAGGAAATTTTAATTTTGGCTTCATCCAACATCTAGACTTTTTGAAATGTAGGCATAATAAGTAAGATATTGCCAAATTGGCATACATTCAAACATTTCTGAAAAGACACAGAAAAATAATTGTTTAAATGTCAGTAATGAACTTGCAAGGTTTCATGATGATATATACGTTAAGAATCTTGAATTCTACTCTCCTCTTAAACATTGGCTCTGATTTGCATAGGCGTGGCCCCCTGTAGCTTTCCTGTAGGTAGTTGACCAGGTTGTCCACCCAGTTTGTGTTCCTTGAAAGCCCTAGATATCAATTCTGGGTATCATAACCTTTTACAACATTCCATGTCTGTTTTCCAACTAAAAAGGGGGTGTTTTGTTCCCCGGGTAGGAGTACATTGTCTAGTAAGGTATCTCTCTTTTCAGCTACTCTTTACAACACTGTGTTCTTACTCTTTGTATGGAGTGTGATGAGAGAGGAGAGCTGACTGTCCAGGAAGCACAGAGACTTCCAGACCAGCCCAGTGCCACGCATAGCAGAGACATGACTCAGTATGTTTCACTCTGACTGGAAGCCAACCCCCGTGTCATTGGCCCTTAGCTGTGCTTTGTGCTCAGTTGTGGTTACTATCAGTACTGTTCCCCTGACCTCAGCGTACTTTACTACCATCAGGCCTGTGTTTGAACTATCCATGTTATACACACTTAGCCTCTATTTGAACAGTTCATATCGTCCACGCTCTATCAAGAAGATAAGCTTGTTTGACTTGTTTTCCCTTGTTCGTATATCCTTGTGTGGTAACACTTTATAATAAGGTTACATTAATTAAATGTTAGTCAATGCTTAATAAACATTAACTTAGCATTAACTAACCATTGATAACTGTTTATGCTTCGTAAGCATAAACTATAGCATTAACGAACCTTTATGCTCCGTTAACGCTTAACTACGCATTAATTAATTAAGCATAGTGAACGCCTAAGCAAGCATTTACTAACTATAAATAACTACACATTAAGAGTTAGTTAATGCTTAATAAGCTTTAACTAACCTTAATAAGCATTGACTAACGGTAAATGAAAGTACCCTTATTGTAAAGTGTTACCCTAAGTGTAATATTATGCTGAAGCTTTTTTTTAATTATTTCCCCACTATGCCAGTGTTGAGAGCGAGAGGGCACCATATGAGGTAAACACAGATGGAGGTGGGAGGCTCCATCTGATGAAATGAAATAGTTGAATACTGACCTCTTCTGCCCTGAAATCGTATTGCAGTGCACCCTGATCATGAGAAACTGAACCTCAATTCTGAACTCTGTCCCACCCACCCATAAGGGCACCAAATAAGGTCAATGAGGTTATCTGGCTATACAGAAGATGTGTTTTTATGTATTCAGTGACAGTTTGTTGTATCGATAACTTTGTGTGAATATAACAGATTATTTCCATCCATCCAAAACAAACAAACAAACAAAGGAAAATCACAGTTCATATTTTCTAATATCTATGTACCCCACTCAAATTCATTTACGGAATGGCAACTTGTAAAATCGTAAACAAACATAAATCAACAAACGAGGGGAGCACAATAAGCATTTTTGGCATTCTGCATAGGATTTGCTGTTCACAGTTCTCACCCTGTGCCTCTGCATGCAATAATGAGCACATTATGAGCCAAACTGGTCGCGAGTTAGAAAGGCTACTTTGTAAGTAATTCCATTGAGTGGGAGGGTCACGCAGGCCAGTCTTGTATATATCGCACTCGCAATCATGTTTTCCTTTTCAATCCAAGTCAACAGAGAGCGGATATTTTTCACCACACCAGTCACTCCTCGTTGGGACTGAAGGCAAGGTAAAATATTCCTGAGTATCTACTGAATAAAATAAGTAGCACCAGCAAGTCAGATTCAAAGCAATTACCTTTTGCTTTAAAGGTGCACTATGCAGGGGCATTGTTTACGATCGCAGAGCCTGCAGTTTTGCAGGAAAAACATATGTTCTCTATTTATAATTCTTAGTTTTGAATCATTCTATCATCATAAATCCAAACCAAATTATTTTCAGGCATCTGGGACCAAACGTTAGACTAGAATATGTTTGTGAACAACCCTCTGGGCCCTGCCTCTGTAAACAACAACAGTGAAACAGTATTTTTTTTTAGGTAGCTTTCCAACTTTCAAACTGTGTTCAAAGGGATCCAATTTTTCTGTGAGAAATGTTTGTGCATTCAGTTTTTGAGAACATATACCTATGGAATATGTGCACTTCTCTGACACACCCAAAGTTACGTAGTGCACCTTTAACTTGCCTCTGTTAACTGAAATGCTCCATAGTGATCCTTATCCGTGACACTGCGTTTGAGATGTTTCCTGTAGGCAGCCATAAATAAGCCATTGATAAACATTAACTTAAGCTTGACTGTGATCCAAAACAACCCTTCCGATTGTAAAGACGCACATCACATGTGTAGCAGCTAGTTATTTAGTTAAGCATTTGATCTATTGTCGCTCTGGAAAAAAAAAGGGTATCTTAAAGCAGTGAGAACTACAGATAGGGAGGCCTGAGATTTGAAGTTTGGTCGAAGCAGAGGTACTTTGGACCGTCCACACAGGCCATGTCACTCGCCACTCCTGCCTGCTTAAGGTAGATGCCAGGAGGGATTAGGGCCAGCTAAAAATCCCCCTGATGGGAGATGAGAAGGTGAAAGCTATGCCTCTCAAGAGAGTGAAGTGTGTGTATAGCCCCAGTGCTGCATGCGTATAAGCCATGAAAGCTGCTTTTTGTCCTCCCTCCTCTTTCATGAACTCACCAGGGCCATTAGTCTGTCCAGCTCACACCTCTCTCCAGGTATGGAGATGGGGGGGAGACGGCTCACGCAGGAAGGCTCCAACATAGTATCAGTGATAAGGTCGCAGGCGGAGGCTTGCTCCACAGCAACATGTGGTGTAAACAAACTTTGAGAACATAGAGTATTCTTTTTGGAGGGTATGACATAGTGTCTGAAAAAGTATTTGATATTAAATAACCATGTTTTACTCAAAGGCGTCACACATTGGGAATGTGGTCAAGCGTTGAAAAATAAAATTAAAATGTTTTTCACTGCATACAGGTGTCTCTTTTTTTCTGGTTCCTTTTTTGTGAAGGACAAAATCCAAAGTCGTAGACGAATGTGTGCCTTAAACTTTTGGATTATCTTGAAGGCATAATCACGAAAAGATTATCAAAGCCACACGAAAGCTTCTCACTCACATCGCGGGTATGAGTTACACCCACAAGAAGAGTGAAGTCTTTTAACTGTTGTTGCAGGGAGAAAAAAAAATAAAACAAATGTAATGTTTGGTTTCTTGGAAGGTAATCCTTCTTTGTGGGTGTTTTCGTCCCTACTGTGTCAGGTGTGGGTTAACTCGATCAAATTAATTCTGGTTCAGGATGTTAAAAAAATAAAAAAAAAAAAAAAAAAAAAGCAAAATCCCTTATTAAAAACTGTGCAGCAGGTAGGCCTATAGGTCTTGTTTTTAATGAGATTTTTTCTTTTGATTCTAATCAGTGATTCATCCCAAGAAGTCCTGGATCAAGCTGACACGAGGGAGTGTCTGTGACATGACACTGCTTTTCTGAGGTAGGGACAAGAACACATTGCAAACTAATAGAACATATACCCTGCGTTCCAAATCACATACTTTTTCTTTTTACTACACTACATACTAAAGTACAGAAGAGTTTTAGGGCGAGAGAGAAAAAAATCAGATAAGGAAGTTTTTTTTCATTATGTCGAGAAATGTCGAGAATGAAGACGAATTCTCTAAAATGCTATTGGAGTTAGTGGGGCATTTATGTATTTTCAGCATACTACAATTGACGTGCATATATTGCGACATCCTAAATATTTTTCTGGCATACTAAATAGTATGGAAGTATGGGTATTGGAACACAGGGATAGATTTGTTTTGCGTCCCCCCCCAAGAAATATTCCAAGGAAGTTATTGTGCAAGTAATTGAAGGTTGAGTAAAGTGCATATATCCGCGTGCTGAGGCGTTGTTTCTGTGTTCTGTGGGCGGGCGATGAAAAACTCCAGGCATCAGCACTATCATATCAGCAGAGTGATAAACATGGGCATATATAAAAGAATAATGTGATTTAAACGTCCTTAATTGTCTCTTCTAAGCACACGTGTGTCACAGTGGGATTACACATCAGAGGTGAGTGTATTCAAACTTCCTTTTTTCTCCTTAATGTCTCCTTATCATAAGCACTATTTAGCTTTGACAAAGTTTTATTTGTCAAAGTCTGTGTGCCTTACAGATCTACAGATCAAAAAGTTTTTTACCAATGCAATGCCACTGATACACTAAAAAATAGATGCTCTACCGTTAACATAACAAAGATAATATTTCTTCTGAAGATTAATGTTCTACTATGATATGGGGTTGACCCTGACAATTATTCACTAATAGGTTCAGCGATCCGCCCTCTCTTTCCTACTCCTCTCCCTCACTCTTTTCTTGCAATAACATCAAACTGCCTTCCTCAGCTGTCTATTTCTCTCCCTTTGTATAATCTCGCCAACATCTTTTCCATCGTGATCCATACCATACCCCCCTTTTAGAAGCCATGGCGTGCGGCAAGGTGAAGTCCTTTCTGGTGAGCCTGTCTCTGACCAAGCCCCTGGAGCCCGAGGGAGAAGAGTCCACCTTTAACCGATGCCTGACCACCCTGGACCTGATAGCCCTGGGTGTGGGCAGCACCCTGGGGGCCGGGGTCTACGTGCTGTCTGGAGAGGTGGCCAGAGACAGCTCAGGACCCAGCATCATACTGTCCTTTTTGATAGCCGCGGTGGCATCTATATTCGCCGGGCTGTGCTACGCAGAGTTCGGGTCCAGGGTTCCCAAAACTGGCTCGGCTTACCTCTACAGTTATGTGACCGTCGGAGAGCTGCTGGCTTTTATCACTGGCTGGAATCTGTTGCTCTCCTACATCATAGGCAAGTTTGATACACTGGATTTCATTTAAAAAAAAATATATATATAAGGGAGAACGGGGAATGTGAGCCATCGGGTAATGTGAGATGGCAATCTATTATCGGTATCTAGGCAATGGAACACATTTTTGGTCATGTGAGATATATGTTTTCAAGCCCCTCTCATTTCCCCTTGGCCATGAAAGAGAGGACCTCATGGTGATGTTGTAAGCATGTTTTTTCACAAAAATATTTTTTTTGCATGTAAAAGTAAATTTTCTTGCTGTCAACTTAATTGATTGTTGTGCCAAAGCAAATTGATTCAGTTAGAAAAACTTCTATCACACATGTTGATGAACTACCAACATATGAAACCATGTGATGATGATAACTGAAGATTACCCTGATTTGCTGAGAGAGGTAGTTTTTTCTCAAATTGTGGCAGTGGGGTAAAGTGAGACAAATGCTGTGGGGTAAAGTGAGGCAGTGTCTGTGCCCTCTTTTAATGAATCCAGTATATTTTGGGGTAGCAAGGAGACTAGTTTGAATAAGACAAAAGACAATGTGGGCTGGAGGTGGGGGTTGATGGTTGAAGGGGTGTCAGCAAGGGCATGGTTTGGCACGTATGTGTGTGGGGGACAGGAGAGTGACATTTAACATCAATAGACTCTAAGTAATATGTCTTTATTCAATGAATGATCCCAATAAAACAAATGCAGAAAAATATTAATCAAAGACTCAAAAGATGGAAAATGACAGCTGGGTGTAGTCCTGTGTTCTGAGTCCCAGGCTGTTCTAGCTGGTTCTGATTGTTCTTTGCTCTGACCCCCTGACACTAGCTGGCTCTAAGGGTCCTGTGTTCTGACACCCAGACTGTGTTTTACTCTAACTGTCATTTGAATGTTAATTATTGAATATGAATGATATGGTGTATTTGATCAGAGTTACTTTCAAGTGTTTAGAAAATGTTTTTCTTAATTGACCAAACCCCATGATTCTGTTACTAGTCCGACATTAGTTTTGGAATATTTGGTTTTCAATCTAGCTGTCAGGATTCTAACTGTTACAACATGTGTTGTTATGGTAGTTTCAGAGTGGAAAAAGTAGGTGGATCAGTTTACCCCCTTGATTTCTCTGGTCCGTCTCAGTTTACCCCACAGCTGGGGTAAACTGAGACACAAGACACCTTTTTTTTAAACAATCATATTTTCTGTCTTTGTATAGGAAATGTCTGTCTTTGTATAAATCTATGGCTCTGTGTTTATCTGTGTCTCAGGTGTTGCTCTCTTCAATTGTGTATTTATTTTATACATGTTCTTGTTCTATATTGCATTGTTGAGAGGAGCCTGGGAATTAAGAATTTCATTGCCAATGACAGCGGCTATAATTGCTGTGCATATGAGAAGTAAACCATCTCGAATCTTGAAACTGCCCATCCTATGGAAAACAAATATTTTCCTCTCACAGTATGTCACATGTTATGTACTGTGTGAACATTGCAACCCATAAATGATCAACTATCAACATAGAGGGCCCTTTACGTGACCTTTTACCTGCTGTACAAACAGATATTTAATGGCTCTTTGCCTTATCAGTGAATGTTTGAATAACCAAAACAATTTTCAATAAAAATCTACTTATACACCAATGAATTGAATCGCTTGCAGGTTGCAAACGTCATCAAACCAGGAGGGTTTAAATAAGAGTCGTATAGAGTCTTAAAAGTTAGAAAGACACAGGGACACAAATATAACCTTGGTATTTTCTGTTAATGACTTACAGTTAAATGATTCACAGTGATTGGTTTAGTACATCTTTCTCTCTCTATCTGCTCAGGGACATCCAGTGTTGGTCTGGCATGGAGCGGGACATTTGATGACCTCATAGGAAATGTCATAGCAGGATACTTTGAAGCAAATGCAGCCATAGGCCTCCCGGGCCTGGCACCTTACCCGGATATCTTTGCTGCTGGTCTCATCCTGCTACTATCATGTAAGAACAAATTAAACTGGTGTTGTTAAAGGAATACTTCACCCACAAGGAACCAGCATTCTATCATTATAAAATTGCTATTGTAATATAATGAATGAGGTTTTTCTTCCCTCAGTCTTCCCTTGGCCCAGCTGTCCTGTTAATCCTAACACTACATTTTCCCATGTGTGATGTCACACATGAGAAAATATAGGGTTAGACAGTGAGACCATAAAACACTCTTTCTGCCTTTTCTCAGGCTAGGAAGAACCGATTTCTAAAATGTTTGCACATTTATACTCCATAGGATGTCAGAGTTCAATACACATTCATATTCCCACCGGTGAAGTAGGTCTTTAAAACAATGCCCAACAGTAATACATACTAATAAAACCTAACCCCAACCATAACATTTCCAATGTTTTCCAATGAAGGTGTGCTGGCATTCGGAGTGAAAGAGTCCACAACAATCAACAAGATCTTCACAGCCATTAACATCCTGGTGCTGGTCTTTGTCACCATATCCGGATTCATCAAGGGTGACATCTCCAACTGGCAAATCAGTGAAGAGACACTGATAAATGCCACTGCAGCACTAAAGTAATTGTCAAGAGTTATATAATACTGTCTGTGTTTTTGGGTGTGTGCAGGATCCCACCTTCAATAAAAAAAACTGGTGTAGTGCTCTCTTGGTTATCGCACTGTAAATAGCAACAAAACAATTCTCTTTTCCCTTGCTGCAGTAACTTGAGCTCTACCGCCAATGTGACCAGTGTGTACGGAGCGGGTGGGTTTTTCCCCTATGGAATCACTGGAACCATCGCCGGAGCTGCAACGTGCTTCTATGCTTTCGTTGGATTCGACTGCATCGCTACGACAGGTGAGAGGGAGACTTCTCGGTAACACTTTTACAATCAGGGTATATTAATTAACTGTTAGTTAATGCTATTAATGGTTAGCTAATGCTACGCTATTAATGGTTATTTAATGCGAAGTTAAGGCTTATTAAGCATGGATAAACTGTTAATGCTTAGTTAATAACGGTTAGGTAATGCTTGGTTAAGCATTTACTATGCTAAGTTAACTAATGGTTACTTCAATATTAACGAAAAAACAATGGCTAGTTGTGTTACTGACGTTTCCCTTCATCAGCGTCAGTGTGATGGTTAGATTTTGCCAGTCGATGATCCTTTACTCAAGAAATATAAGATGTGAGATCAAGTATAGATAACACTGTATGAGCGGTGACACAGCGGAAATGTGTGCTAAACTTTGCGTGCTATCGCTGACATGATTCAATTGTAAGAATTTTTAAATGGTAAAATACAATCATCCAATTAAAATGCAGGAGTGTCATCTACTTAATGAACAGATAATTACAACAACAGAAAAAGGGCTTAAGAATATATTTGCTAAATAATATTTTTAAAAAAAGATCAATTACGCAAATGCAAAAGGTTTTTGATTTAGCCAGAAACCAAGTGAAAATCTGAGAACTAACTTACTTATTTTCCTGAGTTTTCATCCACAGTTCTGGCCTTTGTCAGTGTTTGGGATTTGCTCAGTTGTCATGGGGATTATTAAACAGTTATATTGTGACCTTAGTATGAAATTGTATCATGACAAACTTCAGCTGATAATAGTGAATGCAAGCTCCAGAAATGCTCCTGTATAGCAGGTGTCAAACTGCTGTCTAATGATGCAATACACTTTCAACATTTAAAACTTAGTACATGATAATTTACCAAGGGCAGTTAATGATAAATCTCATTCACATGGATCGTCATAGTATTACAGATTATTGCCACTATATTGTTTATCGTTTATGATGTTCCTCCTCTTATTATTATCATATAATAAACCTAAATAAATGATGTAATAAATCTTAATTACATGTCATTTATCCAAAGTGGAGGTAGGCAGTAAGCAGGACACGGTTACTGGACTTGCCACAACCTGACTGCCAGGACACTTCACTTAAATTCAATGGCGTTATGCTATCCAGCTTTATGGATAAAAAGGGTAATAAATCATGCTATTGCCAATCTTTATTGAATCTGTTGTATGCCTATAATATTAATATAATAATGTGCTATGTGCTAAAATAGCGCTTGCCTTTTCAAAACTTCTAAAACTCTCTGTGCATAGATGTTTGAACAGTTTTGATAATCTCCATGCCAGGTATTTTGATCATGCAGGTGTTGTCACTTCTGTGGGATGTTGCTCTCTGACTTTGATGTAACCAAGAAAAAGAAAACTGAAGGAGAAATATCGTTAAAAGTATCACTGACTTTCCTTTTTTTCTTTCTTGATAGGTGAGGAGACGAAGAACCCTCAGAAGTCTATCCCTCTGGGCATCGTGGCTTCACTACTTATCTGTTTCCTGGCCTACTTTGCTGTGTCAGCTGCTCTCACGCTGATGATGCCTTACTACCTTCTCAGTAAAAAGAGCCCCCTGCCTGCGGCCTTTGAATACGTTGGCTGGGGTCCCGCCAAATACGTTGTGGCTGTGGGATCACTCTGTGCTCTGTCCACCAGGTATGAAACCACTGGTAGTACAATGGAGCGAAATGCTCATTGGCTCATGCATGTCCCTAAGGATTGCAAAGAGTGTCTGATAGAGTCATACTTTAAAAATACGACATAGGGAAGTGTGGAACACGCCATGATGTTTAGCCGACTCAGTCACAGGAGCCCTTGGAGCTGGAGTCAGAATATTGGCCCTTTATGACCCTTCTGGCACCAGGGATTGCACTAGATAGACAATAGCTTGCATCACCAATCTTGGCCCCTACGTCCATGGTTGCATAGGGAGCTAGCGCTCATCCAGGGGCCCTGGCAGTCTCCTAATGGCGCCGGAAACTATGAGCCCACGTCTTTGCCTGTGGCTGCAACGGGACCACGTGAGAATCGACAAGTGAGGTCGCTCTCATGGTGACCAAGCTAGCTAGCTGCGACTGGTAAAGCAGGCTGTAGGCCCACAAACCCCAGAATGATGGCAGGTAGACAGGGCCAAAAAACAGTGGGATTGAGGAGTCTCCCCTCCCAGACAGGCAACTCAATACAGGATTTAGCAAACCCCTCTTGGCGTGCCCGGACTAGGACTGCCTCCTGTCACTCCCTACTGTGCATTTTCTCCTAGAAGTCAATGAGGTGTAGCATGGTGAATGGCAGGTCGTCAACCTCTTCAAAGAAGGCAGTATCTATTTGGTCCATTTCGTGGTCAGATTGTCGTGGTTGAAGCCATAGTGGCAGGTTTGAAACAAGGACCCAGATGCATACACTAGGCAAGCATGCAGTTGAGTACTGAGCTCTAATGATCAAGTAAATGCTAAAGACAAATGACCAAATTGAGAACACTAGAACACTGAGAGCACTACGAACACTAACTAATCTAAACACCCAAACAAAGCAGACAAAATGACAATGAAAGACGGTGGTTGAGTTTATAGTGTGTTCGGCGTGACCAGTCTCAAGACCATTTCTTAAATGTTTCGGTCGTGTCTTGGTCTCGACTCGTCAAAGTTTTGGTCTTGTCTCGAACAGAGAGGACTCCAGATTTTATCTTAGGACCGATCGAAACCACAACTGTTGGGATATTGCAAAACAAAAGTCCAAGTGCCTGGTCAAAATAAAGCCCAACAAGATTAACAGGAGCCTGACGCTTGGCTACTAACTAAATAAGTTCATTGATTGGATGAAAATTGTGATTTGAATATGGTTTTATTTAGAGTGCCGTTTACTGACCCTGTCTGTGACTGTGTCTTCAGCCTGCTGGGATCCATGTTCCCGATGCCACGTGTGTTGTTCGCTATGGCGAGAGATGGCCTGCTTTTCAATCCCCTGACCAAAGTCACCTCCAAGGGCAGTCCTGCTGTAGCCACCATATCATCCGGATGTGTGGCAGGTACAGATGTTCCAGCTGTTCATCAGCTTGTATGTTCATGTGGTCAGTTTAATGGACTTTGATGTAACTCAATAATCCCTGTTTGTCGCCTTTAGCCATCATGGCTATGCTGTTCGACCTGGAGGCCTTGGTGGATTTGATGTCCATCGGTACTCTGTTTGCGTACACACTCGTGGCCATTTGCATCTTAATCTTAAGGTACTGTATATCTACATTGTATCAACTGCCACAGTGCTTCACCCACAACAGTGAGCATGACTCAATTTATGATACACATTTCTTTGCAATCAAGGTACCAAGTGGGTCAATCCGAAGACACAGACCTAAAGGTCGTAGAATCACACAGCAAGTTTGCCTTCCTGAAACCCCCGTCAACTCCCAATGCAGTCACCTCAAAGACAGTCACATACTTGACTATATTCTCTGGTACGTGAGAAAACATAACTTTCTAAGTCACTCTAGTTTATTTTCTAGGTCACCAACAATGTATTTCTTCTGAAAAAAATTCCTGATGTCACAAACTGATGTCCCTCATTCATTCTTGATTTTTCTGCAGTTGTATGTATTGTCGCACTGTGCGTTACATTGACCCAAGCCATTGACGCTCTGGCCCGCGTGGAAGCATGGAGTGTGGCAATTGTCTGCGTGCTCGTCCTAATTATACTAATCAACATTTTCCTCATCTGGAGGCATCCACAAAACCCCGAAAAGGCATCTTTCATGGTGAGAACATTAGAATTGTGTATCCGAACAATTAGACCCAACAGTTTGTTTCTTAGTTCTGATCCCCTCATTTCTCTGTCGACAGGTGCCCTTACTCCCTGCTTTGCCTTTAGTGAGCACAATGATCAACGTCTACCTGATGGTCCAGTTAGGTGCTGACACATGGTTGCGATACGGTATTTGGATGTTAATAGGTAAGACCATATTTTCTGCTTGAAAAAGTTAAGAGTGCTATTATCAAGTAAGTGGCCGCACTGTATTGATCCCCATTTTGTCTCTCCAGGGTTACTCATCTATTTTACCTATGGAGTGACTCACAGTGTTCAGAGAAAGCGTCTCAGGCACAAAGAGATAAGGATCGAGACCGTGAGCGGCAAATCAGACATCATAAGAGAAGAGAAGTTCTGAGCAGGAGGAAATAGATTGAGATGTTACAGGGAGTAACTGCTTTAAGTGTGTACCGGAGCTGATCTGTTTCTGCACATGGGCAGACCGGCCAACTTCTTAACTTTTATCCCACACTGACTCTTTTTTTTTATGTACCTGTTGATGGAGGTTGTAATTTATATAAATATTCTCATTGTCAACGTTCAAATGTTGCCCCACAGAATTATGGACCTAGAAATGTGTTGTCTGTGTCAATGTCAGAGCCTCTTGATCTGATATCAAAGCAGTTTACACATGTCTTTTTTAAATAAAAAGGGCTCAAACTATTTTCCATTGATAATTATTTCATTATAGTTAACAACAAGTTTACACATATTAATTGTAAAAAGTATTCTAATTGTGTACAAAATGTATTATGATTATGAATGACAGGAACAATTGTTTTCTTTACATATGTACAATGTAGAAACAGAGAAATCTTGGGAAATGTCCCATTGTTTTTTCTTAGCCTGTTGAAAGCTTCACTTTATTAATTGTTTATTGTGTTAAAATGTAAATACAGAGACTGTACATGTTTTTGAATTATATGATGTAAATATATATTCCTTAATTAAAAAAGAACAAATCCAGTTGTCAAGATGAAAACAACACAGAGTTCATTTTTTCCAGGGCATGTGGATTTTTTAAAAATCTAGTCGAGCTCCATCGTAATCTTGGATAAAGAGTCAGAGCCGGCTCACTGCCCAGAGGTCAATGAGAACAAAGGGACCTTTCACGGCAGCTTACCTGTGCACTGTTCAAAACAGTGGCTTAGCTTGTCACTCGAAGGCAAAGCTTTACAACCTTCAGTGGGTTTAGCTAAGTTTTACTGTAATGAAATGTGCAACACCTTTATTTCTCCTGCATGCAAGCAGCTAATTTTGCCAAATGATATTTGGTTGATAAAATAAGTTATTGTCAAGTTTTTTCATATGGCCTCAGAGGGCATAACAATATGCACAGGGATTTACTGTGCTGAAAAACACTGCTCAAGTTGATGGAAATGAGATAAATGTTTCACACTAGATTTGTCAGTATGTCCTTCACAACTGATACATTGCGGGAAAAATCTTAACCCAGTAAATTAAGTTTTCGTGTATGATTTTAATGCATTTTAAATAAGTCTATAAAGCTGGTCAGGTTTGTGGTTTGTTTCGCCCATGTAAAGGCACTCAGTATTTGTTAGGACACAAGGTTTATTGGGCACCAAATGCTTGCTATAAATGACCTCGCTACAGCCTTCGTCTGTGCCTTTGTTGTGATTTCGAAGGGGCCAGGCTCATGCTGTTCGCACACTTCCAGTCCAGCAGCTATGCAAACAGGGCCGTGCCATTACACATGGACGGGCCTCGGCCTCTGGGCCCTCATTGGTCAGCTCGGTCTTGAAAGCCACCATTGAGCCTTGGTCAGGAGGAATTTGGGGTACTAATGCCACACTCAGGAGGAGGACTCTGGTAAACAGCTGACCGCTCACTTCCAGAGCTCTGCCCTCCTCTTCTCTCTCCCCTTGCGCCCTTTTTGCTTTCTGCAGTACGTGAGCTAGCAATCCACACTGCTAGACTACTTTTTATACTCCACTGATCAGTCATGAGTTTGGTCAACTTGTCTGGGTCAAAGGGGGGACTAGTGCTGAGCGTTCTCCTCGTTTGTTCCCTAATCTTCGAGTTAGGTAAGTGTCTTTACACACTTGCCGAGCAGCTCTGTGAACATGTGCTCCTAGAATGTGCTAATAAAGGGGCCATTTATGTAGGCCTGAATGCACGCAATGTCTTACTGTAGAAGTTGGAATCTGATAAAAACAATACCAATACCACACACAGGAATGTCACTGTTTTGTTGTTTTATTTTACATAAGGAAAGTACTTATTACGTTATTCATGTCATTAAACATATGACGTACCTTTATTTTTGAACCATAGATAATAAGCTTTTTTGCACCATGCAGCTTATTGTCAAACAGAAGCCCAAGAACAGAGGACCACTCCAGGGAGGAAGCCCAAGCCAAGCAAAGCTAATGTGGTCAAATCAACAAATAAAGGGCCCAGATCTGTGACAGACAAACCCACCATCAGAGCTACACCTGCCGCCCCTGCACAGACATTCCTCACACAGGTTTTTACAATACATTTTAATGTGTTAAAAGGAACATTCATTCATTTATCACAGACAAAATGTCTGCATCTGTGTTGTTATCTTTGTATTACTATGATATTATTGTATCACTATCCCACACATACAGGTAGTAAACAGAGGGAAGTTTAAGAAGGTAGGGGAGAGCATCAGTGTGCAGACAGGCGACACCCTGGAGCTGAGGTGCAGGGGCAAACCTGTGCACTGGAGTGTCCCCTCCTATCTGGAGGAGGATGACGACGGAAGGCTCAGGTATAAAATAGTCATTTTAATTATGCATAATGTACAATTCATTCCTCCAATGTTAAAGGTGGAGTCAGAAATTCTGGAGAATGCTTGTTGTCAAAATCACTTGTCGTCAAAATCGGTGAATATCTCCTCAAAATTGTCTACCCGTCCATACTTTCTGTATGCGCAGAAAAATTATCTGGCGTTAGTACACAGCCTAGGCTCTGTAAACATGTTGCTAGTTATGGTTGGCCCCCTCTGTTTACATTTCGTTTACAAGACTTAGGTTGTGTATTAACACTGAATTTCTTTTCAGCACACACACAATACGGACAGGTAGCGCATAGGTGAAGGGGGTGAATGGTTTTAACCCGAGTCACTTCCAGAGACCTCCAGAATCGCAGACTACACCTTTAATATGATAAACGATGTTCTAGTTTTTGACTTGTTTCGGCTCTACAGTATTGTCCAACACGAGCGATATGGCCTCCTGACTTTAGTCAACTCGACTGGTGCGGACACTGGGGAGTACACCTGTTTCCCCATGTACTGCGAAGACTCAGACTGCAGGAAGGAGTACCACAAAGCCGTCAAAGTCTTCGTCTTCTTTCCCGGTAGTACAATTAATCAACTTTATTGATGCTGCTGACGCATGCCCTACATCTCAGAACTGCAAGGCGTCTCTGCTTCATTTTTACCACCCCCTTGAAGCACTCGTTACATCTTACCTTATCTCTATCTTATCGTCAATCTGCCATATCTTCTTAATGTACCAATCAGACCCACAGGAACTGTTTGTACCGTCGGCTGACTACTACGAGGTGATTCAGCTGAGAACCAACTGGCCCACGGTCCTCCCCTGCCAGGTTAGCTCTGACCATTCTCTGCATTATTTTATGATAAACCAAATCCTTTCATTTTATAACTCTGGAATTTACAAACAGCGGATTGCTGAATCACAGTAGCCAGCTTTATTAATAATGATACGTTTAATGACTGAATAAATATCAACTAGTAACAGGTAGGGGTGTGCACGTGTACATGTGTACTCGTGTAACTGTTTGGTAAATCATAAGCGTTTAGGAAAAATCAATAAACGAAAACCGTTTTTTTTTTTTGTTTTTTTTTTAGTTTGGAAAATTATATTTTTTTCAAGGAGTGGTGGGCGATGTGAGCTACTGTAGGATGCTAAAGCAGATAACACAATCCATTATTGTGTCTGGATACAATATTTATTCATTTAACTATTTAACTGCTCCACCTTCAGTTTCACTTTCCTTTTCATCTCCATCTCAAACAGCTGGTCCGATCAGATGGTCGGCTCGCCCGACAGCGGGAGTCAGTCTAATGACATATGATCACTAGGCAATTATGATCACTTCAAGGTCAAAAATCAAAATTATTAAATAAAGGCCTCTCTGCCTCCGTCTATCTCTCTGCGTGACTTTCTCACTGCACACTGTCACTCCAACAGCATCGGCAAATATAGCCTATCAAACGGTTAAACGTATACACGAAAAATGTGCAGCCAACCGTTTAGAAATGTTTGTAAACGTTCACACCCCTACTACCAGGTGACGTCGCCCCAGGCCAAAGTGACTCTGCACAGGGAGTTTCCGCCGGCGGAGGTGGCTGTAGACGGGACAGAGATCTCCTTTAATGTCCAGAAGGGCTTCACCATTCACCGGCCCAGGCCCTACCACGCCGGAGCCCTGTTCTGTGTAGCCAGTCTGGGCAACCTGAGGCAGAGCTCCACCAAGTACATGCTCATCTATGTTAACTGTGAGTTTACATTGTTCCATTGCTGAGGAGGATCACAATCATGAGCTACTTAGAGTCCCCAGACCAGGCTGATCTAGTGCAAGCTTCACATTTGTTTCCCTCCTGCAAATCCGTCTAGCAAATTCTCCAATCTTGGTGGGTAAAATGCCGTGGCCAATCAGTGCCCATATTCAGACCTAACGTAAGTCCCTTATAGTGGAAGGCAGCTTCTGATAGGTTCATGTATAATCGTCAATCTAGTTTTGTAAGACCAGCTGTTTCTCATGATCTTAATCGTAGATTCATGCTGAAGTCAACGACTAAATGAACCAATCAGTGACTGCCTTCCGCTAACAAAGTCCAGGCTCCTCCCCACGGTACCTGGAGGAAGTCCAGACTGATCTGCGGGAGGGAAATGGACGTGAAGCTCATGAGATCAGGCTGGTCTGTCCAGGCTAGCTTACTTGCATGCAGGGGTGGAAAGTAACATGTCGTTACCCTCATAGCACAATTGCCTAAGTCATATTTTAAGGGTTATAGAGTAGGGTAAAGTAGAAGTAGAGTAGAGTAGATGTAGAATAGATGTAGAGTAAAAGTAGAGTAGAGTAAATACAATTGAGGCAATTATGCTATGAGGCTAACGATGTGCTGAAATGATGGTCTATTAATCAATGGGGTGATTGATTGGGCCGAAGCAGATTGACAAAAAAAATCATAATTCTTTGTGGATATAAATATTGAGCAAACGGGTCACAGATTAGTTGGTTACAGTTTTCTCTAATGTGAGATGTGATACTTTTTCTATTTTATGACCTAATGATGCTTTGAGTTTTTTGGGCAGACTTTTCAGCTCCCCTGATGCTGCTTACACCTCGACTGACACCGTAAACCACTTAAGGTCTCATTTGAAACAATAACACAATAATAACTTCTTCCAACTCCTGCAATGTCCACCGATCAATTCACTCCAACCGCCATCAGTGTTGACACGTTGGCAATGACTGGCAAGAATTTCTCTCACTACTTCAACTTCCAACTGACATTCCAACAACCACCATAAACTCCACTCTGCACTTTTCAGTTCAGCTGACCGTTTCCAAATCAACTTATTTCTCTATTGTGACTTGCAGGCTTAATCATACATTTTAAGGATTGGGCAAGCAAATTCCGCACACATAACCAGTGACAGTAAACTGTAGTTTAGTTATGCTGATTGATGCAAGTCACTGTTAAATTATTGTTTGGTGTTAGTCATAATCACTTTAATAACTCAACCTTTACTCAATGGTCCCTATCAGACCCCATGGCCCCTCCTGCTCCAGTCATCCAGGCCTCCAGCTCAGTGTCTCTGGGGGAGAACCTGCGTGTCAGCTGCTCTGCAGTGGGAGAACACAACGTGGGACTGGAGTTCACGTGGGAATACCCAGGACAGCAGGTAGGAAATTAAAGGGAGAGTTCAGTATTTTTTTGAAGTGGGGTTGTATGGGGTAGGGGTGACCGGGGCTAGTAGGCACACTATTTACTCTAGTGAGAATTGCTCATCACCTAAACATCTTTCAATAGTCATTCCTACATTAAATTGAAGCTTAAGGTGTTGGTTTGAAATTTGTACCCCTCACTTTTTCTAACTTATTGTAATAAAGAAGAAGTTTACCATCAAAGACACTCTAACACATTGTGACAACCGACCCCATCAAGGGGTTGGTTGTCACACACTATGGTGTCGTTTGTCACAATGTTATCTTAATTGGAAAAATCTTAAAAAGAAGGCAAGAAAGCAGAACTAAATTTGAAAGTTTAATTTCATTGTCAAGTTGAAAAATAGGCAAACATAACTTTATGCATCTTAACACAAAATGAGCAAGGAATAAATAAACAGGAACTCCATATTAGGACCAGCCTACTGTATGTAACAACATAAAGAACAAAACAAATAGGTCTAACTCTAGCCCCTTTTAAACAGCCAGTGAAAGCCGGGAATATCCCGGCCTTTCGGCCCTTCGCCCTGCTGTATAAATGCTATCATTGCTGAACGGGTGACGAGAGGCGCAACAGATTGTTCCGGGAATTTTACTGCCTCGGGGGGTAGTAAAATTGCTGACACAATCTGTTCCGCCTCTCTGTATAAATGCGTCTGCTGCTTGTTGTTGTGGAACAGGGGCGAGTTTGACGTTCCATAGCCTACGTTCTAAACATGCGACCATGGTAGCAGTTGAAGGAAGTGTGTTTAACATTAACCACACTGATGTCCCGTAAAAATCACCAAATAAAAAGGAACAGCGTATAATCTAGCTGGTCATAAAGTCCGCTGCTCAATCCAAACCCCCATGCTTCATTTTCCAGAGTTAATGAGTGTATTTCTGCCTGGGGAAAGTTGTACAATGAAGTGGGAAAGCTATTGCTAGGCTAAGCTAGGCTGCGACCAGATCGCCGCCGCTATTATTATCCTGAAGTGTGTGTCCTCTCTCCCTCCGGCGAACGTCGGCGCCTGCTCGCACGGCTTGCTCGGTCTTTCATAGTTTGAAAAAATAAATTAATAAATCGTATTTTATATCGGAGTTGTCAGTCCGATATCCGATACGTAGATTGCAGCCGTATCGGACCCGATACTAGATCGGATCGGCCCCATCCCTAATTTTTTTACAATGCAAATAGATAACACAAATCCATAATTTACAATAGAAGGTTAATACATTTTGATGTGAGAAATAAGCCATTTTGATGCATAAAACTATATCAATATCAGTTTGTTGGACAAAATAGGCAGATTCATGTATTTGATGTGCATCATGTCATGCATTGTGTCATTATAGCTTACTTTACTGTGTCTCTCCAGCTCATTTGTTATGAGTGAAGAGGTTTCAACCTATGGACTGCAGAGCATCCAGGCCTATAACTATTTATAGATGACTTATCAACACTTGAAGATGGAGTCAGCAATTCTGGAGAACGCTTGTTGCCAAAATCACTTTGTCAAAATCAGTGAATACCTTGTCAATATCCGCTACCTGTCCGTACTGTGTGTGGGCTGAAAGAAAATCCAGTGTTACACACAGCCTAGGCTTTGTAAACGGGCATGTTGCATTCTACGGTGGATCCCCATTATTTACATCCCCTTTGTTTACTTACCAGTTTACACCAGATTGTTTCAGCACACAACCATTGTATCTCCTCACGATCCACAGGTAGTGGATCGTGAGGAGATATTATGGAAGCATTTATTGGACATTATTATCTGTAAAGGTAACCTGGTCCTACCAGACCATCGTACTTAATTTAATTTAATTTGTACAGAAGGTCTTGAATTGCTCAATTGACAAACGTGAACTCACTTGAAGGCGGGTGTCTGTTGAAGTTTAATCGAATAACGTTTGGTCGTAACTTATGTCATGCGCCGGCTTCTGATTTCAACTGAGACTGGTGCACAACCATAACGTCATTGTTCTCAGCCACTCCCTCCGTTCGCTGATTGGCCAAAAATCTGGCTGAGAAAACCTAGCGGAAGTAGGTAGGTAGGCGGGCGGTGCCAGGCTACTGTAATGTAATGTACAGCAATGTTGTAAAAGCACAGAATACAATTAACAAATGTGTACCATGATCACTATCCACAAACATGTATTCTTTGACTTGCAAACAAGTAGAGCTTATTCTGAAAATACATAGTCATATTTACGCATTTACTGATTTGCATATTTACCCAGAGCGCTCTCATAGACTTTCATGTAAAAGTAATTTTTGTTTTCAAACTGTAGGCCCTCAATGCAATCTCTATGAGTTCCGGGAGGGCCTGCCCCAACGTGTTGTCATCATACATACAGTAAACAATGGACCAATTAAAGTGACTGATGCAGTCACATGTTTGGTCTGCTGCCCAAAGCAGTTAGCCTAGTTCTACCAGACCATCATACTTCATATCATTTGTACAGATGGTCTGGAATTGCTCAATTGACAAACGTTCACTCACTTGAAGGCTGGTGTCTGTTGAAGTTTAAAACTATTGGATCTGTCCAGTGCCACTCTGGGTCTGCCAATCAATCGCATAACGTTTTGGTATGTCATGCGCCAGTTTCTGACTACAACTGAAACTGGCGCACGTCCTAAGCCACACCCTCTGTTTGCTGATTGGTCATGAAAAAATCTATCCTGAGAAAGCCTGTGAATATACCGCGGACCCAGAATGACTACTGAAGGGAAATGAAAATTGAACAGAAGTAGGTAGGCGGGCGCTGTCAGGCTACAAAGCAGTCACATTCAAGACCAACAACACGGATAACTGTATATCAACTCAGGTTAGTTAATCGGTCCACCATGAGGCAAATTATCTACAAATGCAGAGCTCTAAGAGTGACTGAACATCTGCCTAGAAGTGGACTTCCTTCTACAACATCCACAAGCGCCACAAGAAAAGTGATTTTTCTGGGAATGGACAACCCAAACATTATATCCTCACTTGGGAGAAGATGCTTTTGGTGGTAGGGAGAGTTGCGTTTTTGCTCAAACATGGCGGTTTTGGTTATGACCAAACAGTTAAATTTTGGACTAATCTGTCCACAGAATAGACTTCCAGAAGACTTCAGGTATTTCCAGGGGCTCTCTGGCAAAGTTGTGACAAGCAGTTTTGTTCTTCTTTGAGAGCAGAGGCTTCTTCAGCAACCCATGCAAAGCCATGTTGACTGAGTTTTCTTCTTATTGTGGAACCATGCACATCTGTCCCAGATGCTGCAAGAGAGGTCTGCAAATCACAAGATGTAATGTTTGGGTTGGCTTTAAACTGAAAAATCACTTTTTTTGTGGTGCTTGTGAATATTTTTGAAGGAAGTCTACTTCTAGGCAGATGTTCAGTCACTCTTAGAGCTCTGCATTTGTAGATAATTTGCTTCATGGTGGACCGATTGAGCTCAAACTTTTTTAAATTAATTTATAGCTGTCCCCAGACAAATGTGCAACATCACAACTATTCTTGAGATCCTCTGAAAATGTATTTTCCTTTTAGCATGTCTGACCTGTATGGGTTCACTTTGGTGAGCCTAAACTGACCTGGTTTTACCTCTGTTTTATTAAGTGCTACACAATTTCAAGGGGTTCACATACTTTCAAGCAGCACTATATATATATATATATATATATATATATATATATATATATATATATATACTTTGTCCACAATATAACCCTATAGGCCTAAATATGAATTGACATGTATTTTTTGTGAGGAAATTATTTACATTTGTAAAACATCTATTATTTTTATGTGAAATTAAAATGCTAATTTCTCACGTTTTACATATTTGCAAAACACTTTTTATTTTTGTGGATTCAACTTTACAAAACACGATTACACACGTACAAATGATTGCACCTCACATTTGTAAGGGTCATTCTACAGACCTGCGGTGGTAAAAGTTATTATTATGCAACAAAATTACACAAAATTATGCAAAAATGTAACGTGGCTCACAAACTCACAGGAGGTGATCTGCAAATATGCAAACCCTGTTTCACATGTAGAAATAGATCTGTAAATGCGTAAATATTTTCAGAATAAGTTCTAGATATTTGAAAGTCCAAGAATACATGTTTGTTGATAGTGAAATACGTGTGAATCATGGTACACATTTATCAATTGTATTCTGTGCTAGAATAGCTGACTCCACCTTTAAGCTCCAGACTGAATGAATGACTAATGGCTTATTATATTATAATGAGGTAACTTCCCAATGCTTTGCAGTATGTCTTTATTACCAAACTGAACGGAGCACCTGTGCTGTTTGTGCAGATTGGAAGGCCTCTTTACACAGAGGAGAGCATCACTCCGGTGGCGGGAGGAGGAGGAGCGTCTCGGCAGCAGTCTCAGTCTGTCCTCATAGTGGACGAGGTGAGGGCGGTGGACCAGGGGACGTACACCTGCACCGCACACAACCTGCAAGGAGCCACATCAGTGTCTACTAATGTTAAAGTGCTCCCCAAAGCCAAGACCAGGAAACCATGAACCATAGAGACTGGCCCTGCGTTCCAAACCCCATACTTCCCTACTGTTTAGTATGCCAGAAAAAGATTTAGGATGTCCTAATACATGCACGTCAATTGTAGTATGCTGAAAATACATACAGTAAATGCCCCACTAACTCCAAAAGCATAAAGAGTATTCGTCTTTACTCTTGACATTTCTCGACATAATGAGAATAAATATTTTTTCTCTCCAGTGGCCCTAAAACTCTTCTGTTCTTTAGTATGTAGTGTAGTATAAAGAAAAAGTATGTGATTTGGAACGCAGGGCATGTGCAACATTTCCACAGTATTATTTAAACAGTATTTTATCTGTCACACATGAATATATTATAAATAGTGCTGTCAAACGATCAAAATATTTAATCGCGATTAATCGCATTAATGCCATAGTTAACTCGCGATTAATCACATTTGTATCTATTCTAGCCTAAATGTCCCTTGATTTCTTTTTGTCCCATTATTTTTTCTAATTTTAATGCTCTTATCACACCCATTCTCTACACCCTTGTAATTCAGTGTATTTCTTCTAAAATATCATAATTTGCAATTCAGTGCAAATAGCCCACAATGTAGATCTATCGCCGTTAAAATGGGTTTGCGTTAACGCCGTTAATAACGCATTAAACTGACAGCACTAATTATAAATAAACATTTCTTCCTCGTCAGTTGCTATGAGTAATGGAGACTTTCCCATGACAAATGAGAGATGTGTTCTTTTTATGAATGTATGTAAAGTGTGCATCAAGTAAGCTAGTGTATTCAATGTGTTCACACAATGTCTTTTGTCTTGGTCTTTTCTACGTACTTATTTCTTATTGTGCATGTGACCCGAAGACGAAGGAATAGGTAATAAAAAAGTAATAAAATAAACTGTTTTGAGTCTATTATTATTAATATTACAAGGCAGATGGTTTGTTTCCCATGGAGTGAGATCAAGAAAAAGTATATTGAGAAATACGTGTCAGAGCATATGGAAGATTACGATAATTGTATTGTTACAAATTATTGACAATAGTGAGTGAGGTTTTTTTCTTGACAAAAATGTTGAACCTGAATTAAGTCAATACAAAAAATAAAGTGCTTATTAGAGGTGGAGGTAGTCCTAAATTAGGATGGTAATCAAGAGGCGTGGCCTCTCCCTTTATGACATAATTAGGGGAGAGAAATCTAATTGGGGTTTATGTACACAGGTTTTCAGAAAGGTGAAGGTGGAGGAATGGGTTGTCTAGTGTTCATACTTTGGGAGTCCCTATTCACACCCATATTAATATTGAAAAAACATTTTAGCATGTTGTGTTTTTTGCACAATAGGTGACCTTTAAGTGACAAAAAAGAAAAGAAGAATCGTGAAACGTAGGGGGAAGCGGGTATGACAAGTTATGCACATTGATAACCACTCATTCAACCGCTCAGTTGGGAGAGCGGGTTGGCTGATGATCAAAGGGTTGGAGGTTCGATTCCCCCCCCCCCCTCCCCTGCTACCTGTATCATGGTTGTTGTGTCCTTGGGCAAGGCACTTAACCCACCTTGCCTCGTGTAAATGTCGATGTGTGAATGGTAACGTGGGAATGGAAAACAGGTCTCCCTTGCAAAAGAGTCTTCGGTCTCAATGGGATATACCTATAAAGGTTAAAAAAAACTTAGCCTATACGTTAATTTAAAGACACATCATTTGTTCTCATTTTTAAAGCGCACCAACCTGCCTGCTCGCTAGATGGCGTTGTCCCTCATCCCAACAATGAAGTGAGTCCAGTCCCGTATAGACAGGGGGGGCGGCCACATGTTCGACTCTCATGTTTCCTCCTCTCGCTCCCACTCTGCGCTGTTCAAACGTCCGAGGGGGAAAAGACTGGAGACAGTCCCGGTGTGAGCGCCTCTCTGTCGGTCTGATCTCTGTCCGCAGCTCCGCTCTAAAGTCCTGGAACATAGATCCTGTAAACTCTCTTTATTATACAACCAAACGAGTGAGTGAGCCGCAGCAGTGGTGTACCGGCGGCTGCTCCAAGAGATGTCCTGCATGAAGAATATGGTGGTGAGCGCCAGCTTTTTTTTCAAATCTTTTCGGGATCCGCTGATGCATCCGCTGCCCCCGCTGCGCATGCATGTAGCCGGGACCTGTGTCATTACCAGTGCGTGGTGCTTCATGTTGTGGCACGTCCAAAACTTTGTGCAAAACAGACGTGCATATAGATAAGCTTAAAGGCATGCTTGACTTTAAACTTATGACTCAGGCTGTTTATTCCCTAAATCAGGGTTAATCCTTACAATTTGTTTTGACTGTTGTCCTGGCATTTTCAAGTGAGTGTGTGTGTGTGTGTGTGTGTGTGTGTGTGTGTGTGTGTGTGTGTGTGTGTGTGTGTGTGTGTGTGTGTGTGTGTGTGTGTGTGTGTGTTTGTTTGTGTCTGTGTGTGTGTGTGTGTGTGTGTGTGTGTGTGTCTGTGTGTGTTTGTGTCTGTGTGTGTGTGTCTGTGTGTTTGTGTGTGTCTGTGTCTGTGTGTGTGTCTCCAAGTGACTTAAGTCACTTTCAGGGACACACACTTGACTTTAAACCAGTTGATCGAGGACACCCTGTGCTGTGCAATCTGGGGGCTAAAACTGTGTCCCCAGTTAGAATAAAAAGCTGATCTTGGGTCAGGGGCTGTGTCTGTGTGTATAGGTGTTTTAAAGAAGACAGATGGACAAACAATGATTTATTTCCTGTCATTTAGCAGCTATGATGGTTGTCTCCCTTGCACCTCCACTGCAGCAGTGTATTGAATGAATGGTGTGTTGGCTGTAAATGTTTGTGTTGAAGCTCACACACACTCCGGCCCTCTCTTATGATGCAAAGGAGGACAAAAGCTGTTTCTGTGTGTGAGTGAGAGAGAGAGAGAGAGAGAGAGAGAGAGAGAGAGAGAGAGAGAGAGAGAGAGAGAGAGAGAGAGAGAGAGAGAGAGAGAGAGAGAGAGAGAGAGAGTTTGTAGGTTGAGTGTGGTGGTGGTGGGGGGGGGGGGACACCAGACAACTCAGTCTTGGGGACTGCCAGGCTGTTGTCGTGGTGACCAGAGGCCACAGGTGACCCCTGACCGGAGGACTCATGGAGCATTGCGGGGAGAGTTCTTTGAGTGTGCTGGTTATGGCTGCGCTCTGACGCTAGTGGTGAGGACGGACAACAATAGAGGTGTGAAGCTGCGGTGGTATAGCCATTAGCCTTATACCATTCCTGTCATTTAGGCAATAGAGATTATACAGGAGAATTTCAAGGTGTGGATAGTGGGAGTGATATACAGCTGTCATCGTGTGTGTGTGTGTGTGCGTGTGTGTGTGTGTGTGTGTGTGCGTGTGTGTGTGTGTGTGTGTGTGTGTATGTGTGTGTGTGTGTGTATGACTGATCGCAGCATGGCAATCACTGAGACAGTTTAAGTATTGTTTAGGCTTTAGAAGTCACCACACAAAAATGCATTTCTCCCTCTCGTCCAGCCCCGCAGTCTCTTATGACAAAGAGGTGAGATGTTTCACCACCGGCCCTCCTCTTAACGTCAAGAGCAAGAACAAAGCCAAACATAGTCAAATAGAGCATCGTTAGCAAAGAGTTCTCTGAGATCAGGATGGACAGCGAGGTTACAGTTTAAAAGGGCCATCACTGCAGGCACACAAACAACAATACTTTTTCCCCATCTGCCCCAATGGTATTTCCATCCATGCATATTGTATATGTTTTAGTTTTGTACATTGCGCCCCCAATCATGGATCATTTGGATAATCAATCAATGGTTGTTAAGGTTTTTGGGCCGTTACTCCAAATAAGCAATTTGAAGACGTGACTTTACAGTAGCCACGTTTTGATAACTTGTGATGGACATATGCTTGTCATCATTTTGAACATTTTAGAGACACTGAGAGAAAAATCAAAAGATGAATCTGTTTTTTTTTAAATATCTTGCTTATCGATACGTGGTTATTGCCACATAATCAACATTGGGATATTCAAGTCAATATCATAGATTTCAAAGCCCGTCTGTTAGATAACATCTCATTGGGACAGTCTATTTGCAGCTCTTCTCTCAGCGGAATCAGTCAGACAGCTGAAGTTATAATCTTAATTCAGCTGTTTGAGCTCCGGGGGGGTTGACACTCCCCTGTGTGTGTGTGTGTGTGTGTGCGCATGTGTGTGTGTGTGTGTGTGTGTGTGCGCGCGCGTGTGTGTGCATAACTTGCATCTCCTTAAAGCACCGGCAGCTGATGAAACAGTAATTCTGCTGAATGCTCAGATGTCTGCTGACCATTTGCTTTGCGTTGCCTTGTATCTAGAGAGAGAGGAGGATACACTGAAACGCCCTTTACATCAGTGCTTCCTAATGACCTTTGAGACTCTTTGTATTCCAGACAGATCGGAGCTCCTCTGTCCTTATTTAAACCTTAACTAAACACTTTGCCCCGTCGGAGCACAATAAACTCTACACCTTTTTTTACTCGTGGCATGATAAGTGCATAGCGGGTCAGTCATGCATGCTACAGTCTAGCAGATGGGGAAGAGAGCACACAGTCATAATGGTTGCTTGACAAGGCATTTTCCCTCAGGCCTAGGCCAGCTAATCAAACACTAATCAGCCCTCTTCTTCAACTCAACTGGACTTCTCCCTTTTCTCCCTGGTTTACCTCATTGTTTGCTCCTAATCTTGGGTTTATCCCCCCCAAACACCCTATTCTATTCTCTCACTCTGCACTGATCCCTATAGACTCTTTATAGACAAGTGGCCATGCCCGATCGCTCTCACGAGAGAAAGTGTCCTGCTCCTACACTCTAGTGCTTTCACTCCTTAATGCTCATCCCTCTGCCTTAAGCTGCAGCCTCGTACACTATGTGGTGATATACCGTCTGTCGCTGTGATTAAGGTCTGTCTGGACCCGCTTAGGAAAATCTCTGTGAGACTTGGCCAGGTGTATACGGCTGCCTGTATGCCTAGATCCTGATAATGTTGGTTAAAAGGCCATTTAGCAAATACTCTGTGTGTGCGTGTGCGTGCGTGTGCGTGTGTGTGTGTGTGTGTGTGTCTGTGTGTGTGCGTGTGTGTGTGTGTGTGTGTGTGTGTGTGTGTGTGTGTGTGTGCGTGTGTGTGTGTGTGTGTGTGTGTGTGTGTGTGAATGGGTGAATGAGACACAAACATGTTAACAGCCTCGCAGTCTTTTGTGAGTTAACATATTCAGTTGGATCAAGTTGCAGGAAGAGGTGCAGGCTAAAATTTGGAGCTATTCTTTCCAAAACAGGAGAACACACCTTAAGTTAATCATTATGCACCAAGTGGCAGGTGCTTCCTTATAGCTGAAGATTGATCTTTGAAAGTATGTCGCCATTCCTGACATTTAACCTACTCTGGATTGGTTTAAAAATAGAACACACAATGAGAGTTCAGTTGTATTGACTTAAAGTAAACTGCCTGTCCAAGAGACACCTTAAGGCCCGGACACACCGGCCCGATAATCGCCGTCGTAGAGTCTGGAGGGGGCGGGGACACTAATCTGTTTGGTGTGTGCCATGAAATCGGTCGTCGTAGATGTCGTCGGGCTTCTTTTGAGCCGATTATGTTCAATCCGCGGCGGGCAGTCTTTCAGTTGGAGCAATTTGATTGGTGGAGGGCTAGCGAATCAGTGAAGCCCGGAAGTGAGGCGGGTAGCACAAACGTTTTAATGTGTTTGTTTGTTTCGTTCAGCGAGTATTCACATGCATCAACCCTTGTTGACTGCTAGACACCATGCTCGACACTGTTTGCTAAAAATGGTGCTCTTTATGGTCCATAAATATAAATACGTATTTCTATCTATGTTTATGGTCTAGAGAGCCTTCCCATCATTTCCCGGCTTCCGTATTTTTTCGGGCCACAATACAGATTAGCGCCGCCTGCTGTTATGGAGACATTACGTCCCGTGCAAGCGCAGAGCGTACGGAAGGTCAGCAGTCGGCTTGGTATGTTCTTTGCACTTTGTTGGCCGCGACGGGAAGACTGGAGCTGCCTGAATCGGCAAACTCCATTTTCGGGTAGTCGGACCGGTGTGTCCTGGCCTTTAAAGCTGCACCAATAGTAATCAATATTTTATATTGTATTACTATTTGTGAATGTGAATGCTGTCGACTGCAGTGATGAACCCACAGAGAATTATCTCCCAGCTTTGCAGTTTTCCTCAGCTCTCCAAAGAGCAGCCAACGGCATACAAAAAAAAAAAAAAATAGCAATCAGCTAGTGAACAAGGTGTAGCATTTAGAAGCTATTTCCAGATATTTCTAAAAATGCAGCCACATTTTGTCTGCCAGAAAGCAGAAACCACTTAAAAAGTGTTCACAAAACAATTCATGGAAAAGCACAGAAGAGCACAGATTGACGGTTTTGTACAAGTATACAAAGTGTGAATATGCATGGATGGACGTGTTATACTGAGAGGAGCTAACTTGGCAGCCCACTCACTTGTTCTTCCTATCAATCAAAATCTCTGCGTTTGCAAGAGAATACATTTCATATTCAATCAATGGCTAAATCTACTGCGCCCTCTATTTTTCTTCTTTTTTTTTGTTAACTGACTGCGTGGTTGCTTGACACGCCACCTGACTAACTCAACAATGGTTTTTGTTCCTCATGGGACAAGTGGGACCCCCTGACCTTCAGAGGGGGAAAGGTCTGAGAGTGTAGGAGGCTGGACGGACCCCATACTGTGACCATTGTCTCTAAATGTCACCGGCTTCAGAGCGCACACGGAAATAGACGCATTCTGTCAGAAACACACTGGCACAATCTGGACTATTGTCTTGTTGACGAATGTTGTTGTAACATGTGCTGTTCCCCCTCACTCCAGCCTTATCGTTTCCTCTAGTTTTTTATTGATCGGGCTTATCTCCCCTTGAGGAGCGCCCCCTCACTCACCTGCCGTCTAAAGATATCCATGGCAATATTTGCCTTCTGTGCGTGTGTGTGTGTGTGTGTGTGTGTGTGTGTGTGTGTGTGTGTGTGTTTGTCTGTGTGTGTGTGCGCATGTGTGCATGTGTCTCTGTGTGTCTCTGTATCTCTGTCTGTCTGTGTGTGTGTGTGCAATTTACTTGTCCCTCTTGTCCCCTTTATTTAGTCTGACGAGTCGTAGCGTTGCAGAACAAAAGGCCGCGAGTTGAAAGCCCTCCTCTGCGAGTGGGCACTGCACTGTTGTTATATGATTTATATACCAGCGTGTACAAGTAGCAGTCATCGTCGAGGAGCAGCCGCATCTCTGTTCTCTCCAACAGCAAGTCAGTTTGCTGTCACATGCCGAGCTTTTTGCATCAAATCAATACAGTCTATGTAAAGGTTCACATTCAGTTAACATGACTAATGCAGGTCAGCCCTAGGTCACACAGGTATAGCATAGAACGATGTTGTTTTTTTTAACATTTTGCAAACCTTTTAATTGTGTGAAGATTGATACAACTTTCATATTTGTTCTGTAAGTATACAACACAACAGCGATTCTGGGGAAACGTGTGTTGTCAAAATCACCTTTTTTCCTCAAAATCCGTGAATAGCTCCTCACGATCAGCTACCTGTCTATACTGTGTGTGTGCACTGAAAACAAATATGGGGGTTAATAAGCTATGAATACCTTAAAGGAATACTTCACCCATACGGAACCAGCGTTCTATCATTATAAAATAACTATTATAATATAATGAATGAGGTTTTTCTTCCCTCAGTTTTCCCTTAGTCTTCCCTTGGCCCAGCTGTCCTGTTAATCCCAACCCTTACTGTGATGTCACAAGAAGGAAACTGTAGGGTTAGACAGTGAGACCATAAAACACTCTTTCTGCCTTTTCTCAGGCTAAGATAATCCGATTTAATTTTTTTTTGCACATTTATACTAAATAGAATCTCCGAGTTCAATATACCTTCATATTCCAACCGGTGAAGTAGGCCTTTAAGCTGAGCTAAACTGATGCTAGATGTTGCTTTATATTTATCGTACAGACACAAAAGTAGCATCATGTCTCTCAATAAAAAAGAAAAAACTTGTTCAAACCGACAGACGCTGTACGGGCCGTGTGTGTGTGTGTGTGTGTGTGTGTGTGTGTGTGTGTGTGTGTGTGTGTGTGTGTGTGTGTGTGTGTGTGTGTGTGTGTGTGTGTGTGTGTGTGTGTGTGTGTGTGTGTGTGTGTGTGTGTGTGTGTGTGTGTGTGTGTGTGTGTGTGTGTGTGTGTGTGTGTGTGTGTGTGTGTGTGTGTGTGTGTGACCCAGGATGAGCCAGACATCCATGCAGCGTGCCTCCCGTAGCTGCTTCCTGTAATGTTATTGTGCACAGGAGCTTAGGCAGAGGAAATGAGTCTAGCCCGGGCTGGTAGCCTGGTCTAGTTGACTGGTTGGACAGGTTACGGTATCTGTAAGCCTGCCTCTGTCTAGTCCCTCTTTGTTGTTACTGCCTTGTATTTCTATCTATGGATCTTCACCCTATCCTCCAACCTCCTGCTTACAATTTATATCCATCCGTTCAATCACACACACACACACACACACACACACACACACACACACACACACACACACATTCAGCACTCCTCCAGGTTCCCAGAGCCTTCACTTCTTGTTGACCAGCTGGGACACTTATAACTGAGAATCTGTGGAATCTGAGAGTGGCTATGCCTGTGGGGGCCCAGAGGTAATGACAGGGGTACAGCCGCGCCACCTGCTCAAGTGTTAGATTGGGCTGCCATATACCTTTGATGGGGTTATCCCCCCCCAGCTTTCATTTATTTTCAGGCGATTTTTTTCTTCGAATTGCACGAGGGTGGAGGCCAAAGGGCACCGCAAAACGTCACATTCTTGCTCTGGAATGCCTTTAATAGCTTGCCAATGTCTACACTGTGCGTCTTTGGTTGGCAAGGTGCTTTTATTAGATTGGGATCCCTGTGTGCCCACCTATTGGTGCCAGCTTTAACCATCACATATTATGCTCATTTTCAGGTTAAAACATTATAATTTGGATGTTCTACTTTAGACTGTTTTCATGACATGGTGGGATGTCCAAAGATCCTTTCTATGTCTCACAGTGCCATCTCTTAATCTCCTCTTTTCAGAACTGAAACGCTTCGTCTCTTTAAGCCCCGCCTTCCAAAAAGCCCCGGTCTGCTCTGATTGGCCGTGAAAATAACTGCTGGTTTGAATCTAACTGGCAGTCAGGTTCAGGGGGATCTGAGGGTGTCGCTTATCACATGGCGGTATAGGGCTAAGTTAGGATGGTAATGTGTGTGTTATGATGTCATAAGGGGGAGAGGAATCTGGGGGTTTTGAACACAGGTTTTTCAGAAAAGGTGGAGGTGGAGAAAAAGGGAGAGGGTTGTATTTTTCTCATACGTCTTGACTCTTTGGTCAGACCGGGGAGACCCATGTTTATGTCGAAAGTGCATTTTGCAAATAATAGATGACCTTTAAGAAGTCCAGGCCTGCATCACATGGGTGGGGGAAGAAGAAAGGAGTCGCCCTCTTGCTTGTTAAGGAGCAGAGAACAATGTGGTCTCTTTTTCTCCCTCCTCGGACACCAGTGTCTCCAACCAGAGTGATGTAACTTGATAGGGTGCAGAACCCGTCCAGTAAACCCCGGCCTCTGGGAAGACAGACTCACACTCGGGCTATTGTCCAGACTTCTCCACCACGCAGAGACAACCCCCCACACACTCTCATTTTCCACTGACTCCTTCCTCATCTCTGGATCATCCTATTATTTTTTTCCTATAAGCCTCATCCATCTTTCTCTGTGTTCCTGCTGTCTGTCTTTTTGAACCTTCATTATTTGTCTAGTTAACCGCGAGCAAACAAGCAAGCGAATGTTGTTTGGTATTTGTCCAGCTATTGTATGTCAATGCTTGGGTCTGGATTGACCGCCCTCAAACGCTGCATGGTTCACATGCGGGGCTTTTGTTTTTTTCTGGAACTGGCAGAACGAGTCCGACCACTACGGCCCCTGAGAAATCTCCAAGTGCACAAAGAGATGGTGGGGAAGAGGAGAGGGTGTGTAGGGTGAGCGGAGGGAGTACCAGGCTCTCTAAGGCGAGGAGAGACTGACAGAGGTCAATTTAAGGATTACTTCCAGGTTCCTATGTAAAACACAGGTAAGTCTCCAGAGATGCCGCCCGTCTTCTTTGAAGACCGTCCTTACATGCAGCTTAAAAGCTTTATTGCGTAACTCATGTCGCCCTCGTGAGGAATTCTGAGTAGTTACAACAACACTGTCGGCGCATCTACACGAGGGAAGCCTCAGGATGGATTTAATACCTTCTGCTGTACGTCCAGGTTTTTTTTTCTTCAGAATCAGCAACTGAAATATTTCTTGGGACTTTTCTGAGCTCCTGCACCAGTTTTTTTGTTTAACGCTGCCAATTTGAGAAATACAGAGAAAGTTTTGTGGAACTAATAGGCTCAGTTAGCACTGGGCAGCTCCCTCCCATCCACACCTCCCTACTGCCATCCCAGACGGAGAGAGAGGAAGTCATGTGGCGTGGTAATCAGTAGCGCGAGGACCAGACAAGAAAGCCAGCATGGGAACAGAAGCAGAGAAGTGAGACAGACAGGTAAACAACTTATTTCACACGTATCTCTTCTTACCTCTGATGGCCACGGGTCTTCAAATAATTGTAATATGAGTTTTTTATTTGCTTAGAGAAGTCCGTCTTGTGATACAGAAAGTAGCTCAACTCAACAGTCTACTATGTCATACTTGGCATACCAAGAACTCACCTAACCTGTATGCATATTTAATACATTCCTGAGCTTGCTGCTGGATGAGTATGATTTATTTCTATGCAAGCTCAATACGCTCTCTGAACGTGCTAAGGGCAGCATTGTCAAAAGAACAGCGTCATGTCGCAGAGAGGGAAGAGGAAATTGGCCTGATTGTTAATTACTCAGCCCTCGGGGACAGTGCTTGTTTGCAGCCAGAGCTGAATTGGAATTAGTTAAACTTTTTAACTTAAGCTTTTTTTTTTCTCCCGGGGCGAATGACGTCACGTGGAGCAGCAGCCTCAGCCCTCCCCATGTATTTCTACTCCCAGCAGCACAGAGCACATATGCTAATTAACTGTTAATTATTGAATGGAGCCACGCCGTGCTTTAAGAACAATGTATAGGATCATATGCTCCACTGAGCCGTGCATGTTGATTCCTTCATTAAGGTGAGACACAGCAGGCAACAACATAATTTGCTCCTGAAGGTTAATACAGAAGGACTTTTTCATATGTGTAATTGCCTGATTTCTGATACATTTCCGTCTCAAAAACATGATGAAAATGCATTTTTAAGACCTGTACTTAGTATATATTGTTTTATAAAATGGAAAAAGGCTGTATCCAGAATCTATTCTGTATACATTTTGGACACTAACATGTAAAGATGTCTAACTCTGGCTTTATCCAACATGTAGATTTTAGTTTCATGATATCTATACGTTTTTAAATGTTTCCCTATTCACCTGCAGTGTCTGGCCTCAAAACCCCTTTTCCGTTTTATGTCTTCTTTTACTGTTAGTTTGTGTTTTGGTTCAAATGGTCTATTTGAGTCCCTGGAATGTCCCTTGAGGACTATTCATGACCCACTCTTGTACCCAGGCTTGGTAACAAGATTCCGTGGGTCAGACTTTGTTCTCGCTGATTGTGTTTTAATGGCTGTGTGGCTTGAGGCAAAGTGTCACAGCCGCACAAGATGAAATTTTCCTCGGTGTTGATGTTTCCCAAGTTGCTTCCAGTTGCTTTGTTGTCATTGTTAACAGTGAAGGTGTGGCTTGAGTTGGCTGAACCAGCTGTTATTTGGTAGTTCCCACTGTGCCGATTCTCAGCGCTAAACGAACAACAAACACTCACTTTATTTACAGGAGGAGAAACTGCTGATCCTCTGAGTGTGCATCAGCATGCGTCAGCTTCTGTGTTTACTGTTCGCCTTTTTCTACTGGTGTTAAGAGAGCAGATGAGATCAATGTTTGGGATGTGATCCGTAAAGCTTTTTATCCATGCAGTTTACTTTAGCATAAATTGAAGAGCACAAGCTTTTAACGATCACCTATAATGCAAAATAAACCTTTTTGATGTTTTTTTTTTCAACATTAATATGGTTTGAATCTAAATGGCAGTTAGATTCAGGCCCAATCAGTGCAGACTAGGGTTTTTGGAAGGCGGGCCTTAAAGAGACAGGCTCTAAAAACAGAGCATTTCAGACTGAGGCTGAAAAGGAAAGATTCAGCAATGGCACTGTTAGAAATATATATATATTTTTTTGACACTACACCATGTTTCTAGGAAGAAAAAAAATCACAATATTGATTCTGAAAATGTGCATATTATGTGACCTTTAAAGCAGTCATAACTGTGAGTCACTCCATATCTCACTTATTGTCTTTCAATTCGAATGCATTTTCAGCTGCAGCCCCGGGCATTTTCTCTTTTTGTGTGTGTCTGTGCTGCCTGAGTGTGTGGTCTAAAGCTGAGAGCTGTGTGTGGATGGATGGATGGATGTATGTTCACTGGAGCTGTTTAGTCAACCTGGCCCAGGTGTGCACGGTCGGTGTGGGGGAACCAACTCGATTGTCTAATGCTGTAGTCAGAAGAACTGCTTACTGGAAACAATGAAGCCACAGAGAGAAAGAGAGAAAGACAATCTGCTCATGTACCTACCCTCTATCCCTGCTGTCATTTATTTAATAAGAAGCTGCCCCCCTGCCCTCTGCTTTTCTCTTTATCAGCTCAGTTTAACATTACAAGGCTCCCTTTTCTCAAATGATGTGGTAGAACTATCAGTCATTTAATATCTGACATTACCAACAAAGCTCTCATGTGAACCAAGGTGCTTTGGATAATATAGGCCATTGTTTCTCCTTAACAACCCTAGGTCCTAAGTGTTCCAGTGGGCCAGTATAGCAGAGAAACAGGGGTCCATATCAGTGCTGTATGGGTTATATGAAGGCACATTAATAATTACCCAGTGAGAAATGTAAGGAATGCAAGTTTCTTTCCTGCACATTGCTCTCTCTCTCTCCCTTTACATTCTTCACTTTGAAAACCTCTCTGCTCTGCGTCCAATAGCTGATAGCGGCGGCAGTTGGCAAACACTGTGCAGGCTTTACTTTGCTAACAAGGTGAACAGAGACCAAACACAGAAGTTACACTGGGCTCATGATGATTAGGTGAAATAAATAGCCATGGCCATTGTAACTGTTTGCCTTTCTCACAAAATTCCAATGAAGTGAGGTGAGGAAATATTTCTGTTGAGTGTGTTGGTGTGTGTGTGTGTGTGTGTGTGTGTGTGTGTGTGTGTGTGTGTGTGTGTGTGTGTGTGTGTGTGTGTGTGTGTGTGTGTGTGTGTGCGTGCGTGCAGCAACTGGACAACACTTAAAACCACACTTCAGGTCAGGTACTTATCCTTTTGCGGCTGGTACTAATCTCACTTTATCACACACACACACACACAAACACATAGAGGTTGAACTAGGTAATCTCACAGTGGGATCAACACAGGCATTCATCTAAGCAGTGTTAGGGATGATGTTATGTTATCGATCCCTTTTTCACACCGCAACAGACAAACTCATTGTATTATCAGAAAAAGGAAACCAGCAGAGTTGTTGTTGAATACATGTCCCCATGTACAACACTCATAATAATACATGTGGAGGCTAAGATTTTGCCCCATTGTCATCTTGTCACACTGAAGCCGTCTTATGTAACACCCAGTCAGATCCAACTCAATAAGGTTCCATGAAAAACAACCAGTGCAGCCCCAGATAAACCCCAACACTGCTACTGTACACTGGGCCAGTCAATTCATTCTGTGCAGGAGTACAATACTGTCAAGTCAGCACAGGCCACGTGAAGGCCACGGCAAGCTGTGCATCAGTAGGCTAACACATGCAAAGAGAGGAAACCCACCTCAGGGCCAGACTTGACAGCTGATTTTGGTGGAGTGAGACAAGGTCAGCCATGAACCCGATGGTAAAAAGACTTCTAAGCAGAGTTATGGGGCTTATAAAAGATTAAATGGGGTGCAACTGCACATCCTCTAAGCCAGCCTTTTCTTTTAAGTTTCTCATATGTTTTTTTTTAAGTTTTTCCCTTCGGGGTCAGTAATTATGGATGCTACTCGGTGGAAATTATTAATGAGAGTTTGGTAGCATTTTTTCAAGTCTCCTCTATCTACTGTACTACTCAGCACTTGGTGAAGGAGCCAGCTCAACCCCATTCAAATACTAATATAAAATGTATTTTCTACAGAGACATTAGGATACGATTATGACATGGGTCATAGGCATTGAAGCATTGTGCAGCAACTGTTTGAAAAGCGACACCTGTAATGATATTTGGCAGATTGTCGACTTGTTTTTCAATTACTCAGATTGGCTGGTTTGTTTTTCACCTCTGCATGCGTACAGAAAGCTCTTTAGCAACTGTGTTTGTTGTAAGACTTACTATATTGCAGGATTATCAGTAAAATATTGCTTCAAAAAAACCTCAGTCCCTTAGGCCCGGCAAAGAAGTTAGCCCCAATATTGTATTCATGATAAAGAGTCCAGAGTGTGTACAATGTTATAGCTGATCCAATGTTCCCCTAAAATGTGGCAGCTCTCCCTTGTCAGAACTCGCAGAATAAGGAAAAAAAAAACGTCTGTGTGTGTGCTCGTAACTGTCTGTTGCTGTCAATAGAGCCCTGTATATACACCGCCATGACCAAATGTGACCCTGTTGACCTCTGGGAAAAGGCTCAAGTGCTGGTCATCAATGGAGACAGTGTGTGAGACTGAACACTGGTTGCCCTCATGCTTTAGCACCATTCACATCTAACCCGCCAGTGAGTTATGTCCCTCGACTCCCTCCATGTTTAACACCGTCTTTTGAAAAGAAAGTCTGCCTTCTCTGCCTTCTGTGCTCTCCCATCCAGACAACAGAAGACAAGGACCTCACCTCAAAAGCAGTTGAGCTCCAGGCATCAAGAGCACACTTACACTGTCTGTCTTGTGCATGGCTTATGTCTTGACAGATATAAAACAGATTTGCCGGCGCTACATGACACACACAAACTGCCTTCAGACGCAAACAGCAGAAGGCACAGTTCATACAAGTCCCTACTTTTTTCAACATTTTGGTTCTTCTGAAAGGGCCTCAGGGTTCTGGTGGAGGGGAACGAGGCCTGTCTGTCTGCCTGATTGTCTCCCGTCCATATAATGAATAACCTGCTAACAATTAGAAGGCTGCTGCTGTCGTGCCCCACAGCCAGAGACACACTCTCACACACTCTCGCTCATTATTTCAACGCTAGCATGTTATAGTCAATCGGAGAGTGGAGCGCTGCTTTGCTCCACATTAACGATGCCATTGCGTCTCATGCAACTCACATTTGGATCTAGTGTGCACTGTGTGGTAGAAAAGGCTCATCCAGAACACCAATTTATGTTTGGCATCATGACGTCCTTGTTTTTTTACATGTTGAAAAGTTTCACCGATCGGCTTAAAGACCTACTTCACCGGTGGGAATATGAAGGTGTATTGAATTCTGAGATCCTATGTAGTATAAATGTGCAAACAATTTAAATTGGTTCATCCTAGCCTGAGAAAAGGCAGAAAGAGTGTTTTATAGTGTCACTGTCTAACCCTACATTTTTCTTACTGTGACATCACAGTAAGAAAAATGTAGGGTTAGGATTAACAGGACAGCTGGGCCAAGGGAAGACTGAGGGAAGAAAAACCTCATTCATTATTATAATAGTGACTTTATAATGATAGAACGCCGGTTCCGTATGGGTGAAGAGTATTCCTTTAAGATTGCTGTCTTTTGGCTTCTTTCCGGCACATTTCTCATAGCTTTACTGGGCTGGAAAAATGGCATGGACACACTGATAACTTTATCTTGGTCTGTCCGTCGGCCCACTGCTTTTGTCCGGGTTGAAATATCTCAACATATATTGGATTTATTATCATTTAAAAAGCACCATAACATCCTGTCATTTTTTTTTTAGAAAGTGTCATGTTAAGGACGGCTTGTCATTCTATCACAGTAGGAGTTAAATATGAGACTCCTGTCATCTGTAGAACAGAATAAATAAAGGCTGATTTTGTTTGACTTTGTTTCACACCACTAACAGCTGTGAGAAGAGCAAGTGAGCACAGCTTCGATAGAGCTTATATAATGTAACAGAGTGTGTGTGTGTGCTGTGTGGGAGTTGTACATGCATAACCTGCAAAGTTATACCCCCACAAACGCAAACAACCTTTGATCAAAGGGAGAGAAGAGGGCACAGGATCTGGAGGCTGGGAGCATTGCGTGTGCTTTTTTTGGAGGGGGGGGGGGGCTGTGTTGAGCGAGCGTCCATGATGGGAGTGTGCGTTTTGTGCATAAAAAAAACAGACGAGCCCGAGCTTGTGTTCCGCGAAGCATCTTTGGAATTTGGCTCCCCCGTCCTTCACTCCTCTCTCTCTCTGTACAGTCCCTCTCTGTTGACCTGCATGTCCCCGAGCGGGGCTTTGCCTCTTCACGCTCCGGCATCGCATTGAAAGGCTTTTTTTTTACACCACAGCACACACACACCTGATTACAATATTTTAGGAGAGAGCGTCCTTGAAAACACACACACACACACACACCCCTCCACTTGAAGGCTACGGGCTTTTGTTATCATTGTGGTTGTACTGAAGTGGGCAGTTGTATGGTTTTCCAGATGAGTTAGGAGGATATTATCCGGGGTAAAAAACTCAAGCCAAAAACCCTCTCTGTAATACACTCACTGCAAGCTGAGCCTTTGAGAGACTCTCACCTCTCAGCAGCCTGCTCACACACATCTATCCTCTTTAGTATGCAGCGCTCTAGATCGCTAGAAGGGGAACTGTATTGACAAAAAATACAATACTGAAGAGGAAATGACAATTTTTTTATTCAATAGGTTAAATGCAAGAGGAAAATATTCTGTGTACAAGGTATGCTAACCAGATAGTGAGTACATCTGCAGGGGGGAAAAAAACTTTCGATTCAGGTAATAATTTCAATAATTTATCTCTAGAGATACAGTTTACAGCATTCAACTTTTGCAAGGAGGTCACGAGAAATGTGCAAAGAAGAATCAGGTTTGGAGCATCATAAGAGACAGAGAGTTACATCCGCTCTGCATCACTTTGATATGCTGATGTTGAACATTTTGAGGTTTGATCAAAGTTCGCAGCTTTCCAAATACCAAAGCCCCTGTCTGCTTTGAAGGAGGAAACATAAATCAAGAACAGAGCACTTTTCAATTAGACTGTAACTGCGCACGGCTGGTAGGAATCGCCTCTTTGATCCGTGTGTGTGTGTGTGTGTGTGTGTGTGTGTGTGTGTGTGTGTGTGTGCGCGTCCGTGTGTGTGATTTAAGGAGGTGTGTTGCGTTTCAGGGCCTCCTTGATTAGTCAGGGCTTGGGGCTGTAAATCTCCTCTGTCTCCCGGTTTACTTGGGGCCCATAAACTACAAGGCAATTATGGAAAACAACTGGATGCAAGATATCTTCAGGTCCTGCAAAGATTTGTGGTTGAAACCTAAAAGGATTTCCACCATCCTCCTGTCCACCCAAAAGGAATTGCTTTGCCTCACCTGCCCACCCCCTCCTTGACCCTCCCACCCCCATCTTCCCGTCAAGAATCCATCGATTGGCCTCTCCGTGTCTCTGGCAGATACAAGACAGAGCTCAATATAATGTACCTAAAAATACTGTCAGTCCTTGGCAAACCAGCCATTGGGTATATGGCAATGCTCATGATTTATTCATGTGGTGTCTGACACATACGCGCTCAGCCTGACCTGCACTGACTCAGATCCATCATGACCCGGTTCATACTTCCTGTTTGGACGGGCAGATTTCACAGATTCAGTTCACAGATTGTCACATTTTACTTGATCATACTCATCCCCCATTGGTTGTCAGGTTTCTTTCCTCAGCCTGTATTATACTGACTTATTAGGAGCCGGATGCTTTTGTGGAAAGTTTTCACATTGGGGGGGGAAATAGAACCATATGAATATAAACATGAGCAGCTTGGGCGGCTTTGATGTCAGCCTGGCGGAGAGCCTTGAGTGGAGTGGGCTGGAGCATGCCTTTGCACAGCTCCTTCTGCCTATTTGAACCATTTGCATAAGTGTTATAACTGTGGAGGCCAGCAGTGCAAAGCACTTGATACATGTGGATTGTGTTGTAAGCAAGAGGAAGTGCCACTGTGGGTGTCTTTGCTCATAACATACTGTAGTATGTGACAGCAGGAGACAGAAATGGCTTACAGGTATAGCGTGTGTGTCAGGCGGGAGGATGGCCCAGTCATTAACTGAGATGAGCCCAGGTTTGATCCCCCATGCATGCAGCCACGCACAAGCCAGAGCAGTCTAGAACAGCCACCATACCATTTTTTCCGTGTTTTATCCAACAAATCATGTAGGCTACATTTTCTTGAAAAAAGTTCCCAAAGCTTAATTTTCCTCCTTGCAGGTGGTTTGTTTAAAACTGTTTTTGGGTTTCTACTAGAAACTGTTTTCATGGTGTAGTGTCCAGAACACCTTTTATACGTATTTCTCACAATGCCATTGCTGAATCTCATCGTTTCAGCCTCTGACTAAAACGCTCCATTTTAGAGCCTGTCTCTTTAAGCCCCACCTTCCAAAAAACCCAGTCTGTTCTGATTGGCCCTGAACCATTTTCATATTAGGTGACCTTTATAAATATACAGTATATATTAGGTTTAATTAATTGCCTTAAAGTAAAAATACCTAAAACTGTCTTGAAATCCATCCATCCTTTTGCTTCATTTTCCATAAAGTTCTGCCATTGTTATATATTGATGCATGAGCCAGCAGGAACAGGATTGAATGCTCATCCGGTTGAAGTGTTTGATGATACTTCAGCATGGCAAACAGCGACCTTTGAAATATGATTAATAATCAAATAGACATTTTCCTTTGACGTCACGTATGTTTGCTTATTGGTGAGCTCCCAGGTTGGATCTTGTGACAACAAACCTTTATGTGTGAGTTGTATTATCCTTTAATGCATGAGGGAGGGAAACACATTAGCACAGAAAGAAATGTTGCAACTATTAATCCTCTCTGGATTTATGGTATGGTTTTAAAAAAAAATTGTTAGCAGTTATTATAGCAGTCTATTCAGGATTGGTAAATAATGGACCCAAAACAAGCATCCGGTATAACCTGTTCTGTGAATGCCACATAAGCTGGGGCAGCACAAAAGGAGAATTTGCCTTCCTCCGGCCCAGTTTATAGAGGGATAGGCTGTGGCGTGTTTGTGTGTGTTAGGAGTTTTATGGCTGCTGGGGGGGGGGGGGGGGGGTTAAGCATGGGAAGAGAGAAGGTCAAGAAGGTGAAATCAATAGTTATCCTTAATGAGGTTGTCTGAAAAGACGGAAGGGAGGGGATGTGTGGGGGATTTAAAAAACAATGATGACGGGGAGGGTTGTAGGGAGGAGATATGCTGTGGATCTTAGGTAGGCGTGTCAGGATAACTTGGCAAGGCAACTGCTTTGGTTTCCGTCAACTTGTGCTATTGGTACATTTGGATGAACGTGATTTGAACGAGACGGGACATTTGAAAGGAAAATTAAGCTGCCGCAGCATTTAGTTGGGTTGGCTATTATGTGTGTCATTTCAAAGGAGCAATGTCAGATTTTTGTTGAAGCATAACAGCTCTGCTGACCCATGTGTTTAACTGTTGTTTCTTTATAAATTGTGATGTGAATACTTACTACTACCAAGATCTGCACCCACTGACATATGCTTGTGATGTGACATATGCTGCTCTACCAAAGAAAAAAACAACATCCCATGCTCTCTTATTATTTGTCAATTTCTAAAGGATAACGTGAGTGTCAGTGAGTCCAGACTGATGCTGAAACAACTGCATTGTTGAAACAGACATTTTGAAAGTGGTTTGGGATTTGTCCTGTTGGTGAAGACATTGTTTTGTGTTTTACACAGTGCTATGCTATGCTATGCTATGCTATGCTATGCTGGGATGTTGTGGTAAGCAGAGTTGTTGTAGCTGTGCTCAGAGACAGCTGTCCGTACAAAGAAACACAGCTGATCGTCACGCCTCCTCCAGAGACCATGGGTTATTTTAGATGGATCGTCATTAAGTTTTGTGCAGACTTTGGCAAATGGATTCCAAAGGCTTTTACTTTGTGTCATAGTTAGCAAATGAATGCTGCTATGTAGAAATAACAATAACTTTATACCTGCTGAGAAATGTGCAACCTAACTGAGAGATGGGCTGGCATGGGGCATGCACAATTTCTGTTGTTAGAGTTTAAAGTGATTGTGGAACCATTAGGCAATTCACAGAAAATGTACTTTCAATAACGACAACTAGTCTCTCTAATTTATTTAATTATCTGGGTCCAGCCTCTCAAATGAAACTTGTTCTTGTTTATTCAGTTTTTAATGATGGTTAACGGAAGCGCTCTTGATTTTTTGGACTGACGGTCTGAGTAAACGAGAAATTTTAAGATTTAAAAAAAACGTTTCCCTGACTTTTAAGAGCGTTGAATGTGCTCAAATCAGCATTTGCAAAAAAGCAGGGAACATCCTAACAAAAAGCCTGTATGGCATGTTGAACTTGGGTTATCTTGGTCAGCAGCTTTTTGGGGCGACTGTGGCTCAGGTGGTTAAGCGGGTTGGCCAACGATCCTAGGGTTGGCGATTCGATCCCCGCCCGGCCACCTGTGTCATGGTTGTTGTGTCCTTGGGCAAGACACTTCACCCACTTTGCCTTGTGTGAATGTGTATGATTGCTGTATGTTTGAGGTGGTGGTCGGAGGGGCCGTTGGCGCTGAATGGCAGCCACGCTTCCGTCAGTCTGCGCCAGGGCAGCTGTTGCTACCATCGTAGTTTACCACCACCGGTATGACTGTGTGTGAACGAATTGAACCTGGAACACTGTAAAGCGCTTTGAGTCACAGAGAAATAAAGCGCTATATAAATCCAATCAATTATTATTATTAGCAGCTCCATGTTAATGGTAAACCACTCTATCTTCCTTTGAGCACTCAGGTTATTTTTGGTTTCTTCCTTTATTTTCCAGAGCACCTCAGCCTCCCACAGAGCCCAGCTGTAACCAATGGCAACCTCAGTCCAGACTCTTCCTCTGACCCGTGGCCCCAGCAGCAAAAACTCCCGGAGCCCTTTCCCCGCCCCGAGCCTCTCCTCCTCCCGGTGCAGCATGGGAAGTGTAGGCAGCCTGGTGGAGAGGCCTGACGCGTCTCCGGCTAAAGGCAACCGCGCAGTGCCCCAGGTCAGACCCAAACACACCAACGGCCTCCTGAAGAAAGGCTTCACCCAAAGAGAGCTACTCAACTACCTCAACATCACCAGGTTAGTGCTGCTTACTAAAGACATTCCATAATGCTGCAATTTTAAAAGGGAAAAGAGTCTGCAAGAGGTACTCATAAAACATGCCAGGACTTGGCCTCAGCTGACCTATACTGTGCTTCTAAACAGAAAAGGGCCTAAGGGTGGTGGCAAGAAGGACATTATCTCTGGCCTCAGCTCCGCCAGCGGCCGCGAGGAGGAGAACCTATACGCTAAGGTCTACCATAAGGACGGCACAGAGGTAGATCTGACCAAGAACTCACTGCCAAGTGGTGGCAAGTACGCAAAGGTGAATGTTGTTCTTTTTATTGTATTTTTTGTGGCATGGTTTGCATCAGAACATCAAACTTCTTTTAAAAGAAAGAAGAAACATATTATACAAATTTCCAGATTCCAAATGTTTCCAAAGAAATCTTTATATTGCTCACCGTGCCATTGCTAAATCTCCTCTTTTCAGCCTTTGTCTGACACTGTCTCTTTAAGCCCCGCCTTCCAAAAAACCCAGTCTGCACTGATTGGGGTGTGCTTTTCACAGCTGTTGGTAGTCAGAAGTCAGTTTGGTATCGAGGGGGCGTGGCTTCTCCCTTTAGAAATCTGACTGGGGTTTTTGGAGGTGGAGAAAAAGAGAGAGGGTTGCTTTTTTTTCTCATACTTTGGGAGTCCCTAGTCACACCAGAGACCCATATTAATGTTAAAACAAACATGAAAACAAGCATTTTGCATAAAAGGTGACCTTTAATTAAATAAAAATACCTTGATTTGGCTTAGGGAAGCTTTCTTATAAGTAGTTGCAGCAGGTATGAGGAGGACCCAACCTCATTCACAGATCCAGGGACACACGCAAATGAATGGCCTACAATTGAGTCCTTTTTACTTTATAAATGATGAACAGCCAGCGAACGGCTGCCGGGGGGGCTGTGTTTAATTGATCTGCGTCACATTGATACATCTCTGGCCGTGTGATTCAACAACCCCCATGGCCTGTTAGCGGCATAAATCAACCTCACGTCGCTTCCAGCTCGCCGGCAATAGATTCAGAAGGTGCCACTCTCTGTGTTTCGGGAATTTATTGCAGCAATCAAATCCCACCTTTTTTTTTTTTTTGCCACGAATTGATCAATGCTAAGAAAACTGCGCTTGGCACAGTATCGATTGAATAGAAAACGTTTGTGATTTATGTTCCAAAGCCCGGCCCCCCCTTTTTAAAGTGAGTAATGCCCTTATTTCCCCCTCCAGCCTTATTACTCAGCTACAGTACTTTATTTTTCCACACTCTTAAAGTGCCCTGAACGTTTTATCGTTGTTGTTTTTTTTCTCCAGGGTCGTTTGAGGTCTTCTGCCTTTAAGCCTGTCACCCCTAAGAACTTCTGCTCCATGCAAAACCTCTATCCGTCTTCCAAGTCTGAGGAGCTGGACCTGGGCCTGTCCAACGGGCTGACCAGGTCCTACGCCCATGTCCCCAAAGCCGTCTCCACCTCTTCCTCCTCTTCCTCACCCTCCCGTCACGCAGCTCCCACGTCCGGCGGTAACAAGGTATATACACCTCCACACATCATCAGTTCAACCATTCAACCTTTAGCTATACTCCAGAGATCATTGCAAAAAACAACAACACAATGTACAATGCAGATACATCAAATACACAACAAGCTGATAAAAAAAGAGCCAAACCATTGAAACATTTAGACAGCGATGTAGAAATGGCTGCAAGCAAATTATTATTTGTGAGTGACTAAAATTGAATCTTTTCTCAGCCTATTTATGCTCCACTGATGAATAACTGCATACTTCTGACGTGTGTGTAGGCCCTTTGCTCTGTGCGTGGGACCAGCCAGGAGGAGGATAACTTGTCAGATTCGGGTCATAACTCCATGAACAGCCTTCCGCCTTACCGGCCCCCCTTCCGCCCACACCTGGCTCACATCAGGTCTGGATACACACTCATTGTCTCAGCTCCACTTTCTATTCAAAAGAAAGCATTGTTCTCTTTATTTCTTTTTATAGTAAACTACTGTGTGGGAAGTCATAATGGAAGAGATTATAATGGCTTTCTGTGGTCTTTTCTTATTGTTTTACTCTAGTGCATCTATGGGCCACATCAACACCATCGGCTCCCTAGACCGCACCCAGAGGGCAGCAGGCTCAGGGGGCGTGGCCATAGGGGAGATGGCCTGTCGGAGCATGGCTACACTGAACAGACTGGCTCCTTATGGAGGGGAGGCCCCGCCTCCATATGAGTGGACCATCTCCCTGTCTGTGGAGGATGTGGTGAGTTAAGGAGGATGGATGGATGGATGGATGGATGGTGTGAAGGAAGTTCTGTTAAGGTTGGAGGTCAACTCAGGTAGAAGAATATTTCAGGAGACTTGGATGAATTATGAAGCAATATTTATTACAGACTTGGCCAAGGAGAACCGGACTGCAACTCTCGTGACGTGCACTTCAATTCTGCCAGACACATGCTTAGAGCTGTGTATTAACCTCGCGCTATCTCTAACCCCTCCCCGGCTCGGGCACCAAGCGTACCAATGTTTTGGTTCATAGCTGAACACAGTGAACCATAACATTCTGGAGTAGAAGGAGATGAGACTTTATCTATACAACTGACCTAAGTGTCTCCTAACAGGCTCCAAGGCTGACCTAGAGTCTGTGAGACAGGCACACAAGATAGGCGTATATGAACTATTAATCTTTCCCATTAATATTACAAATAAAGACCCAAAATTCCCTCACAGATGGAGGGAGGGAGGGAGGGAGGCATGGATGGATGGATGGATGGATGGATGGATGGATGGATGGATGGATGGATGGATGGATGGATGGATGGATGGATGGATGGATGGATGGATGGATGGATGGATGGATGGATGGATAGATAGATAGATAGATAGATAGATAGATAGATAGATAGATAGATAGATAGATAGATAGATAGATAGATAGATAGATAGATAGATAGATAGATAGATAGATAGATAGATAGATAGATAGATAGATAGATAGATAGATAGATAGATAGATAGATAGATAGATAGATAGATAGATATACATACAGATTGCTGAGTGGTGTGTGTGGTCCTTTCAAGGTGCGTGACCTGGAGGAGCGCCTGGTGGAGAAGGAGCACGAGCTGAGACAGATGAAGAGGAACCTGGACGAGAGTGAGGGCGCCATCGCTCAGGTCAATCTCATTGTATTCTATCTGTTCTACAACCATCAATCTCTTTATCTCCCCACCTGTCTGCCTGCTTGTCTGTCTGCCTGACCATCTGCCTGTCTGCCTGTCTGTCTGTCTGTCTGTCTGCCTGCCTGCCTGCCTGTCTGTCTGTCTGCCTGCCTGTCTGTCTGTCTGCCTGTCTGTCTGTCGGTCTGCCTGCCTGTCTGTCTGTCTGCCTGTCTGTCTGTCTGTCGGTCTGCCTGACTATCTGCCTGTCTGTCTGTCTGCCTGAAGTCTGACCCACCATGTACTCTCTCTCTCTCTCTCTCTCTCTCTCTCTCTCTCTCTCTCTCTCTCCGCCTGCAGGTGTTTGAAGGGAAACAGCGTCTGTGGGAGAACGAGGTGGACGAGCTGAAGTGCCTGTACACCGCTAAGCTGCGTCAGGTTACCCAGCATGCCCAGCGGTCGGGGCGCAGCCTGCAGCTCCAGCTGTTCAAGGCCCAGCAGGAGAAGAGCCGGCTGCAGGGGGAGCTGGAGGCACTGAGGAGGGACCGGAGCCAGGAGGCTGGAGCCATAGCAGCCAAGAGGAGCAGCCCCACCCTGGAGGACACGCAGTGGGAGGTAGGGGCCTGGCTGCAACGATACTTTAGAAAAAGCACGTAAAGGTGTTGTCAGCCATTCTGGAGAAAAGCTGGATGTCCAAATCACTTTTGGTCATAATCAGTGAATATCTGTGTGTGTGTGGGGGGGGGGGGGGGGAGGGGTGTGTGCGTGTGTGTGTGTGTGTGTGTGTGTGTGTGTGTGTGTGTGTGTGTGTGTGTGTGTGTGTGTGTGTGTGTGTGTGTGTGTGTGTGTGTGTGTGTGTGTGTGTGTGTGTGTGTGTGTGTGTGTGTGTGTGTGTGACCATTGTCTCTAAATGTCACCGGCTTCAGAGCGCACACGGAAATAGACGCATTCTGTCAGAAACACACTGGCACAATCTGGACTATTGTCTTGTTGACGAATGTTGTTGTAACATGTGTTGTTCCCCTCACTCCAGCCTTATCGTTTCCTCCAGTTTCTTATTGATCGGGCTTATCTCCCCTTGAGGAGCGCCCCCTCACTCACCTGCCGTCTAAAGATATCCGTGGCAATATTTGCCGTGTGTGCGTGTGTGCGTGTGTGTGTGTGTGTGTGTGTGTGTGTGTGTGTGTGTGAAAAGCTGGATGTCAAAATCACTTTTGGTCATAATCAGTGTGTGTGTATGTGTGTGTGTGTGTGTGTGTACTGAAAAAAATCCAGGGTTAATAGTATACACAGCCTAGGCTCTGTCAGTTTAAAGAGCCTAGGCATGTTGGCTCATTTGTGTCTGAAGTTTTGATACAGCCCTTTTTCATTTTATAAATCCAAGGTGCCAGGTCTTAAAAATGCATTTTCGGCATGTTTTAAATAACTAAATGTATCGTAGATTAAATCATCAACAACATATGAACAAATCCTTCGTAAAATAACGTTCACAAGAGTTAGTTGATAAGTGATATAGAAGGGAGATCTTTGGTTCAAAGTATAGAACAACAAATGTTGAGTTCATTAAAGCTCTTTTTTTTTCATTGAGCTGTTAAAGATGGTTGTATATGAGAACTATACAGACACAAACATACACCTAAATGTACATGTTGGACCTTTTATTTATACTGTTATGGAATAAGACATGTTATGGAAGCAAAATAGACAAAAATCTCTAAATTGACCAGTGCTTTTAAAAGAAACATGTTTCTGCCTGCAGTGTCTGGCCTTAAATAGCAGCAATTAGAGAGAAGAGTGGAGATAACTCCTTCCTTGTTTGTCCTGTTTTAAAACGGTCCCAATTAGGCCCTAGAGTCAGCAGAAAGTCTATAGCCCCTTTTACACAGCCAGTGAAAGCCGGGAATATGCCGGCCTTTCGGCCCTCCCCCCAGCTGTGTAAATGCGACAGTTGCGGAACGAGGGAAGAAAGGTGCGAGTGATCGTTCCGGGAATTTTACTACCTCGGGGGGTAGTAAGATTCCCGACACAATCAGTTCCGCCTCTCTGTTTAAATGCTCCAGCTTGTTGTTGCGGAACAGGGGGGCGTTTGACGTTCCATAGTCTACGTTCTAAACATGCGACCATGTTAGCAGTTGAAGGACGTGTGTTTAACATTAACCACGGCGGCCTGATGTCCCGTAAAAATCACCAAATAAAAGGAACGGTGTATAATCTATCTGATCATAAGGTCCGTTGCTCAATCCAAACCCCCGCGCTTCATTTTGCAGAGTGTATGAGTCTATTTCTGCCCAGGAGAAGTTGTACAATGGGAAAGCTAGGCTAAGTAAGGGATAAAGTATAGCGAACGGGTCACTTGCTAGAAATAAAGACCGACAAGCTGAAGCAGGAGCCCGACGCGCAGCGGAGGGCTCTTGTTCAGCTTGAAGGTCGACCTAGTAACGGGGGAATAGTCTGCTCGCCCCGCTAGACTGTCTGCTTCAGCTGACTGAAGGCTCCGGCTCAGCTGTTAGCCACAGAGCTACTGTTTTGCTAACACATTCCGCCGCCGCTATTATTATCCTAAGTCTGAGCGTATATCCACACTTTATTTCTGTCTGATTGGCAGATCGCTGCCCTCACAAAGAGACTCGCTCACAACCAACCTGTCACACACACACACACACACACACACACACACACACACACACACACACACACACACACACACAGAGGTGAAGCGGTCGGATTGATTTAGTCAGTTTGGTTAACTGTCCCAGTGATGTTGGACTCAGCGCGTAGCGAGATCAACTGGCACATCGTGGGGACAGTAAAATACGGCCCTCTTACTGCAAGCTCCAGCACTTCTGCTCTCAATTCACCGGCCAGTGTTGTTGTAAAGCAGCTGACAGGCGCGGCGCTAAATGTTTACGTCACACCTGACGCTGTTTACAAGCACCTCTTTCATTCCGGAGCGCTGTGTAAAAGGGCTACTGATGCGCCAGCAGGCCGGCGTTGCTTGGTTCTGTGTAAATAACACAGAAGCAAGAAAAGCCGGCATATTGGAGTGATGTTGTTCCGTCAATATGCCGCAATCTCTGTGTAAAAGGGGCTTATGTTTATCCTCTGCCTTATTTTCCCCCATTACTCTATCTCTCAGGTTTGTCAGAAGTCTGGGGAGATCTCCTTGTTGAAGCAGCAGCTGAGGGCCTCCCAGGCGGAGGTGACCCAGAAACTGAGTGAGCTGTTCCAGGTGAAGACCCAGCTGAGGGAGACCCACACGGAGCTCAGGACCAGGGACAGTCAGATAGACACATTAAAGCTGCTGGTGCAGGGGACACAGCCCCGCAGGCACCACTCTCACACCACACAGGAGGACAGGAAAGGAAATGAAGAATGTCCTTCGTCGGGGGCTGCAGGTATAGTGTTATGTGTCTGCCTGTTATCTGTCTGCATTTCCAAACCGCTTTTCAATTGGTCAGACTTTATAGAAAGAAACTACAGACAGTAGATAGTTTTCCTCATCCCATAGCTGGCTGTGGCAGCTTGTTACTCAAGCTTCCTGCAGTTGGCCCGGACTCAGTCCGGTCACGTTCTCACCGCAAACGGAGAGGGTACTGAGACCACCTCTTCAACAAGGCCTCAGTACTTTGGTTTGGTCAGCAAAGGTGGAAACCAACCAGAGTTTGTTCCTATTGAACAAACATGGCAGATGTGAAAGCGTCCTGAGTCATGCTATGGCGCCACAAGCAAAGACAAATTTAACCAAAAGCAAGTTTTAGGATTAAACATAAAACCAACTACTAGATCGACAATATCTTGTTGCAACACTGTTGCAATAAGTAGTATTTCAAACCTACTTGAACCTCCACATACCAAGCTGACTTGCATGGAAAAATTGGGGGGTTAAAGGTAAAAAAGCAAGATAATTATATGCTATGCATAGATGTCTGTTTAATATCTCAATATGACTGTGGCAACAGGGTTTCTTATCAACACTGCAGGGGCTTGTCTCAGTTATTTTGAGTTATGATGTTCACATGCTTGGAACCAAAAGTAGGTTATTTCCATAACCAGGCGTGAGGAGTCAGGAGTTCTCTGCACACTTAGAAGCAGCGTTTCACTATATTTCTGCTGTACTGTTAGTTGAAGCCTGTGTGTAAACCTCTCTGTGTGTTGCAGGAGTGTGTGGAGGCCCCACAGAGGAGCGTCTGCGCGCGGAGCTGCTGCTGGAGCGGCGCCAGAGCGAGGCCCAGGCCACAGCCTTCCAGGAGGAGAGGCAGACCTGGCAGACAGAGAAGGACAAGGTCATCCGCTACCAGAAGGAGCTGCAGGCCAGCTACATAGAGATGTACCACCGCAACCAAGCACTGGAGAGGGAAGTGCACGGGCTGAGAGCCACAAGAGAGCCAGCAGCAGGAGGAAGGGATGATGGGACAATGGAGAGAGAAGTGCCAGAGCTGAGGAGTGAGAGAGAGGCTGAAGAGGACACACCTTCCTCTGGGCTGCCGTGGATAGAGAGGATTGAGTCGTCTGAAATTTGAATAGAACTTCTTTGCAATGCAAACTGTTTTTGTATCCCTGTAGTAGAGTAGGCCGTGTCTGCCAGGGAAAGGTAAACTAATAGACTGAGTTTGTTCAAATGATTTGAATTGAGTAATGAGTTGAATTATGAAATGGTAAGTCAAAATTAGGATATAAGTCACATTTGTTGGAATTCCAACAAGACATTTTTGAAGCAAAGTTTTGACCTTAGTCAAAAATTCAACTTTGGATCTATTCATTCAAACGGAGGCTGCGTTCCAATCCCCATACTTCCCTGCTATTTAGTATGTTAGAAAAATATTTAGGATGTCCCAATACATGTGATCAGATGCAGCATGCTGAAAAATACCCGGATGCCATACTACAACCGGTGGTCATTTTTAGTGTGGGAATCAGTATGCCCAAAATGCACTGCACAGTGAAAGTTGCACCTCATCGACAGAGCCTCAGAGCGAAAACAACTAGCGATGCAACGGATATAAAAGCAATGTCCCAAAATAATTGTAGCATAACTGCATGTTAAGAACATCATTTTTACAATCAGTATGAGATTTGGAACGCAGGGTTTGTCAAGACCAAAAACGTAATAATAAGGCAAACAATTGAAGTGAGTCACTTTTAGCATGCATAACATTTCATTCATGTGTACTTATTTTCCTGGCAAAAATAGGCTTCCATAGGTTCTTGTCCTTTAGCCATTTTCAGTTCACCCTTAATGATTGTCCAATGCCCTTATCCTGAAAACACTGGACCAATAACCTCCTACAGAGCGCTCCAATACACAGAAAAAACACTGTCCGTGCCTCATCAATCCTTCAAAGAAGACTATAGTGTCAAATCAATAGTATGAAAATACAGCCAAGCACCTATCACACTGTCAATCTGTCATACTGTAAATCAGTAAATATACCTTAACTATTCTGTGTGTATTCGATAGTTACTTTTGGTTTGGACTGCTCAAGAGTCTTGACAGTATAACCCAAGGATTTAAAGGGACTTAGTGTGGCTCCGTCTCATGTATCAGCACCTGTTCACTCAGTGCATAGGGTTCACCTGAGCTGCATTATGTGGGTTAAGTATGTAGGATTAAACGTATGTGTTGCCAAGTGCCATAACAGTGCACCCTATTTCAGCAATTTGCGGACTTTTTTTTTGTCAGTTCCAAGCTCCTGTCATGGAGAGATCTATATATTTGTACATATTGTAATAATTGTGTCTGTTTACCAAGCACACTGTTGTCTTAAACAGCCATGTTTTCGCCTCTTTTCATGAAAGCGCATCAATAGGTCATGATGTGACACATGACAAGCCCTTGCTTATTGGTGCAATGTGTTGCAAAAAATCCCCAGCCAAAAAAAACATCAAAATGCATGACCATGGTGGAGTTGCTCTCTTGAACTGTTTACTGTTAATGTATGAATATTTCAAAAGCCAGCCTATCGATTGACCTTTCAACATACTGTGACCCCTTGTCTATTTACTGGATTTAAAACTGTACAGTACAAATATATATATATATGTTTGCTTTGGATTCGTAATAAACATTTATGAATTGTTGTCATAACTTTTTAATATGACTTTAATCAGGACACAATGGATGGTCCGTAGTACAAGTTTAGTCCGTGCTTGCCCAGATGTCACTCTTTTCAATTTGTAAATTTGAGGGCAGCAAAATGCTTTTTAATGGGGATTTCCTGTCCAGCGCTGTCCGAAATGAAACTCACCGGAAATCCCTGGTCAAAATGTGCGCTGTATAGCTGATGGCATTCACCCACCCTGAGGGCTCAGAAAAAAAAACTGTCTGTTCAGATTTGGCCCTGGACATTCTCCCCAGAGCGTACCAATAAAAACCCCAAGGACAGATGCTTTTTATGGCAGAATGAACTGGGCGGTGTGGAGGCTCCGGGGACTAATGTGGCTTTTAGAGATTTAGCCTTCAATCCTTATCTCAGCCTCTCCCCTATAAGGCCCTCCTCCCTTGCTCTAACCCAGCCAGGGCTCACACACACATACCATCTCCTGCCAGTACAGACAGCACAGAGGTGGGAAGTCGGCTCAGATGAAAATATAGGTGGGTCCCGTTTGCTCAAGAAATTAAGCTCGCCTATGGAAATGTCAAATTTGATGAAAAATGTTGTACAAAGCATATCTTGGCATGGATAAAAAGCTCAACACTTGGCTGCTTCTCATTTTTTTTATTATTCCTAAGTGTTATGTTTATGGGTATGCATAAATAAGATAAAAAAAAAAATCTACATAGATGGTGTGAAAAGCAGATGCAACTCCGAAATGCATTTTTTTTATTTATGCTGGGTCGTAATCCGAATAGTTATGAGCTGTGGCTGACTCACAAGGCCCTTACCTTGGCATTTAGAACATTATGTAAACTGGGGCTTAATATAACTGCACAGCTCCGTGAGTGGTTCACTTGAAGTGGGATGAGAAAGATTCTTACCTCACACGTTATGCAGTCTGTAGGAGGGTTTGCAGTGAATGCTGAATGCCATCAGTGCTGTTCATCTGATGATTCACCATGTTTTTCAACCCATAGAATACACTTTTCTTTTTTGGGGGGAAGGGGGGGGTAGTAAAATAGTTCTAATTGTTGTGAAACTCGTTCATATTAAATGCTCAGCTTTCCAAGGATATTTAGTTAAGAGTATGGAGAGAACGGCAATAGCACCATCAAGTGTTGATGGATGGAAGGATGAGCAGCTAAAAGAGAAAGAGGAAAATGTGTTGTGGTAGGAGCAGTGCATAGGGGCATCCCAATGTTCCCCGGGCTCAGTGTTCTCAGATGGATGCCGCTAAATCGGGCGTTTGTCATATTCGGTGTTGTGGATATAATACAGTTGTCAAGCAAACAATACTGACTAGATATTCATGATACATTAATGATCAATTAAGTTGATTGAATCATCTCTAAACCACTTGGTTGAGTTATGTAATGCAGAAGGAAAACAAATCTATATCTATATTTAAATAATAATATTAATTTTCAAACCACCTGCAATTAGTTTTTCCCCATGCCAAGCCCTGGGAAACTTGACACACGGCCGGAGTAGTCCATCACCAAATGCCAGCACACATCTCCAAAACTGACTTGGAGTAATACATTTTAATTTTTTTTTTATTTATTTCAGATGCAAGTATATGAAACATGTTAGGAGGATAAATATTTACAATAAAAGTTGCACACACACAAAAGCAAGAAATGCAAACATTCAACAAAAGTTAGAAGTACGGAGCGCTAGCTGTCTATCTTTAAAAAGGAACACTTGAAGAAGCCATGAATGATTGTCAACCAAAGAAAAAGAAAGAAAGAAATTCTGCAAAAAAAGAAAAAAAAAAAAGTCCACACATAACCTGTGCTTCAACCCATTCCAAATGAAACCAAGCTAAAGGGATTTTTATTTTATATACTCTGACCTAAAACTGAGTGTATTGTTGCATCGTCAGTGTGTGAGCTATATGCTGGTGCGGCGCTTGCTGAACACATAGGCCTCACTAGGAGTGTGAGGTGACATCACCATTTTCTCAAGAGGACAACAGGAGCTTTAGAGTATTGTACATCCAAATGCCTTGGCCCTTGTCCAACACTTTCCCCAAGTGTATATGCGTACACATCACCAGTTCAATAATATATACAAAAACTCCAGTAACACCCAAACGATCAGCCTCAATGGCCAAAATGTGTGTATAATCTTTGTTCAAGACTCCTTATATAAATGTAGTAATGTGTGGTATGTATGAACTGGTAAAATGAACCCTGAGGAAAATATAAATAGTTATTAATGTTTTTTTTCTCTGTTGTTGTGACTCAATCTCAAAAGAAAGCCAAAACCTACGCAAGCGGAGGCATTTTTTTTTCGAAAGTTTATATTGAACGACAGCCACGATGATCAGAGGCCCGAGCCCACCCACGACGAGTAAAGCTGAATCACAAGCCTACTACAGCCACTGCAAGTCAGACCATACAGGCTACCATCACACACACACACACACCACTTTACACCTCCAAATCACATGAGGGACTGCAAGCTGTCCAGTCGTAGGTTCTGATTAGTGTCCGTTATGCATTGTGCCGTTCAGTTTTACATTTTTGCTATCTTACAGGAGCCAGGTGTGGCCATTTGCAATGAAAAATAGAAACAAAGCACATTTCACAGTAGTATATTATATTTTTTTGTTTCCTTTTTGTCATTGTTAAGATACATACATGAAACGAGACAAATGGCTTCTACATTGGAGGAAAAAAAAATCTTGCTGGTGCAGTCAGTCTCAAAAAAAAAAAAAAGAAAAAAAAAAAAAGGTTTTCCACCCTTGATAGTTAATTGTTCTACTGATCAAACAGATACATCAGCCCAACACACTATGTGAGGCATTTATTACATTATGGAGAAGCAATGGGGGGGCCCACAATCAAGAGCTCCAGTCAAGAGAGACCTCCACAGTTCCCTTCAATCTGCAAATAATTAACCTTCAAAAAAAAGTGTTACTCTGTTTTTTTTCCTCGTGTATAAGTTTATTTCCATCCTGAAAACAGAAATGGCTTATCTTTTACCATTCACCCACACTAACCCATCCAGACTCATTCCACTGCTTCTGTCACGCAAAAATAAAATGGGGTTAAAGAAAAGAGAGAAGCAGTCATCCAACTCAAACAGTCGATAAAGCTGAGAAAAAACAAACGCTATAAAGTATTGGATACTTTAAAAAAAATATATATAAGCCTATATAACTCTGCAGGCATTCGCAAAAAATGAAGTGTTTGAATGAAGGATCCTTTTAGTCAAGAGGTGATGTTCATAGAGCGACAGACTCCGTACTCCCACTACATGTTGTAGCTGGGACCATCCCCCCTGCTGGATACTGAAGCAGCGTCGGAGAGTCCTTGGTGGGTTATCGGGGATGGCCGAGGCTGTCCAGAGGAGCACTGGAATAAAACCTAAATGCTTTTACAATAACAGGCCAGGGGGACAGAGAGGAAAGGGCCCGGAGAAAATGGTCCTGGAAATGCAAAGAGCTCCAGGGAACTTCATCCGTACTCGTGAGGGGAGGGGAGGGGGGGGGGTAAGTGTGCACTATCAAAAGTAGATCTGCTTGGCGTGTGACGGGTTCTGCTCCATGGGGCAGTACGGACATTTCAACCTGTGGACGAGACAGGGGAACATGCTGTTACTATTGTAAAGCGCTTTGAGTGCGAGAAAAGGGCTATATAAATTAAATAAATTATTATTATTATTATTATTATTATTAGTGCTTTGGGAGTTTTACAGACAATGTTTGTTATTTTGGCTAATTCATTTGAAATCTTGTACATTTTATATTGCTGGCCGTTTTCTTAAACAACGCAAGACGTAGGATTGACAATCCTAATTCATAGTAAGCCATTGGTTTCAATTCATTTCAAGACAGTACTTCAGGCTAATACGTGTGTGCTTTCTGTCAAGCGTTGTGATTTGAGTGACAATTCAAGTTGACAGTATGAACTAGTGGATCGTGAGGACTGATTTTAACAAGAGTTATTTTGACAACAAGCATTCTCCAGAGTAGTTGACTCTACCTTTAATTAAAAGGGTTTTGTGTAATAAACATCTGATAAATTACTATAAAATGATCCACTATGAATGAGCATGTAAGAGTTCAATATGATATGGTCAAAGACAATACGACCAAATATTTTGTTACCCATTACTACTCACACCTTATCCCACCGCGCACATATAAAATCGAATTGTTGACTTACTTCCCAGCATTAGTCAGTTTGTTGAGGGCATCTCTGGAGATGACGTGGCCACAGATGAGCTTCATGGGGGGATTGCTCTCTGAGGTCTGCTGCCTGAGGATGGGGCAGGCGAACACAGAGTGGTACCAGCACTTCTTCCCCAGGTCGATTTCGATCTACACAAAAACAGAAAACGGTGTGTATTAAACACAATGTTGAAATAAGACAGGAAATGGGACGAATCAAATCAAATCAGTTTTATTTGTATAGCCCAATAACACAAATAGACATTTGCCTCAATGGGCTTTAAATCCCATACAGTACGACACCCTCTGCCCTTAGCTCTGCTGAGAAAAAACTCACAGTAAAAAACCCTTTATCGGGATTTAAAAAATTGAGAAATCTCAGGGAGAGTTGACAGAGTAAGGGATCCCTCTCCCAGGACGGACATGCTGCAATAGATGTCATAAGTACAGAAAAAAAATCACGAAGGAATTCAATCATTGACCAGATGTTTCCATGGTAATACTAAAGTAAAGTGTGAATAGTGTGGATGCAGGAGGACTTCAGGTGCTGACGAACAATGTTGTCAGGAAATTCAAATGGACTTACAGGCAGCTCATCTTTGTGTGTCCAGACTCCGCTGCACTGCCTCTGCTCTATCACCTGCTTTATGTTCATCAGCACGGGCAAGGCCATGCAGCCGGATGCAAAACTGCAGAGAGATAAGACACCAAAGCATTGATATATTTGGACAGTAGTGGAAATCATTTTAGCACCCAGCCTTAAATAAGACCACATGGTGCTGGCAGTCAAATGGAACTGCAACTCATCTACTGATGAATTGTTTCAAACGTAAATCTAAATTTTGGCATCAATGTGAAGATTAGAAAAAGCAAATCAGAGGAATGTTGTTCTAACCTAACACTGAGCGGGGACTCTACAGAAAGGCCCAGCAAAGAGCAGGCATCCCTGGTGAAGATGTTACAGATCTCGGCCCACTGGTTGGTCTCCAGCAGAGTGCGGTACGGAGAGTTGTCAATGCCGTGACGCAGATACACCAGACTGCCCATCAGGATCTGAATGTCTGCAGGGACAAGAAGAAAAAGGACAGGTGTGGGAAAACAACAAAAACTAACATTAGAAGGTTATTGTGAGGTAGGACACACAGGAATCATGCATGTTGCCTTAAAGGCATACTAAGCGATTGAAATCTGGAACACTTTGTCATAAATCAGCTAATATTTACTCACCATCCGAGATCTGTCCGTCGTGTGTGCACGCTGAAAGAAAGTTGGGTTGTTTACACACATCTCAAAAGCTGTTTATGTTTATAATAACCGTGGCCAGAACAAAGCCGATTGGCCACTCGCTCTGAGCGTCAACTATTAACGCGGTTAGTATAAAGATAAACAAACGTTAGCCAAGTTCGCTTAGTATGCCTTTAAAAAAAAACTCCCAAGTCGTTTTAAAGGTCACATAATATGCTCATATTCAGGTTTAAAATTGTAATTTGGGTTTCTACTAGAAACTGTTTATGATGTAGTGCCCAAAACACCTTTATATTCATCACAGTGCTTTTGCTAAATCTCCTGTCATCAGCCTCCAGAATGCTCTGATTGGCCCTGAATCTGTGTGGCTTATCACAGGTGGAGGTAGTGCTAAGTTAGGTTGGCCATGGGGGTAATGTGACACATCGAGGGAAATCTGACTGGGTGTTTTTTGAACATGTGTGCTTTCAGAGAGGTGGAGAAAAAGAGATAGCATTTATTCTCTAGACACACCGGGGACATACATTTTGCATAATAGGCGACCTTAAAAAGGATGCTTCCTTAAAAGAGCCAGGGCCTCAATTCTTTTAAAGTTTAAGATTAAAGTTGCCACGGAGCTCAGGTTCAGCATCTATGCGTGTTTGTGACAGGACTGTACCAAAGATGCCTCTGTGTACCTCTCTGGTGCTGGGAGGCGAAGGGTTGGAAGTGCCTGGCGTACTGCAGAGCCTCCATTTGGTTGCCGATTCCCCCACTGAGCAGGCTGATGAAGTACAAACGGTGCAACTTGAATTCTAGACTGCTGTTCAGGTCCAACAGGCGCTGCCGATTCGTCACAGCCCACCTAAGAAGGCACAGACATGAATTAGTACAGTCGACTACCACGACACTAGTTATATAGCCATCAAGATTTTTCTTATGTGTCTGCAACAATATAACAACCGTGTTGTTTTGATATAGGTTTCTGAGCTTTTTGCTTTTTTTTTTAAAAAGGTGGAGTAAGCGATTCTGAGTGAATATGTCCTCACCATCTGCTACCTGTCCATACTGTGTGTGCTCGACAGTGGGCCCCCTTTTGTTAACATACCAGTTAACAGAGCCTAGGCTGTGTATATTAACACCAGATTTTCTTCTTAGCTCACACACAGCACGGAGAAGCCAGCAGATCGTGAGGAGATATTCACTGATGTTGACGTGTAGTGATTATGACAACAATCGCTGACTCCACCTTTTAACTTAGAGCAACTCAAACGTCTCTCTATTTCTGACATTATTTAAGAAGAAGACATTTTTTTTTTACATACTCTAGTGCCGGCCGCAGGTCCTGCATCCTCAGAGCTTCAAGGATTCTGTTGAGCTCCAGGAAAGGCTGCTTCATACTCATATCTATAACAACACCAGACTCCTAGAAAGAAAAAGGGGATTTTGAATTAGAACATGTTCCTATTACCTGAACTTTACCATACAGTTTCTCCCACCTGTGATAAATGTAATACTGTCATATACAGTATAACAGACAATTGGTTCCTGACTTGGTGATATTGGGCTGCTCCAACAACTCACTGGTTCCTCCCTCCGCTTTACACCAAGCCCTCATGTTTGGTATGGTCAATGCAAAACGATTCATTGTAAGAGAGTGGAAGTCAATGTATCCCCTCTAGTTCAAAAAGTGGCCACATGACATGGTTTCCTGTCTACATATTGAGGAAATCCTGGTTACTCTGACGCAAAGTTTAATAAGATTGGGGTCCCTTTCCCTGACATGTGCATGGGTACATTTTATTTTCTTTGTATTGAGTGAGTGCTGGCAGCCTGTTTGTTTATTGTTTCTTGATTTTCCTGTGTCTGATTACATTCATTGTACGTGCTTTTCTTAATATTGTTTTTATTGAACATTTGTATACATAAAATTAAAAATGTTTAAACTAAATCTTCCGTTAAGTTCACAGACGAACCATGTTTACTCGGGGTGGGAATCTCTTGGCACCTCACGATTCGATTCCGAGGTCAACGATTCGATTCAAAATCGATTCTCAATGCATCTCTGTGCAATTTTTTTTTACGTACTACATACCTATGTTAGCCTGGCATTCCCAGACCTGCCACTAGGCGCTGGCAAATTAAATTTGCTGCGCGTGTTGGTCTGGACACGCTCCGTTGAAGCTTTATCAAGAAAACCAGAAATCTGGCTATGGTTTCAATTGGTTCTATCTAATATGGGCGCGCCAGAGCCCTTTATATGGTACTCTGAGGAGGACGTAACCGGATGACGACAGTGACGTGCATGCGACGTTGAAGCCGTGATAGTAAACATCAAAGATGGCTGCGGATATGTTGTGTGAGTTTGAGACTGCTTTGGCCTCGGCTTTGGCCTCGACCCTTAACGATTTGGAAGACGGCACTCAAATCTTTCATTAGCAAGTAAGTGGAATGTTCTGTTTTGTCGACCGACAACGGCAAATGTTTAATTTAACAGTTTAACAGCTGTTCGCTAAACGAAAGGGGCTTACGTCACCTTGTGCATCGCTCTGATTGGTTGTAGTGCTATCCAACTGCGTGCAGTGGCATTTGAAATGCACGAGTAGGAGCCGCCCCTTGAGTTGGAAATTACTATTGATCGTGGCCAGACCCTCTATCGTTCAAGATATCAGGGTCTAGATTTCCAGGCTATACCTATGTGTGATTTTCAAAAATATACTTATATACACATCTGAGTTTGCTACTCAGAGTTTGCTAATCACGTCCTATTTTTGTGATGAACAGATGAATTGCCTTCTCTAATATTGTATTAGAGAAAAAGCTTTTCTTGTCACAAATATGACTTTCTATGACCAGTGCAATAATCAATGCAGCCTGCATTTCAACACAATATGGAAGTATGTAAAAACTAAACCGATTCAGTTTCATTTTCTTTCTACTCTTGTGAATCATGTTTCTATAGGATTTCTATTCTATTATTTTCTATGTCATTTCAACACATTGTGCAAAAAGTATGGCTTGGAATTCAGCTCTCATACAAAAACGTAAACAGACACAAAGCCAGTGCAGGTCATATGGGTTTGCTTTTGTCGCCACTTTTAACAACTCACACTTGTGTGGTGTGCATGCAGTGGCGCAGGAAATACTAGTATTAAATACTAGTAAAAAATAAAAATATATATATATTTTTTTAAGAAATCGATTATTAACTTTTATGAATCAATTCGGAATCGTTGGAGAGAGAATCGCGATTAATCGGAAAATCGATTATTTTTCCCACCCCTAATGTTTACACTGGATTCAAAGCCCTGTAATGTTGCTTCACTTCACTTGCATCGATACATTTCAGACAGGAATCCAAAGAAGAGATTTGTTTTGAAGGCTTCACAGTTACTTACCTGACAAAGGTCCTCTGCTACACTGAGCATGCCTTGTCTGTACAGGTGCTCCACAATGGTCTCACTCAGGTATTTCTGTCTCTCTGGCGTGTCCCACACCGTCTCTGCCACCACAGCACTGATTTCTGCGTCAAAGTTCTGCCAGCAAAAAGCATATCAGGGGACAGGGGTTAACTTTATGTGCGCCGAATGTGAAATGTTTATAAAGGAGGTTGATGCCTTACCCTTACCCTGTCAATGGCTTTGCCCACTTTTGACACGCTGCCGTGGATATCCTTATGTCGGGAGGCTAGCATCTGCACTGTTTCTTTGATGTTCTTACAACACTGTGCCATAGTCTGAGATAGCACCGATAAGTCTGCATCTTGTACTCCTGCAAGACATTTAAAAAATAAAAAGAGAATGAATCACTGTGCATGTTTACAATAATGTATGCCTGATAAGTAATGATACAGCATTAATAAAGCATAGCAAACAAAGCACCGTTTTAGATTATGAGGGGGCTAGAAGAAGGTATAAGGGCCTAAACTATGATCCAATAACATTTAATCCACTTAAAGTGAAAGTAAAAAATTGATTTTTGCCGAAATCAGGGATCTGCTACCTGTCTGTACTGCGTTTGCGCTGAACAAAAACCTGATGTTGACAAAAAGTGAAATTGACAACAAGCATTCTTCAGAATCGCTGACTCCGCCTTTAACTCGCTAACATGACTCATCTATAGCATTGAATCACCTTATAAGCATCAGTTTTTTTTTCTTACCGAAAGCAACTAGCTGTCCTCGTATCTCACAGACACTGCGCAGGAGCTCGTCTAGCCTCTCCTCAGACTGGTGGCCGTACATGACAAAGCGATGGAGCACCTTCTCCAGCTCGCGCTCGACACACGCACACTGTTCCATGGTTGGGACTGGAACACTTACACACACACACAATGACACCTAGATTTGAGAAGGAGAAGGAAACAAACACAACAAGAGAGAAATACAGTTTAAAGACAGGTAAATATTAATAAAGCCTTATGATACTTGATTTTCTATACTGACATTTGAGAGCTTGATAACAATTTAATGACCGACTTCATTTTGAATTTTTTTGGGCCTTTAAAGAACAGTTCATGTCATTGGAGATTTTTTCCCAAGTACTTGACGTTGATTACCATTTCCTAAAGGCCACGGTGATGGCTTCCTGTTTCCTGTTTGGTCCGATCAACAGCTCAAAACACAAAGCTATCATATGATTACATGAGAGAGAAAAAGCAGTACATTCTTCACACCTGTGCGCCCCAAGGTACTGTGAGGTTATTTTGCTTACAAAGTATGGAGATCAATTTTCGTGTTTCGTCTCGTTTCAGTTCTATTTTTTTTTAAACTAGATGCAAAGTGTAACAAATAGTTCTGATAAAAATCCTTCAAATGTCATTTTAAACTTTTTGATCAAGATATGAACTAGGTGTGATCCTTTAATGAAAGAAATCCATTCAGCTGGTTAGTGCTATTTAATGACAACACTGTGTCAAAGCTGATGTTTTTGTCAGGCTCAAAATGATGGATCTCCTTGTTTACTATTTTCAGTGGACTCTTCAGCTTGCAGCTCTTGGTATTTTGAAGCAGCGGAATCATCACAAAAGACAATCCTGTCATTTCATTTCATCCTGCCATCTCTTCTCCTCTGCCTACCCCTAGTTCACCCACCAACCCAACTCTACATGACATTTTTGTTTGTTTATTGTTTTGTTTTTGTAAAGCGCTCTGAGTGAGAGAAGAGCGCTATATAAATAAAATTTATTATTATTATTATTATTTAAAAAGATGCAGGATCCCCTTCCATGATTGAATTGCCACATATCAGTTGCCTGCAGAGCTTGACTGTTATCATATTGACAATCACATGTCACACAGCTGTCTCTTGATCGAGACAGTCCAAGCGCTGAGGTAAAATATTCTAAAAAATAAAAGACTTTGACCTAGAGAATCGAGAAGGGGAAAATAATCAAACGTACCCAGCACTGCCATGACTAAACGTTTGGCCTAGTGTAACACTACTAATGACCAGCAAGGCCTTGACAATATCAAATGCAGGCATACAGTGTACTCAGCGGCCTGCTGTTTACTAGCATCAGTCGCGTCTCCTACAAAAGTAGTGATTTTGTCACGAAAGAAAGGGTTCATCGGCGATACTGTCCGAGCAGCTGGGCTGCATTTATATACTGCTATATTCTTCTTTTGTTAAATACAAACATCAAATCATTGATAGCTTTGCTGTCAGACACCGCTTACGAGCTGCATACAGAAAATGTCCACCTAGCAGTTACCGTAATAGAGCTAACCAACACAAACGCAGGCTACATGACCATGTAGCTATTAAAACACAACTTCTCTACTTTTTATTACCCAATAACAATGATAAATATGAAGTGCCGTGAACTGCTCACCACGTATTTCAATTGGATGCGGTGATTTAGAAAAGTATGCTGTCGCAAACCTAACATAAACAAATGGAATACAGCTACAAAGGCTTGCCACTGCTACAAGCTACTAAGCTAATGATGCTAGCCAGCTGCTGACCGACGAGGCCCAAATTATTTCAGGGGGTAATGACAACCCGCTTGTCTTCACTGGTTTGTATTATTCCAACACTTAAAACATCTACCACATTTAAGTGAGTTTTTAAGATACGTTTAAATAGACACCACTCACCTATTCTGCTAATTAGTTAGCAAACATTAGCGTTAGCCACTTGCCTGTTATGGCAACACTTCGCCAGCAGTCGTAATGCGCAACTTCCTGTGTCGCATTCTGAGTTAGCTGGACATTTCACAATAAAAGTTGTTTTATTTGCGGCGTAAAAAATACTCTTTCTTTACTACCATGCCCATAGATATATAGAACTATATATATATATCTATGACCATTATCGCCAGTAAAAAAAATAAAAATAAAAAATAAAGATAAAAACTGTGCACAATAAAAAAAAAAATATATCCCCAAGGTCACAATTGTGAGATCTATGCAATGAAATTGTAATTTTATGAAATAAAAAGTTATAGCCTAAGTATCAGGTACAAAATTGCAAATGCGACAAGTCATAATAAGGAGATAAATATCAATTGTGAGATGTTAAAAAAGTAGGATATTTGTGTTAAAAAGTCGAAATTCTTAACTGTTTTACTCATGATAAAAACAATTAAAATCTCATAATTATTAGGCTACTTACCATTACGATATTTCCTGGGTATTCATATTATCAAGGCTTAATTTTCCTCTTCTTTTTTCTTCTCTTCTTTAACTGGCGGAAATAGACTTCCATCAGCTACAGCTCTTCCTGTACCATTTTTTTTTATTATTATTTTTACTTGAATCAGATATCTCTCCTGCATGCAGGCGTTTTAAAGTTGCACTTCTCATCCTTGGGTAGTTTTCTCTGTAGAAAATAGTATTTGTTAATGAAGTAGCCTGGGCCTATTCATCTGACTAAGTAGGCTAGGAAAAACAGCAATCAACCCTATGTGGTGGAGTAAAAAGTACAAACTATATTTTAGAAATGTAGTCAAATAACAGTTGGCTAGCAGCATACAATAGAAATATTCAGGTAGATAGGCCTAACTTAAAATTGTATGAACCACCCAGTATGAGATTGGACCCTTAGCATCCCACATGTGGAAAACAAACAGAAAAGGTTGTACTAATACGTTTAAAAAGTAAGTAATGTTTATCTCCACTGCGTTAGACATTTACTTAATATGTTGATACCAAACATCAGCCTCTCTTCCATGTCCCTTGATTAAGACTGTTATTACACGTTTGTCTTCTTACAGATGCCCTGCGCAGTGCATTGTTATACACTGCTTATTAGTGTGTTGCATTGCTGTCAGTGAGGGTGGGTGAGGTCTTTGGACTTGAGCAGGCGGGTGTGACTAAGCTACCAGTGATGTAGACTAAAGCTTCCCACTGCTGAGGTGCTTATCATTCTTTTCTGTTGAGTCCTCCTCCAGTCTACTGTGCCGCCATAAGGTTCAAATTCATCGGCTATCTTTATGCTTAAGTTTACACTATTCCACACATATCAATTTGCACATGCATTTTCTCCAAACTTTTACAACGTAACGAAAACCTTGTTTTCCAAGTAATTTCAGTGTGTGTTTACAACACGTAATGAAATAGTGTATGCCATTTTACAGTATGACTTCTATTCATAGCATATATCCTCTCCTAAGTACCTGTTAACAGTCCTGACTGATGATTGCCATGCCAAAGCAATGCCTGCAGTGAAATATGAAATCATTTACACTACAGTATATCTTTAAAAAGGCATCTGGAGTGTAAACCCTAGTCTATAAGCAATATTGAGTTTAAAGAGAATTAATGGTACATAACTGTAAGTAGAGCCATATTGCACTAACTCAACCAAGGTCAAGGACTCAGTTCCAATTTTGGCTAGCCACACTAAACATGTGAACACTTATGACTATGCATGACATGTCAGACATAAAAGGGGGTCATATTACACATGTATGATGCCATACATACTAGAAATAGTATATAATAGATTATTGGCTTTCCAGTGATGAGTACTCTAGAATCTAGATGCAGTGTAATATATCCCCCCAGCCTCGTGCAGCATTCAGTTTGTGCTGCAATCAAAGATTTTCCATTGGCTTACCCTGAATGACTTAATGTCTGAAAATGAATTGTAATCTCATAAGGAATGAGGTTAGGTACAGAGGGCTTATCCGAACTCACTACCATCCAACATGCCCAGACAGCAATGATGGGGCTCAGATGGTAGGGGAGAACGGGGTTGGTAGGCACACTTTTTACTCTAGTGTGAATTGCTCATCATCAAAACATCTTTCAATAGTTATTCCTACATTAAATTGAAGCTTACGGTGTTCGCTTGAAATGTGTATCCGTATCATTTTCCAATGTATTGTAATAAAGAAGTATTTAACCATCAAAGACACCCTGACACATTGTGACAACCAACCCCATCACAGGAACAGTTATCACACACTATGGGGTTGTTTGTCACAATGTTATCTTAATAGGAAAAATCTTAAAAAGAAGGCAGAACTAAATTGGAACGTTTCATTGCATTGTCAAATTGACAAATGGCCCTACATAACTTAATGCATCTTAACACAAAATTAGCCAGGGAGACAAACAGGAAACCCATATTAAGACCAGCCTATTACACATAACATAATGAACAAACCAAATAGGTCTAACAATAATAGCCTACTCAACTAGGCTATATTCACTATCTAGGTTACAGTGATAGCAAATGTAGGGTATGCTCACTCCAACTAAGCAGAGCTTGTGTGCCCACTGGTTGCACATCCATCACTTCTCCCATACCTCCCCTGAACGGCTGTTGGAGAATGTTTCCATACAAACCAAAAAAAAATATCCTCTTCATCTGATGAAGACTCCTCCTCCTGTCTCTTTCTCTTCTGTTTCTTCTTCCCCAGCTGGGGTGGAGTGCATTGGGGTGCAGTAGCCTTAGCAGCTGGTCTAGATTGGGATGCACTGGGTCGTTTTGATTTTGCTGCCCTTTTTATCTTTTGCATGCTAGCTGCCTTTTCCTGCTCTATTCTCTCCTTCTCTGGGTTGTCATTAAGGATACAGCTTGATATTTTCTTTCGTCCTTGGGTTCCTTTCCTGGCTGCAGCCCTTTGGATAACATGTGACAACAACCAACTCCAAAGAAAATCTTATGACCAACCCCAACTGGAATTTCTTGCTAGCATCAAGGCTTACAACCATCCAACAATTAGTTAGCTAGCTAACAACGGTCTAAACAATAGCTTTCCCTTCACACTTTTTAAGGGTAACAAATGTTTTGTTATAAACCCATTATGTAAAAGCCAAAAATAAAAATACTGAGGAGCTAAATATTTACAATTTGATGTGAAAAACTCAAAACGTCCTCTCACCTCAAATTCGACTGTCTTACTCCAAAGGGGACTATTTATGTGACCTCTGATGACATTTCTGGAACATTTCCATACCAAAATCTTAGAGACAGCACCTTCTGGTTCTGAGATATAACTAATGTGACAACCAACCCGTGTGACAACTAACCCCGTTCTCCCCTACTTCTTATAGCAACAATAATATAACATTTAAAATTACATATTTAGTGTTGATAGTTTTGATTGAACACGTCATGTCAGGTCATATAAGAGGGAAGCTTGACTGTGAATTTACATTATTAAAAACAATTTGTCTGTAATTGTCCTCCGACATGAAATATTCAGACATTAAAATTGAAAATATGACTCAAACATGTGAAGTAGTGAAGTAGTTTTGCAGGTCTTGCTAGCTACCATGCACCGCACATGAATTCTGCATGTCAGCTGAAAAAGACGGGTGTCTGTGTCAACCTTTGACCTGTGTCCCCATTTACCCCTTTACATTCATACACACAAACATACATAAATTACACACGCACACACACACAAATTACACACGCACACACACACACACACACACAAAGTACAAGCACACACTACACCCTAATTGATACGTATAACCTCATATGTAGTGGTAAAGTTGACAATGTGTAGGCTGGAGTTCAAGAGGTGATTTTTTTCCCCTTTCTCTTCCCACCAGCATGCCTAGACAAAAAGGCTAAAGCTATGGCTATCTGGCCCTGATAGTATGGGTCTATATATAGAGAAGCCCTGTGACTGATCTGGCTCTAAGTGTCAGATTCCTGGCGCACTCGTCTGTCCTGGCCGTATCGGCACCTGCTGCTAACTATAAACCCACACACCCCTAGTGCCGCCCCCCTGTCCAGCTCAAACAGGAAAGCCAATGTCCAACCAAAGCCCAGACTGGAGGAGAAAAAAGACCCAGGCTAGACTCAGTAAGCGATTTCCCCGAGGCCAGCTCAGAAGGGAGGGGCAGAAATGGAGATGGGAGCATCAGAGGATGTAATGGGTCTAAGCTAGATGACCCCGTTTTCTTTTCGTATTCGGGTCTGATACATGGCAGTGTCTTTTTCCATTCTGAAAGTGTCCAGCTAGTGTGGCACTGCCGAGCTGAGCTGCAAGGAGCTGCTCAGTTCTGGACTCAGCTGTGGATTTTGGGAGACAATTAGCTGGATGAGGAGCCAATATTTCAACAGAGAGGAACTCAATGCCCTGTAGGTACGTACAGTACCAATCATTCTGTCTTTCTCTACATGTACATGGAGCATGCTTTTCTTTCTCTTATCAGCCCTTCGCAAAGGCAGTGTGTGTGTGTATGTGTGTGTGTGTGTGTGTGTGTGTGTGTGTGTGTGTGTGTGTGTGTGTGTGTGTGTGTGTGTGTGTGTGTGTGTGTGTGTGTGTGTGTTCCGTATTAGGCAGAGCTATTTCAAATAGGCCTATTGTCACTTTCCAGATGTATGTACCATAAATAAATCTTTTTTGAATGGATGAGATCTTGTGAACTTTGAGTTTCGGGTAAAAACTAAAAATGTAAATGTTTTTATAATATTCTCTTATGATAAGTTGCTAGCTGCTGATTATTAAAGTGAAGTAACAAACATTTCTGTTCTGAATCCCTTTTTGGAGGTTTACAATATCTCTGTGTGTACTATAGCAATGTTCACAAAATGTGAGGGTTAACTATACATATGCTTTTGTGAAGCTAAAAAAAACAAAACAATGCACAAGCCTGTATATTTTTTATTTATAAACTTTTGCTTTTCACTGTTATTTGTTAGTTTTACTGTGGACATAAATGAATGAGCTACACACACTGCAGGTGACTGACCATATCTTATTTTTAGTCCAGGAGCAGAGCCCAGAGCAGACCACAGGAGCAGACTGGACTGGCCACAAGGATTTTTTTGGAGCTTGTGGATGAGCAATGGACAGCTGGACTCTCCAGGGGGACAGCTACTCCTTCCTGCGCAGTGCGCCTCACACATTTTCTCTGCGCCATCGTGACGGCACCCCCAATCACGTTGAAATCTTCGACATAATCAACGTTCCTAGTCAGCGCAGTGTCATTTCCGAGACTACCTGCCTGTGTGACATTTTTGGAGACGACTGTGAGTCTGCCACCCTCCCAAGCTGCCCTGCTGTAGGGGCTTTTGTTCCTCCGCAGAGGGAGGTGGGAGGGTCAGCGGCTGCATCACCCCTTGTGGATGATCTGAACGACTCTTCTGGATCTTACCACACTGCCTCCAGTGAAGGTGAGGAGGGCTTTGAAGATTCAAGAGACAAGCTTAACAGCCCCCTGTTGCAGAGTGAGGTGAAAGAGGAAAATAGTAAGGATAAGAGGCAGCCAGAAGGTGAGGGTCTGAGCTCAGGACATAAAGCAGTTTCTGAGGACAGTAGCCCAAATTTAGAACCAAAAGGTATTTCACCAATATCTCAGCTTAGCACAGCCTGCCCATCCTCTGAAGTTGGGGGGAGGACCCCCTCTCCTGGACACAACAGCCCATCTCCCCTCAGTCCAGAGGAAACACCATCATCCTTCTGTTCTATCTCAGGTGAAAAAAGATGTTCACCATATTCACTTAATCCTCAACCAGCTCATTCGGACGCTGAACCTCAGAAGGTCACTCCCGCTTTTAAAGATACACACAACGGCCCCTTACAACAGTCTTTAACTCCTGTTCCCTCTCCTGAGCCTAATAACTTTGTCAGCTCATCCTCAACTGAATCAGTGAACAACCAATCTTTCCCTGAGTTCAGGGAAGCACAAGTCTCACCTGACCCGAGAAGTGGTTGCCTTAATCAACACAGCAGTCCCTCACCTGAAACCACATCCAAAGATTGTTCTCTAGATTTCACAGAATCAGCGTTTGAATCTAGAATCTCCCTTTCATCTCCTTCACCTGTATCCAGCAGTACAGAGCTAATATCCAAGTCGAGAGAATCACTGGTCACTCCTGAACCAACATCCAAAGATTTTTCTCACAATCTCACAGAATCAGCATTTGAGTCTAGAGCCAACCTTCCATCTCCTTTACCTTTATCCAGCAGTACAGAGTTATTATTCAAGTCAAGAGAAACACCTGTCTCTCTTGAGCTAAATAATAGGCCTTCCTCCCCTGATACTCAAGCGTCATCTCCTTTTCCTGAGCTTAGAAGCAGGGTCTCCCTGCCTGATCTCTTTAGCAGAGGCTCCACGCCTGATATTGAGGAACCCCCCCACACCCCTGAGCTGATTTCTAATCCTTCCACCGCAGGAAGAGACACCACAGATACTCCTGAGAGCCAAGATACAAGGTTATCAGCTGAACCTGTCAGTACTGTGTCTACACCTGGCCCAAGATACACACCTCCCTCACCTGTCATATCAATAGCAGCATCTCCTGAACTTGTAGAGAGTAGTGCCTCACCTGAATTTGCACATACAACAGCTCCCTCACCTGGCCTGCTCTGTGCTGCTTCTCCGTCTGGGATAAGAACTCCCTCGCCTGGCCCCCTCAACCAATACATTTCAACAACTTCTGAAATTACTAACCAGGTGTCTTCACCTGTGGTAAGTTATAGTTTATCTCCGTCACCTAAAGTAACAAGCAACTGCTCTCCCATAGAGCACAGCCATACTTCTCCCTCACCTGTCATCAGGATTACAGAAACCTCACCTGAGGTCAGTCGGAAGGACTGGTCGTCTGAAGTGGAGCCATCAGCCTCTCCTCCTCTAGAAGATCACTTTATAACTGCTTCATCAAGAAGCCCGACTTCTTCTCCTCATATCACAGGGGTTTCTTACTCTGTCATTCAGCCAGAAGACAGGAACACTCCGCCTCTTCCCGAGCTCTCTCGTCTCTCCACCCCTGAGCCTGATAGGACACTTGTGTCCCCTGAAGCAAGAAGTCCTACCCCAAGCAGAGAGAGTATACAGAGCAATACTGCGTTAACTGGAGCACAACGAGACTCACCTCTTATAACAGGCTTAACAAGCTCTGCCCTTCTGCCTGACATAACTCTTTCACATCAACCAAGATACCAAGCACCTTCACCTCAGCCAAAGCACCACACTCCCTCACCTCAGCCAAGGAATAAAACCCCTTCATCTGACAATTATCAAAGCTCCTCACCTCAGTACAGAAGTAAAGATCCATCCCCTGCTGCCCCATCTCCAGAGCAGAGGTATCATCAGCCGTCACCATCAAACCTCTCCACAGAGTACAACTCTCAGTACACACATCCTACTCCTCCCCTAAGTAATACACCTGAGGGCGATTCGTCTGCAATTAATAATACCACATCACAGTGCCCCACATATTTGACAAAAAAGAGAGAAGCAGTACCAAAGGAAGCAATCATTATGGACAACTTTAGTTTCACCTCATTCAAGGAAAAACAGAACACTGCCCCCACCTTTTTTCAAATAGAAGACACTTATAATAATCCTCCAATAGATATAAAGTCTCCGTCCCCTGATTTTCTAGTCTTGAAAGACAGAAATCCAAACATTTCACTTGTCCACAGGGCTACATCCAATTCCCCTGTACAGACACCAGAAAACCCACAGCCTACACTCACTACTTATTCACCAACTTCTGAAAGCAGCAGCCCATTTAAATCATCTGAGCACACCAGAAGTAAGCACTCAACCAGTGTTAGACGTGAAAACAGAGAGAGGTTCACTGAGGACATGGCACATAATGTAAACAGAAGGCGGACTCCCTCTCCGCCACTCACCAGGTTTACACCTGTCCACATTTTAGCCCCCGAGAAACCATACAGACAGTGGCAGAACAGAAGCCGCAGCCCCTCTCAGAGTGTAGCATCGTTACAGAGTGGCAATTTAAAGAAAGTGGTGACAAATAGGGAAAGTCCCGATGTTGAGCCTGTTGACAATAATAGCGAGGCACACTGGGTCAGGCTAGGAACGCAGTTGGAAATGGAGAGAGAAATGCAGCTGGAAGAGGATAGAGAGGTAGGTCAGGAGAGGAAAAGCGATAGGGTGATGGAGAGAGAGAGAAAGAGGGAGGAGCGGGTTCCTGAAAAGGGGAGGGGGTGGCAGGGGGACACCAGTTACAGAGGGGAACAGGTTGACCTGTCATTCACTGCCAGGAATAGAAAGGGGCCTGCGAGTCGCAGAGAAGCTCCCACAAGCAGAGAGCCCCGTGAGGGACTGCCAACAGCGCATTCCTACTCAGAGAGCTTGCTCGCCACCAGACAACTACAGCAACAACAGAGTCTGCTCAGACTTGCTTCCCAACAAGACCCCAGGGTTGGTGGTCCCAACAGACGACCTCAGCCTCCTGCACTGCAAAGCAAGAACAGGGCTCCTGGACGCGTGCCAGCAAACAGGCCTTGCCGGAGTTCCAGCTCCAGTATGGGAAGTGAGCTTGATGAGACAGACAATGAGGTGAAGTGGTTAACAGACTCTTCCTTTCTTAGTCTGTCAAGCCCTGAGGTTGATTACCTTGACATTTACAACTCCAGCCATCGTTCATCTACCAACATTTCTCAACCGTCTCCTCAGGAGAGCCCAGCTGGGGTCAATGCTGCCTGGCTGGCCTACGCTGACTTCAGGGGTTCTGCTCCAAAGCTGGACAATGATGAACTGTCCTTCCTGCAGCCATCTGCATACTATTCAGATGGCCTAGATCCAATGAGGCGCTATGAGATGGGAAGCTTTGAGTGTGTAGATGTGGCTGTAGAGCGGGAGGACTCCAGGAAGGTGAGAAAAGGAGTCCCGAAGAGACAGATCCTGTTGAAGAGAAAGAATAATGCTGACGGGAATCAGGATGAGAGCAGTGAAAATAGCAGTCCTGGGGTTCCAATGATGGAGGAAAGCCCCTCTATAGAAAGGCACAGCGGAGAAATATTTGTGAGACAACAAAGTTTACCAGTAGCCATGCAAGACTGCTATCCTCGTGAGCACAGCCCTGAGCCCCTTCAGCAAAATGATAGAAAATCCAAACTCCAGAAGTCTGCTTCTCTGGATGAAACAGGCCATAAAACCAAGATGGCCTCCTGTCTCATCAAGAATGTGTTGTCCAAGAGGATGCAGAGTTTTGATAAACAAGAGGAGGAAGTGAACCCCACTTTTGAGGAAAACCTCCAAACAACAGAGACTGCAGTGGCACCACTTGAAGATTCGCCAAAACCTGATGCACATAATCTGAGTTCTAGTTGTCAATCAGCAGACCCAAGCACAAAAGATAAAGCCAAACCTCTTAAAAATGTTGGAGTGAGATCCAGTAACAGGCCAAGTTCATCCAGCAGCAGCAGAAGCATTAACCTTTCACAGTCGGAAAGTGAAGAGGCATATTCTCAAAGCAGGAATGCAACCTCATTAAGAGATGAGAAGAGATCAGAATTAAAAGAGCCATTTGATAGTAAACAGTTAAGAACTGGCATACAACAAGCAGGTGACAGAAAAACATGGGACGAAAGGGAGGGTGGTGACTCAGCAAATGCCACTGCCGGGAAAACAGCTCCTTCTGTTACTGGAGCCAGCAGCATGCAGGCCAGGGCGACAAATAAAGACCAGGAATGTGAAAACACAGAGGAGCATAAACAACTGCAACAGAGTGACAAGGTTCCATGTTCATTAAAAACAAAGGAGATTCCACTCAAAGCTGTGGAGAAAAAGAAAGCCTCCCTAAATGTCTGTCTTACCCCTGAGGCAGAAAACAGACTTGAGGGCTTTTCACCAAATTTGTCTTTCAGAGAAAAGGAGGAAAAGAAAGAGCCCACTGTACATCAGAAAACAGAGGAGGAAGAAGGGAATGGCAATAATCAAGTTAAGGGCCCCATTCACAAAGTTCGAGATGTGAGGCGGCTTGTGAAAAATACATATAATCTGTCCTTTAAGGCAACTAGTGCTGTTACGCCATCAAATGTGAATGAAGAAAGGATGGAACATTTTATCAAGGAAAGGGGAGAAGGAACAAAAGAGGAGAGCAAGGAAGACACCATAGCAAGAGAGGAGAGGGATGTAAGGCAAGATATAAGGAGGGAAGAGAGGAGGGAGAAAATGGAGGAGGAGTTCAGGATGGAGAGGAAAAAAGTACAAAAAGAGGATAAGGTAAAAGACTCAAAGCTGCTAACCCTGTCTTCACCTCTTCAGAACAAAGGAAATCCTTCATTTCGTTCACAGCCAATGCAAATACAATATAAGGCTGTTTGCTGTTTGAAAGAAGACAAAAATAAAACACTGCTCAGGAAGAAAGACTCTGAGGACACAGGTTTGTCACCCAAGGTCTCTCAAAATCTTGTCACCGAGGTAAGCAGAGAATCCTCAAATGCAAAACAACAGAATCACACAACCAGAGACAAAGCAATTGCCAAGCCATATCAAGATGACCTGAACATGGCAGTAGAAACACAAGAGACAGCAAAGGAAATGCATCAAGTGCCAGACAATGACGACAAACCTGTGGTCTTTCGAACAGACAAAAAACCTCCCATGCTCGGAAGCCTCCCCAAATTGCCCAGCAAGGAAAGAGAGGTGTCCACTGCTGTGGTGTTGATAAAGGATGGATCCAGTAAGACCAAGTCATCTGAATCTAGAGCCCAAGAAGAGAGTCCCAACCCACTCTTAGCTCCAGCGGCTTCAGCTTCACCTAGGCCCATTACCCCTGGTAGTACCCCTGATAGCAGTGGCCACTCAGTTTCCACGTTATTAAAGGAGAAAGGCTACCAGGCTGACATTGGAGCAGTAGTGGGTGACAACCAGAATGTAGGTGGAGGTAAAGGGGTTCTCCATAAGCACGTGAACTGCCTGGAGATTCCCCTTCAGACCACAACTTCTTCAGATGGAGGTTGGGCTGAGCCTCATAGAGAGAGGACATTTTCCTCCTCGTCCACCATTACTGGCGCCACAACAGTTTCTGAGAGCACAGATGCCCTGACCAGAGAAGAAGAAAGAGGTAGCACTAAGCCTACAGTGAAAGACACAGCAAAGCAGATACATGCTTCTCCACTAACAAATATGCAGGAGAAAACACCACCTCCTACTAAACAGATGGAACCTGGAGATTTTGAAGCAGTGAAAAGGCTAGATCCAACTTTCCCCCCAAGGTCCCCTGCAGTTAGAAGATTCAGACCACAGCCAATTGAAGTTAAGTCACTGTCGACCGAAACAAAGAAACAAGAGATTCCCACAAATTCCACAGGAAATAACAGGTCTCAAACCATTGAGGTTAAATCGATAGCTAAAAATTCTCAAAAGCCAGCTGTGCCTCCAAAACCAAGCTGCAAATTTGTACCTGCAAATTTAGGCACCATGCCAAATGAAGCACAGAGACCATCAGTAACAACATCGACTACAAAACCACAAGGGGAAGAAAGGCCTCAAACAATTGTAGTGTCTTCACCAACAATCTATAGAAAAATCTCCAATGAGTCCACATCGGCATCAAACTATACAAGGAAACTTGCCGTGTCTGCAGTTTCCAGCCTTAAGCCTCCCCCTTGCAAAACAACTGCAACCACCATCTCCAATCTTTCAAACCAGTCAACAGCACCATCAGAGACAGAGACGTCTAATGACAGAGGTCTGCAGCAAAAGCCAGGGGCATCACCTCAGAGCTCTAGTTATACACACAAACCCATAATCTTAGGTGCAGCTCCATCATCAGCCACTGGCCCAGGTTTCACCACAGCTCCACGTCCAGATTCTGACCCCAATGCAAAACAGATCTCTACACCTGCCTCAGCTGGTGCCAACCAACCCAGTCAGCCAGCTGCTATGCCTTCAGACAGTCATCCACAGTATTCCAGGACGGCACACCCTAATGACCAACCTCTGCCCGTAACTTCAAACAATACAATACGGTCCGCTGCTATTTCCACAACACAAGCGCCAGGATACACACACCAGCCATTTCATAGATCTCTCTCCAGTGAGCGCTCCCAAAGGACAGATGACCTGCGTTTTTATGCCTCAGATGACCCCCCAAGCTATGATGAAAGAGAAAGCTTCAGTCCCCTCATGCTGCCAGATCTTGCCCCCAGGAGGTCAAATCGCTATCAAAACACCTCCCGTCCACCTCCCTGCTCCTGCACAGCTGGCTGCCCTTCCCACCCTGGTCTCACCCCTCCGCACCATTACCGCAGCCCCCATAACCTCACCCCCCCTGCCGCTCCACACTCTCCAGGCCAGGCACTACCATACCCAGGGGCTCAGCCCCCGCTCCGTCCCCACCAGTGCAGACCTGACCCTCAGCCGATGAGCTACCAGCGCGGCTCTCCCAAAGCAACTCCTCTTGGTCCGAGTCAGCCACCATCCATATACCAGCCTCTCCATCAGCCTCCTACCTGCCCTCCCCACCCCTCACTCATGCAGGCCTGCCCTGCTGACCGCCAGTTGCAGCCACCCCAGCATATCGACCCCCGACGACCCCCTGTCCACAGATCTCCACAGCAACAGCTTCCAGGAATGGCCGGTGCTCCTTACAGTGATCCTGGCCACGGCCACTCTCCTGGCCTACCTCCTATGGATCCCCAGTACATGTGTGGCCCTCAGAGCCTGGGGCCTTCCTATGGCTCTGAATATGGGGGTGACACAACCAGTTTGTACTCAGAGAGTAGCTATGGACAGGCACCTCGTAGAGTGCTCCTGGATCCTGAGACGGGGAAGTATTTCTATATTGAGGTGCCTGTGCAGCCACTGAGGAAAATGTTGTTTGACCCAGAGACTGGCCAGTATGTGGAAGTGCTCATCCCACAGCAAGCAATGTCACATTCAGGCATGTATCCTCCTTCAGCAGCCCCCTACCCATCTCTTCACAACCCCAACATGTACGCCCCTGCTTCACAGTACATGCCATATGCAGCTCCTCCTCCCCAAGCTCACCCCCAGGCTCAGCCCCAGCCACCCCGATATCAGGATGGCTCTGCCACAGCAGCAATGCACCCAAGCGGGCCTGGGGTCAGCTACAGGAATCCCTCTGGTCAGGGGTCCAAGCCAGAGCCTCAGAACCATCCACAACTGGACCAGGGCTACCTGGAGAGTATGTATTATGTCCCTACAGGGATGAATGCGAGCCCCAATCCCACCCCACCAGACTATTACCACAAACATCCACCAAACCTACCCCCAACAGGGGGTAAAAGGTCCTGAAATAGAGGGTGGATGCCGCCTTCCTGGAGCCTGTTGGAGTTTTAAAATACACAGTATATAAAAGGGGTGTCTAATGTTAGCCTATAATGTTATTTGAGTTTTCAAATTGCAACTCAAGACAGCAATTCTTTGGTTGTTGTTTATTTACTGCTGCTGCTGCTACTTGTATTTGTTATGTGCTAGGCTGTTATAAACGATAAAAGATTTATGATTTTTGATTATAATAATAGTCTTGAAAACACAAGCGATTAAACTTTTTTAGTTGTTCTCAAGATTTTTACATAGTCTAAAATCATCTAAAAAGATTTTTGTCATGAGGTGTTCTTAAGATGTTTTACATAATCTAAAATGGTCTAACAAGAATTGTCATTTCTGATACAGGGTCACAACATCATGCTGCAAATTCACCAGTAATGCACAAGCACTATAGGTTTACTCATTTATTGATGTTCTTACCTTAAAAAAAAAATCTCCAAACAAACTTGAAAATAATGTTTTAAAAGATCCTCATATTTATTTTATTATTGTGTTTCTCTAATATTGTACGAGTGAGTTTGTGCACATGATGTATGCAACATCAATGCCAATAAAATATGTCCGATTGAATTGTTCATACATTGTCTTTTCATGCCTTCATCTCTTTTTATGTAGATTCTTTGTACAGCTCACTAGCTCCCACGTACGGTATTTACTGGCGAGATCATCAGATCCAAACTTTACAATCATGTATAACTTTGGGGCTAACATCGGCTTTTGAGACAATTTTTCTAAAAAGTCACAAGAGATTGCATTGTTTTCATTAAAATTCACCAAATGTACACATCTAAATACTGCAAATCTACAATGTGGGGTATATCAATATAGGGGTATATATATGTTATAACAAATACCATCCATTTAACATTTTGACTTTCAGTTACAACAAAACATTCAATGAAAGTCATCGCCAGAAACATCCACTATAACATATGTTGGGCAGTTGCAGCTTTAAAAATAAGCATTGTATTAAGCTGCACTCCTCAGCTCTTTCTTTGCCTTGAGAGAGCATAAACACTTAGATCAGTGTTGAACAGCAACAATATAAATTAATTACATTGTTATTGTGGTTCTGGTATTGATTTGGAAAGTTATTTACGGAGAAAGCATTGATATTAAAAAGGGGTCCCCCTATACGGGTTAGTGAATTACTGTGAATTTTTCAACATCACATTGTACTACTGTGTGCCACTGGAGGGTGCCACAGACCACTGGAGCGGCACAGGAAAGCCCATCCACAAGGTACATCTAAATCTGCCAGGCTTTCGTGAGAAGACCCAGTCCCAGTAAAACAGTTAACTGAAACCAGAGCCCAATTTGTCACTCCAGCCGGACAAAATTAGTCTACCCTTGCTTTGATGTCGATAGCAGTGAAACTAATGAGAGGTCTGACCAGTAGCTGTGAGGGGCTTTGTGTGTGTGTGTGTGTGTGTGTGTGTGTGTGTGTGTGTGTGCGTGCGTGTGTGCGTGCGTGCGTGCGTGTGTGTGTGTGTGTGTGTGTGTGTGTGTGTATGTGTGTGTGTGTGCAGGTGTCTGATCGTGTACAACTGTTTCATCTGAACCTGGCAAATCAAAACCTCACAGGAGCACGTTCATTCACATCTGGAGGGGATGGAACACTGACTACACCTGGCAAAATGTGCCAAATTGGTATTTTCTCAGAATTGAAAACTTGCTTTACAAGATTTCTACCATGACACAAGTTAGAGAGGTAGAGATTGTTAAGAAACGCCAACTGGACCAGAAGAGAAAGGGCTTTGATGTCCCCCTATAACAGCCAACGTGTAAAGAGGACACTGCACCTGGGGTAATCATGGAAAGTCATAAAAGCTACAAGAAAGTCACTTATCAGTTCAAATATAATCATCGCCCAGCAACCAACACAACAATATCAAATATGAAGTCCAACCTCATGTCTATTTATAGTTCACAGGAAATAAATGGACCTTATCCATCTCCTTAGAACTATACAACGTCAATGGAATGCAAGTTTGTTGCCATGATCCTGCATTGTCACAACCGGGATAACAATTACAGACTCACCTTAGGAACACACACTAATCTGTATAAACCAGCTGACACACCTCATTTAAAATCACGTCCAGACACTTTGGGTTTGTTCCAAGAAGCGGCTAACATTGAGTTAAACTCAGAAGCCACTCACATCTGATGTGCAAGCTTTATTTTAGTTATTGTTTTAGATAATCCAGTGTTGGTTTTTTGCTGTATGCCAAATGTCACACACATCTAAAAGCATGGGAGACTACAGTCATAGAGCCAAAGTCTGAGTAGAGTTTCCAGTAGTCTACACAGGGAAACATTCATGATAGCATTGCTTTAATTTGATTGTTCTACCAAGTGTTTTAGCTTTAAATTAGCAAGATATTAAATTACTATAACAACGTTGCTTCTTCCTAATGGCCATTAATCAACATTAATCATCATTTTCCAGACACGTGCTCTACACCATGTGTGTTAAATTCCATTCGTACAAACACACAAAACAGACACCATGACATCATGAGGAGGACTATGGGCTCTTTCCAGTGCGTCTGTTATTGTTATGGTTCTCTGACCACTTTTCTACCCCACAAGGTGAGGACACACACAACACCCATACACACACACACACACACACACACACACACACACACACACACACACACACACACACACACACACACACACACACACGTACACACACAAAGTTGGTGTCCCCCTCAATCCATGCCACACCCAAGAGTGAGTGGGTTGAGTTGGGCTCCAGAGCCACGTTTGATGATGTGGACCCACTGGGGGGCTGATTGGTCACTGGAAACAGTCCTCTCTACATTGTCTCTGTGGTATCAGGAATGTAGAAAAGTGTGGGTGGCATGGGCCCGGCAGCTAGATAAGAGGCAGGGTTTTAAGTGATGATAAGTAAGTTGTTTGGAATAAAATGAACAATGTGCTTCCTGACATTATCCAGTGAGTTCCAGCTGCCCTGTGCGGCCCGAGATTAGATGTCAATAGTTCATGACAAAAGAGAAATTCTAACTAAAGATGACTGTATCGCTGACCCAATGAGAATTTAATGGAGGGTTTTTTTTGTTGTGTCAGTCAATGTGTCCATGACTGTCTGAGTGTGATGTATCGATTAAAGGGAGGAAACCAGATGATGAGGTGGATGTCTGGTCCCTGTCAGACATTGATATTAGTAAGCTCTGCCTGGCTGGAAACCTTTTCATGTGAACAAAATTCCCCCGAAAGAGCACACTCTTTGCTGAGAAAAAGGCCACCCATATTGGTCATTTTGATTTTAGATTATAAAAAGCAAACCTGGTTTGAAAGGCCTGTCGTGCACACTCCTATTGGTGTATAAAAAAACAGGTTGTCAAAAGGAAGCAGTGTTTACTCAGCTTCAGCTCTCAGCATCTAACATTTTGGCATTTGAATAATTGTAAGCCATCACAGAGGGTAAAACATTTGATAATAATATATTATTCTTGTCTTCTTTACTCCCAACCCATTAGGCATCTTGTTTTTTTTTTTTTTTTAACCTTTATTTATACAGGTAAATCCCATTGAGACCGAAGACTCTTTTGCAAGGGAGACATGTTTTCCTTTCCCACGTTACCATTCACACACACATTCATACACCGATAGCAGGCTAACTATCGACATTCACACAAGGCAAGGTGGGTTAAGTGTCTTGCCCAAGGACACAACAACTGTGACACAGGTGGCAGGGCGGGGATCGAACCTCCAACCCTTTGATCATCATCCGACCCGCTCTACCACCTGAGCCACAGTCGTCCAATCTTGCAATTTAGTCATTGACACACTGACTCCCACAAATTGGGAACCGTTGCCATATTGACATTGTAACCCACTGATTAACTTGTACAAGCGTAGATGTGCCACAATGCTTATCCGCAGGAATGTTTATTGTAGGTCTTTTCCTCTCCTTATCTAATGTCTACAAGCAACAGCAGTTTCTTTACTGGGCACCTTGGCTTTATTGCCTGACACTCCCATATGTCACCCAAGACAAACTTTAGCTTTATAGTTTACGAGAGGCCTTCAAAAGAGAGCAGACCCTCAAAATGCTCATCCATTTTTTTTTCTAAAGGGGTTGCCTCACCTGTACACTCAGGTTACTGCCCATAAAAAGCATTTCCTCCTGGCGGAAATGGGCGTGGTCACGTGTGTGTGAGCGTGTGAGCGTGTGCTGATTGTGACAGCCAGTGAGTGTAGCAAAGAGGAGTGGAGATAAGAGAAAAAGGAGGGGGCAAAAAGACACCTGAAAACGTGGCTTCCGGGCATTTTCAGCCTGGTTGCCCCGGCAGCCACGGAGAATAATACTGACTCTGTGTTGCAAGTCTTCGGCATCAGTGTGTCACACAAACTCCCGCCAGGTGGTGTGTGCCTACCTGTCTGACTGTGAACGTCATCTCCTGTGATTGAGCTTGAGCCCAAACAATAATATTCATAAGCCATAAATGATCAAACTTTTAAGGCCTACATGACTCACCCGTACAGTTACTACAACATTGGGTAAGGTAAGGGTGAGGGTAAGTTTATTTATACCCGAGGGTAGATTCATTTTGCAGAAAGATGAATACATTGTGGCATCCGATCACAAAATAAACTCCAACACAAAACAGCACAAATTAAAACCTGCTCAAAAAAATACTCAGTGTTCCACCAATCAGAAAATAAAAGACAGAACGCATTAAAAAACACTCAGTCTACCAGTTCAAATTTTTCATTTGTTTCTGATTATTGATTTTGGCCCATGTGCTTAATCACCCAGAGAAGCTCTGTCACAGAGATTACTGTTAAATGAGCTACACCAGCCCCGTTATAAATATACTAAATATAGGTCTCTGAGAGGAGATGGTTTCATTCATGGTGGAAATCATAAGTCTAGACTGTAGTCTAGTGCCTTTTGTGTCCCAGGACCCCTCATGTCTACAGAGGAAATTGTTACTTCTGGTATGAGTATATCATCCTCTCCGAGACAGGGGCACACACACACACACACACACACACACACACACACACACACACACACACACACACACACACACACACACACACACACCATACACATAAACACACTTGCATTATCCAGTGTTGAGGATGAGGTAGCTAAAGAAAATGATGTCATAGCCTGATCACTTTACCCGTCCCGCTCCTCAGAGCTGGATGGCAGATCGATGAGGAATGGAAGGAACGAGAGAGAGAGAGAGAGAGAGAGAGAGAGAGAGAGAGAGAGAGAGAGAGCGAGAGCATGTGTGTCTAAGTGGCTGGTGAGAGTGAGAGAGGGGATGACTTATTGACAGGAACCAGCTCTTTGCTAGCCTGCATCCTGAATCACTCGGAGATGATGACATGTCTAAAATTCGTATAACGTGCCATGTCAGCTATTCCCTACCTCGCTCCCTTAATCTCTGCATATTGAGTTGGACAGCGATGTTGTCCCCCCCCAGGGCTGCAGAAGACAGGTCTGGCAGATATTAACATGATGAGGGGACTCTCCTGGGAATCAGCCTTTGGTCTCCTTCAGTGGTTATGAGGTCTGTTATGGGCTGGTGTGTGTGTGTGTGTGTGTGTGTGTGTGTGTGTGTGTGTGTGTGTGTGTGTGTGTGTGTGTGTGTGTGTGTGTGTGTGTGTGTGTGTGTGTGTGTGTGTGTGTGTGTGTGTGTGTGTGTGTGTGTGCGTGTGTGTGTGTGTGTGTGTGTGTGTGTGTGTGTGTGTGTGTGTGTTTGGATTCCTCGAGCATGAGACAAAAAGCAATGAGTCACACGAGGGTGGCCCCCAGCTCTCTCACAGACATGTATTAATACAACTGTTAGGCATTAGAGCAGAAAGCAATAATAACAGTAATGGGGAAACGGTAATGTCTCTCTCTCTCTCACTTAAGAATCCCAAGTGAAAAAGATTCCAAGTGTGTGGAATCTCAGACATGGGTCAGGAAAATCCCTGGTATGCCAACCCCAGTCTGGGCTTTTCGGAGGCCTCGCAGTACATCAATATATACAGACACAGCTATGCAGTGTCATCACCACAGGTCGACAGCAGGGCGGTGACAAACAGCTGACAGAGGGATACAGTAGACGCGGGCAGCAGCAAGGATAGAAAGTGAAAAAGTACCGGCTGACGAAAGGCAGAGAGAGAGTTGTGCGTCATGTTTGGACTTTGTGCTGTTCATCAGGTGCAACTGTCATTGATGAAGTGGGTCAAAGTTGACAAGTAGAGGTACCTCATGGGCTCCATTATGTGACATATCTCACTTCTAAATATAAACAGGGAAAACACAACCAGCACATTCAAGAAGTCAGGAACTCATTTATGATAATGAAGGTTTTTGTTGTTGTTGTTGTTGATGGAATCTCTTTGGCGACCATTTTGAAACAACTATGAATCTAGGACGTTAACTCTGCTATTGCAAGGAGCACATGGCAACATCGTTTTTTTTCAAGCACTGGTCAATTTTGAGATTTTTGTCTTCCATGACATGTGTTCATTCATACTAGTATAACTACACGGTGGACATGTGTTTATTTTACTTAACTGTTTGTGTCTGTATATTTCTACCATCCAACCATCATTAAACGGCCATTATCTCAACATTATGTTCTAAAGCACTAACATCAACTACACTTTCCATAATCCTCCTTAGCACTATTCTCAAGGTCATTGTTATATAAGGATTTGTTCCAATTCTGTTTTCTGATTCTTGTGCATTTTTTTCTTAAAAATCAAATATTATTTAAAATCTCTTCTGTACAAACTTTGGCCACTTTCATGTTGAAAAAATGAAATAAAGATTTGAACTCCGGCTCAATTCATCTATTCATTTAGATTTTGGGTTTTTAAAGAGATGAAAATGTACACATGATTAGTTCGATATTGACAAATCTGCATATGTATTCAAATATTTCTGATAAAATTGTAAAAAAGTAATCACTGGCATAGTTGCATGATGTTAAAAATGATACCCTATTCAGCTGCAGTGCCTCACCTTAAATATACAGTACATTGAGTTGTCAAGTCTGCTTTTCTTTTTGTGTAGAGATTACATTTGAACAATACTTTACACAGTAACTTAAATGGATTAGTTTTTCCACAAATGTTAGTGATTCAAATACCATTTGCAATGCCATAGAATGCAGCGCAATGCATCTGTACATCCTTAAGATAGGGCAGGTGAGTTCATTACGTTATTTGCTAAGGACTTGTCAAAACCCAGTTATCAACCGGAATGCACGCAACACTGAAATCGTCACACAGCTCACAATATGAAAGGGGCTGAACACACACACACACACATTGTGCACACTGTTTACGAGCTGCACAAAATGCCCAACAATGGGGAAATAATGACGTAAAATGTGTGATGTCCACATCAATAACTGCTCATATATTGAAATGGATTTTTCCACATTACAATATTATGTGACTATTGCACGTTCATCACAGTGATCCATTTAAATTGGATTTAACAAACTGGTCTTATCCAGTGGCCAAAGTAACATGAGCAGGTTAAGACAAGCAGGACCAGTGACAAACAGGGAATACCTTTATGTGGCAATCTTAGTTCTGTTGACTGGGCCATTTGTGATGCATGTATTTTTCCCCCAGACGGTTTGTGGTAAGCATTAGGTGTTATGTCTGATTTTGTCTTGAGTTTTTTTTGAACCCTTTGAAAGGATGATGTAAAAGTGTTAAGTAAATCAACAATACAGATTGTTACTGTAAGAGGTCATAGCCATAACCACCCATTTGTGGTTAACAGTGGATTTCCCCAGAAACCATTCAAAGGTAGAAAGCATACAGCTCATATCAGGGTTTGAAGTCGGCTTCGTGACAAGTTTATTGTTGTGTCGATGGGTGGAGGTGGTACAGTGTGATAACAGATTCATGAGCTCACTGTCATAGCTTTAAGCGGCACGGCTAAGGATTAGCATTATACATGTCTGATATGACAGAGACAGGACATCCAGTACTAACCAAAGAAAAGAAAAGAAAAAGACGTCAAAATGTTATGCAGGCTGGTATGTACTCAGATTGGGAACAACATAACAGCATCATGAAAAAAGAAGAAAACAGAAGATGTATGCTGCCTCTCTGCCAAGCTGTCAGAGACACTGACACTTGAAGGGAACATTCATCCATGGTCTTAATGTTATTATAACACTTGTATTGTTCCTACTGGGACCAGTCAAAATGCTTTGAATTAAGGCCAGTGTTGTCTAAGTTCACAGTCTTTGTTGAGATGTTTCTAGCACTACAAGAAATACCTCCTACATTTGGGTAATGAATGAATTACTCTTTAATATAAGCAGATGTTATTACTGTTAATACGACCCTGCTATAATCTTTAGTGCACTTTTTTGGCTAAGTATTCCATATGTGAATCCAATTTTTTGAACTAGCATGAATTGTGCAAAGCCTGCACTGGATCAGTTATCTTTGTTTTTGTAGTTGTTTTTGAGCTTTCAACAGATGACATGCACCATCTTCCCCATCATATACGTTTCATTATATGTTTATTTTCCTAATTACACTGTAGTTAACAGTGCCCCAAGAAGTTTGGTGATAGTAGTCTGGATTTTTTTTAAATTTTACAACTAAAACTTAAAGGTACCCTGTGGAGTTCTTGACCACTAGCAGTGCTATAGAGTAATGTTAGAGCAGGGCGCACATGCATGCATGGTATCTCGGAGGCAACACTATACACATTCCTGTGTTACAATGTGCCAAGAAAAGAAACGAAGAAGAAGACTAGTAGCTAGTAAACATGGACGTAAACACTATAGGATTATAAAAATATTTTCAAACTGCGGCTTATAATTGTTTCATGGACTATTTTGTGCACGTGGCAAGAAAATGCCACCGGGCCCCTTTAAGATGCCAGTGTTCCAGGGTGTCATGCTCAACATATAATGTTTATACAACTATCGGGACACAGGGAACGATTTCAGACAGGTGGGATCAGGTGTGCATACAATCAAAATATAGCAAAAACCTGATGACCAAATGTCTTTCTTTCTCATGATTCAGTGTTCATAGGTGTTGATGTAGGGTCTAAGGGTGAAAAACAGCAGAGGAGGGGGAAAAACCGGAGATATGATTGAGTGATTGTAGTTGTGCGAGTCAGCAGTTCTGAGGGGCAGGCAGGCGGAGAAGGCCGTCTATTGTTGCGGAGAAGAGAATGGAAACTCTCATACAGCCCGGATTCCATCCTTCCAGTGCGACCACAGTGGCAGTGATCTGATAAGCTTCTTCTGAATCATTCCTCAAAGACGCTCTTGTCCTTGTCCTTGTCCTTGTCCTACCAGATCAAAATGATTCACTCCTTTTGAAATACCTCTGTGGTGTATTTTCAGACAACAAGCTCTCAGATTTCATATATAGTGGCGCAGGAAGGCTTGTGAATGCTTGAATGTTTGATCTGATAAAGCATTTGTGTTGACAGGTCACCTGTGGGAAATGCCATTGTTTTTCTCTGTCTGCACCGCCAGCATGGAGCAGGTGTGTTTGTCAACCTCCATTTTGGTTTCATCACACCTGAATGAACTCTATAGAGTGCCCACACTAACATCATAGCCCTCTCCACTTGCGTCACAAAGTGTGGTCGCTGGCTGGCTGGCTGGCTGGCTGTCTCCATTTCTCCACCCACACTGCATCCATTCCACAGTATCAGAGCATTTGAAAACACAAGTTTGGAATGGAAACCATGGAAATGACTTGTTACCACAGCAGTGACTGGCCACCACATTCACCACAGCACTGGGGCAAAGCTTCTGTAGACAGTTGCAGGACCACAGTGTTTTCCTCCAACCGGTCTCTTGAAAAAAAAAAGTAGCACTGGTCCATGGTTTCTAAGCTTTTTGGTTCTGCATAGTTTAGAACCGTGGCCTTTGCCTGTTGTTACGAAAAGAGTTTTGTAACTCTTTTTTTTTCTCTATGTGAGATATACGTGCTACAGCCTGAATAAACAACAGTTGAGAATTGAATCTGGAAGTATTTATTTTGGATATATATTTAGCTTATGACCACCGGACCGGATCATGCCAACCATGCTAACTAGCTGGGTGCCTAGGCTATATTTACAGAGGGGCTGGGCATCCATCATCGCGGCGCAAAAAAGCACAGACAGGCAGAGAGAAGAAGGAGGAAGGGAAAGTGTGGCCCATCAGTCACCACAGTCCAATCCCAGGGCTTGTCTATTTAAAACACCTTACAATCTGACCACAACAGGGCCACAGGTCAGACAGGCTGCAGTGCTGGACCTCCAGGGCAGTATTAAGAAGATCTGCATGCTAACACTATGCCATCTATTGTGCACACCCTCTAAGTTGCATACCCACGCTCATGCATGTTTTTTTGAGCATGCACGGTTGCATCCATCCCCAGAGCACCCGGATTGGAAGGTGTCCGATGGCAGGAGAGAAGGGCAAGGAGGAGGGGATCAAAGCCGATGTTGACACCTGCGGGCTCTCTCTGCCTTGGCACACTGCACCTGAATGACATCACTCAGACAGACAGACAGACAGACACACAGACAAAATAACACATCAACTGTCAAATACAAACGGGGGTTAGACATGTCTGAGACTGCAAATAGACGGCCAGACAGATAGGCATAGGCACACGGCCCTGCAATGACAGATAGTGTTAAAGTGGACAGACAGACAGACAGACATACAGACAGACAGACAGCCGCAAGGTCAGAGAATGACTGACAGAGATCGACATACAGTCATGCTGTGTCATTGCCCCTCCTGTGTAAACATACATTTCCAGAGTTTTCTTTTACATCATGATTTGAATCAAAATCACTGAACATAACAGATTGAATTAGAATTATGCAATAGAAAAAGCATGAACATTATTAACAACAAAATAACAATAATTTTAGTCAAATAAAGCTGACTGTGTATACACACAGCTCTTTGTTCAAGACAAGTTCATTTTCGGGAGCTGCCAACTTCAACCACAGTCTTGTGCTGCTGACCACTGAACAGTCCCAGAGGGGCAGTTGTAGTTTAAGTACCTTTATTGACCACAATAAGTGTTGCTGATGTAGATAGACAGTATGGTTGTCATCCAACACACAGGTCTTCCCAGGCTCCCGTGGGGGATTTTGCCATCAGATTCAAAGCAAACCTGTGTGACCATCCAGCGTCCAGTTTTCACCGGGCCTTCTGTTATGTGAGACTTGCTGCCCTATGCTGTGGACATTGACGTGTGGCAGATCCTATGGGTTGCACCAGCATGGGTTCTGATGGGGTGGGCATTCTCATGGTGTATAGCCAAGTCGTTAGCACATCGCAGTGGGGAAGAAATCCGCCATGTACGGACATTTGTCTGGGAGCTCAGAAACACTGAAACCCAAGAAGCCTCTCAAATCCCCCCAACCGCCTGCCTCGGGAGTATTAATATCGCACACCCCATATACACACACTCCCGTTTAACTACCGATTACCAATAACCCTAAGTAAAAGGTTTTTACGATGTTGTGATGAGTGCTTAAAAAAAGGGTGGGATTGCACGCCATATCACTGCATCATGAAAGGTAAAAAAGGCATCTGTTCACGCTTTGCACGATGCATGCATACTGTATTATTAAGGCGAGACACTGCGAGCGGAAAGAGTTACATTTTTTTACCTAGAGGTATCACCATGTTTGGAATAATTTGCACATTTGGGAATTTCTAACTTGTAAATTTGCATCTCTTTAAAAAAACTAAAATCTAGATATTGGATAAAGCCAAAGTTGAAATCTTTATTTAATTTATTTCTGGTCTTTCACCTGCATTTTAGGCATGTTTTAAAAAAAAATTATTAACAACAAATGAACAAATCCTTCTGTATTAACCTTCAGAATAGTGCTAAGAATGATTATGGAAAGTTCATTTGACGTAAGTGTGGATTTTTGGTTGAGAGTATCCACATCAACTAATGTCCGTTTAAGATGGTTGTATAGGCGAAATATACAAACGCAAAACAGACAAGCATTAGTCAAATAAACGCCTAAATGATGCAACCTTTGATTTATACTAGTATGAAAGAAGACATGTTATGGAAGCAAACAAGACAAAAATCTCAAAATTGACCAGTGATTGAAGAAAAAAAAAGTTTTTAGCTGCAGTGTCTCGCCATAAAAGGGAAAAAACACACTCTGGTGCGTTCACAGGGTTCATGTTAAAGTTGGGGTCAAGACTGGGGCTGTGATAAGGGTGTGTGTGTGTATGTGTTCACTTTAATGACATCATGTAAATGAACACCCCACACCATCCCCTGACCATGTGAATGCACGAGCCTCCTTGAAGGTGAGGTCATGATGATCTGTAGATCCTTGTCATGGAGGGGGGGGGAGGGAGGGGTTCGGCAGCTAAATACAGAGTTAGGGTGGGCGGAATGCTGGCTATGCACACCCCACTAATACTATATATACTATGTTTGGTTCCCCCACCGTCACCTATTTTACTCTAGTGCACCCGCTTACAACAGCTACTGTGTTGTGTGTGCATTGTTCTGCGAGCTTGCTGGTTGCTTAACTACGCTGCAGGTTGTGTATTTTTGATGCACTGTGGCACAAAACATTTATGAATGCAACATAATAAAATCCGAGAACAGTATTGGCAATAAACATGAGTCACAGCTGTCGGTGAGCACCGTTTTTTTTTTATGGCCTCTGGGGCTATGAACAGAGGCTACAACATACAGTGGCTGTGGATGCTATAAATCCAGCACTGTGTTGATAGCTGTAATCTGTGATGTGTGTGCAGCAGTGGTGTCATAGAAACAACTCACGAAACAAAAGCAGTGAGGTAAAAAAGGGGAGCAAAGAAAAGCAAGAAAAGTGTTACAGAGAAAGTTTTTTTGTTAGGGACACTAGGGACGCCCTAGTGTAGTGGTTAATGCCAAACACATACAGGTACAGTCCTCGTCGAAGCACACCCAGGTTTGAATCCAGCCCGGGTCGTTCTCTGCATGTTATTTCCCCTTCTACCATATCTGTCTCTATACACACTATCAAAATATGTGAAAAAAAATGAAAACAATCCGTTATCATGCCTCCCTGTATTGCTTTTGGAAAAAAATACTTCATGAGTGTTTTGGAAAAGTACTAGAGATCGGCTCCCACAAAGATGGGGAAAGCCTGTGCTGAATTCCTGGCTGGTGAACGGTGGTAATCAGTCAGTGTGGGTGATGTCATGACAGGTTCATAGTTTATGCTCACACACATGTCCAGACAGAGCACCTGGTGTCAACACCTCACCACACACACACCTTCCCCCAACCTGACAAGAACATTTGATTTCCTCTACTCCACACTGTCACCAGTAGCCCAGATAAGAACACAGTTTCTCAAGATACTGCACAGCAACCAGATATGAAGATGTATTACATCAGCGGTGGAACTGTATATCTGTGTCATATTTGGCCAAACATATCTCAACAGCTATCGGACTGATTTGCCATGACATTTTGTACAGATATTCCTGATCCCCAGGTCAAGGTCAATACTAAACTTACTTTGTAGATCTCCTGACTTTTTATGTAACAATGAGGTTTCACATTTGTGGTTGTGAGTGAAATATTTAGACAACTGTTTAAAAAATATAGCACAGGTATTCAGGTCAATAAATACTAACTTGGGTGAACACTGACTTTGTCCTGATTCTCTAATATTACTAAGAAATAGAATTCCCATCCCTCTGGGAGCCATCATCTTATTGTGGTGGAGAGGTTTGTGTGTCCCTGTGAACCTGAGGGCTGTGTTCTCTGGAGCCTAGGGCTCCTGGTAGGGTCTTCTCAGGCAAAGGGGAGGTAGTCCAGGCATTATATAACCTGACCTCTCAAAAATTGCAACAGAAACCATTCCAACTGTTTTTGACTCATGAATATGTAATAAATAACATACTAAAAGTCTTAAGGAATCCAAGTGGTGGAAAGTTATTTTCTAAGGGGTTTCTTAACCATACCTTTATGTCAATTTTCAGCTTCCTAAAGTACTGTTTTATGGTAGAGGGGATATGTGCAAAATTGTTAACCTTTTCAGAAAAGCTTGAAACTTGGTACACTTATACAGTTTGGGGCTCTGAACATGTTCAGATATTAAGCTATTGCAAAATCGAATCATGGTTGCCATGGCGACCATTTTGCTTTCCGCCATAGCCTAATTATGCATTTTTCATCATAACTCCTGAACCAAACATAATAACACATAACTAGTGATGTCTAACCCTATATTTTCATGGTCAGGGATTACTATGATACCACATACAACATCAGAAACAGTTAAGGTAAAAAAGTTCTTAATCTTTGAACACAAATCTGTTCCTTCAGTTATTTCCAACTTCTTTGTGCCTTGTATCTTTCTTTGCATTAAGAACTTTTTAAGGTCTATTTTCATTTTTATTTTTAGAAACAATACAGAAAGCAGGATCTTGGTGGTTACAATGATTAAAACAGGATGATGCTGCTCGTCAGCTTCATTGTGGTATCACTCGGCTGGTTGGTCAATTGGCCAGGTTTCTGAAAAACTGGTCAGACCTGGCTGGCCGTGTCAACCTGAAGACTTATGTCAAAGCCTTTAGAAGTTGTTGTCCTCAAAGGGAAATTCTTTTTCACAAAAATGTACTTTATGGGAAGAGATAATTTAAACCTGTTTGTTTCTGTTTATAAGAATGTAGAAGAACTACAAAAGGTACCCAACCTGTTTTTTCATGGGGTCCAAATATTTTTCACAACCACACCCAGACACAAGTAGCTTTTCTACTGCTTTTTAAATGGCCTTAAGTGTAAACACCCAACTTTGAATAGATATTGACATAAATATCTAAAAATCTAAAAAATAAAGGTTATCTAGGTAGGTTCTTGGCTTCCAAAGACCATGGGCCCCCAAGTGGCTGGGCCCTAGAAAGCTTTCACACTTTCTACCCCTTATGGGCGGCCCTGTCTGCACATACTGTAGATGTGAGCTGATTTTGTGTAGAGATTATGCCCTGATACTGCCATGAAAGGAAGCATTTCTGATATTGTTTCAAGGTGAAGTTCCCAATTCTCAGAAACTTGCAAAATATGTCTACCAATGGATTTTAAGGATTCAGTTTTGCATTTGAGAAGTCATCTTATTCTGAGAATCACATCAGAATGGCAAGCCTTCTCTGCAGACATCGTCTATCAGCTTTGCATAGATTGCAGCAATTTAATTGACACCAGAGTTTTATAAACGATCTCCAGCAGGTATCATCTGCTGATGACATCTCTTCATCATAGTATTTTGGATCTCCTTGCAGCTAATGGGGAGTTACAACAAGTGCATCAGGCAGAATCAGGCAATTAAGGACTCTTTCAATGCAAATCCCATCCAAACATCTTCCCTGTCATAATGTGCACAACGGCTGCATAGAAAATCATTATCACTTCCTCTTCCCAGCATCAACCATAACATGCACAATGGACCCCAACAACTAATATCAGTGTGGAAGCCCCCAAGTCACTAACCTCTGGCTCAGCTGCTTTCATAAGAAAATGCCTTCCACCAGTGGTAGATAAAATTTGATGATTGGGGTGGAATTGTGGCAGTGGGCATGTTCACATAGGAACTTACATGCGGAGTAGATGCATGTAGGGTCACTACGTCTCATATCAACCAATGGTGTACTGTAAACACAAAGGATGTTTACCCCGGGTGATTGCCATGCTGTGCAAATTGCATCATACTAGACCATGCTGGCCTTTGTGAGACAAACAGGATGGCAGTTTTCCATATGAGTTCCAGGTCTGCTGTCGGGTCATATGGTTCTGATCTCTCTCTCTCTAACTAATAAAGGCAAAAATTACCCAAAAATAACTTGACATTGTTATCTTGAAAACGTTTAATACATTTATGGCAAGAAAATTAAATCAAATCAATGTTATTACTTCATAGTTAATCATTTATTTGCACATGCATTGTACCATATCTCTTGTTAAACAAAGTTGTCGGTTGATATGGACAGTAATGAACGATTTGTGTGGATATCAGAAAAGAATGTATGTATAAATAAAAAAAAATTAACATTGGATTCACCCTTAACTATTGACCTTAACTGTTTCTGATGTTGTATGTGGTATCATAGTAATCCCTGACCATGAAAACATAGGGTTAGACATCACTAGTTATGTGTTATTATGTTTGGTTCAGGAGTTATGATGAAAAATGCATAATTAGGCTATGGCGAAAAGTAAAATGGTCTCCATGGTAACCATGATTACATTTTGCAATGGCTTAATATCTGAAAATGTTCAGAGCCCCAAACTGTATAAGTGTACCAAGTTTCAAGCTTTTCTGAAAAGGTTAACAATTTTGCACATATCCCCTCTACCATAAAACAGTACTTTAGGAAGCCAAAAATTGACATAAAGGTATGGTTAAGAAACCCCTTAGAAAATAACTTTCCACCACTTGGATTCCTTAAGACTTTTAGTATGTTATTAATTACATATTCATGAGTCAAAAACAGTTGAAATGGTTTCTGTTGCAATTTTTGAGAGGTCCACCCATATTTTCTCACAAAATGCCTGTACTAAGGGACCTGTCTAAAAGTGGTTCAAGAAGACCTAAAGCACAATCGAGGAAGAAGAAACATGACCCCGGAGAAGCCAGGCCCAGAAGGGGGGCCTGTCTGTGAGTGCCTGGTGGCCGGCCTCCGCCAGGGCTGCGCTTTATCACCAATCCTGTTTGTGATATTCATGGACAGGATATCGAGGTGTAGTCGTGGTGGGGAGGGGTTGCTGTTCGGTGGGCTGAGGATCTCACTGCTTTTTGCAGATGATGTGGACCATCGGTCTGTGACCTTCAGCTCTCACTGGATCGGTTCACAGCTTAGTGTGAAGCAGTTGGGATGAGGATCAGCACCTCTAAATCTGAGGCCATGGTTCTCAGCAGGCCCCCCTTCTGGGCCTGGCATTCATGAGGAACTTGGGGCAGAGCCACTTCTCATTTGCCTCTAAAGGAGCCAGTTAAGATGGTTTATGCAACTGGTAAGGATTACCCCTTTGATGCAGGAGCATCCAGCTTGGGAGAGGCCTCTGGGAGGAAGACCCAGGACTAGGTGGAGAGATTATATCTCCACACTGTCCTGGGAACACCTAAGGATCCCCAGTCAGAGCTGGTTGATGTGGCACGGGAAAGAGAAGTTTGGGGTCCCCTGCTCGATCTGCTGCCCCCACAACCCGACTCCCGTTAGGCGGTTGAAGATGAGAGAGATGAGATTCCTCTGTCAATACGCTAGCATTGTCAGTGTAAGAATGTCAGTATGCTGATATAAACATTTACCTCAAAGGGTGCTTTGGTACAGCTTCACAAGGCCACAAGGGGGTCATCCCAATGTTCCCAGGGCATCATCTATGTCTATGCCATTATATGGCACCAATTGGATGTTTTTTTGAGCAAAGATGCTGGTAAACATTATACCAGCTTAACATCAGCATGTTAGCATTGTCATGGTGAGTATGTTATAACGCTGAAAGCATGGGAAAACAAGTCCTGTTAGTGTGCTTAGCATGCTTACAACCAACCTTTCTTCTTCAGCCAAGTGTTGCTTGACATATTCAAAATGATCAAACATGTAAAAGTGGTTCTAATAGGTGTAGACTTCTAATAACACTGGCATAGTGTAATTTAAGATATTGGTGTCTGAACCAAACTGCTGTCCCAATAATATTATCTACAATGTCAAACCTATGAAATGTACACTCAAGTCTAGAGTGACAAAAAGGAGTGATTTTGAAGGCGTTTCCTTGCTTGTTTCATCACAGAGGTCAGCTCCTGTGTGTCAGCTGCTAAGTCATCAGACCGTCCGTCGACTTGGATTGGTTTTACTTTATTTCCAGCGTTGTTCACGTCAAAGAAAATATGTCTGTCTCCCACACATCCTCTGCATTTTTTTCCCATAATCCCATGAGGCACAGCTGAGACCGCCGGCATATTCCCCTCCCTGCAGGATGTTAAGTGTGGTCCCCGGTAGAAAAATAAACCCTTTGCTTTTTTCAACATGGGAGGCAAGCATCACTCCGTCATGGAATCCCCGGGCAGACAGAATTGTCTTTTTTTCTTGTTTTGTTTGAATTCAAACACTTTTGTTCCATATATCTATTTCAGATTCTGGGCTTGCGAAAGAGTAAAAAGCAACCACAATGTCCCAAAAAAAGAAAGGGCGCTTGTGTTGGTGAGATGCATCATGGGCTTGTCAAAAAACAGGGATCCCTCGCCCCCCTTCAGAAGAAGACATACTTTACACAGACACACCAACACACACACACACACACACACAAACCCACACATACACACACACAGAGTAGCTGCCCGGCTTGTGGGGGGAGACATTTAGTCCTTCAAAAGCAGCATTGTGTGAAGGTCAGGAGAGCCTGTGGAACAGAGATCTATGGTTGTGACATTCTCCATTCTGTGAGAAAGGCTTGGGCAGTCGGCTCCTGTTACATAGGCACCAGAGGAGAGCTGGATAAGAGGCAAGGAGTGTATTAGCGATGTTGCATTTGTGTGTGTGTGTGTGTGTGTGTGTGTGTGTGTGTGTGTGTGTGTGTGTGTGTGTGTGTGCGCGCGCGCGTCTGTATGCGTGTGTGTTTGTGCACACGTCTGTATGCGTGTGTGTGTGCAAGTCTGAATGCGTGTGTGCACGTCTGTATGCGTGTGTGCGACAGTGACTACCGAGATTCTGATCTTATTATGACTGTCTGCCTTTCAGACGGATTAGATGATCAGAGTGAGTAAGACCCAGGGGGTATCAGTGATGTCTTTCTACAAAGGACATCTTCACAAAAAGGCCCACACACACACACACACACACACACACACACGCCATCACACTTTTCAGCGTGAGACTGGTTCTATTAGATATTAAAGGTGGAGTCAGCGATTCTGAAGAACGCTTGATGTCAAGATCCCGGAAAATGCAGTGCTAATATATAGCCTAGTCTCTGTAAAAGGCCTAGGCTCCAACTTATGAGGGAACTTTCAGCTTCAGAAACAGTGGTATGAGCTTAACCTGGCGATGCTATCAGTTCTGCTATCGTACAAAACAAAATAATAGAAAAACATCAGAAGGGTCATTAGGCCAGCATGTGCCCAAGACGGCTGACAACACATACACAATAAAAAAAAGTGTTTTTGCTTGCAGTGCCTTGCCCCTTAATCTGGGAAATAAATTGCTGAAACCATTGTTTCAGGGAACTGAAACCACAGGGAGGGCAATAATGTACAAATATGTTACAAACCACAAACCTGCCCTTTTCACTTTTGTTTCCTCTGAATCTTCCTCTTTTCTGTTTCTTTGCCCCGGTCACTCCTCCTTTCCACACTCTGTAGTACACACTGCACTTTCTAGTAAGTTACCTTCAGTATTATGTCCAGGATAGAAGCAGGTCCACTGTATAATATTTCACAAGGAATGCTTCAGGAATGTGTTGCGCGAATGGCATGGGGTGTACAGAAATCTCGTTTCCTGAGTTGCAGTTTTGCTTCTCTTTTATTTTCCAGTGAGTTGTAATTTGATATTTTAGTACACAACTGTACATGCTCACTTGGCATGAAAAATTAAAACACACACAATCAGGGTTTTGGAAACTAATTTTTTTTTTTTTTAACCTTTATTAATACAGGTAAATCCCATTGAGTACGAAGACTCTTTTGCAAGGGAGACCTGTTCCCATTTACGCGTTACCATTCACACACACATTCATACACCGATAGCAGGCTAACTATCTACATTCACACCAGGCAAGGTGGGTGAAGTGTCTTGCCCAAGGACACAACAACCATGACACAGGTGGCAGGGCGGGGATCGAACCTCCAACCCTTTGATCATCGGCCGACCAACTCTACCAACTGAGCCACAGTCACCTAACACTGTCTACGCAGAAAATAAGCCAACTGTAATACCCTGTTGAATGTTAAGACACTGTAAATTCCTGACATTCTTCTTTTTTTCCATACCAGTGAGTGTCATGAATGGGGAATATTCATTAGGACTTCAACAGAACTGGTCTGGGCTAATGCTAATGCTACCCTATTTAAAAAAAGACATTTAACAGCAGCCACCCTAAATTGATGTTTTGCCATTCAGGAGTGTCACCACCCACTGCCAATGGGCAGCGATGCTTCCTGTATAGGTGTGTCTGCATGGTTAATGTGTTCACAATACTTGAATCACTGGGCCATCCTGCTCCGGCTTAACCCAACCCTAAACTGTAAACTGGCAGAGTGTATGGAGGGAGGATGGTTTTTATCTAGTTATATACTAACCGTTAGAGCCCAGACCAGTTCTGTTGAAGTCCTAATGAATATTCCCCATTCATGAGACTCACTGGTATGAAAAGAAATAAGAATGGCAGGAATTTACAGTGTCTTAACATTCAACAGGGTATTACAGTTGGCTTATTTTCTGCATAGACAGTGTTAGGTGACTGGTAATTGGAGCACTTCCAAAGCTTGAATGGGCACGAAGTTCTGCCGGTTGAATCATCATTACAAAAGATGAAGAACTACATAACAAAATGTCTTTGTATTTTTTGGTTCACGCCCCCAGGTATAAAGAAATATACGTTGAGAAATCAACACCTGACTTTCCTTTTTTTATCATTTACTATCACCAAGCTTAAAATTAACAAGCCATATATAATAGAAGGTATACATTTAGTAAGGTCAGTCTTAAGATTAAAACAATTATTTAAAGAAACTCAGAATGGCAAACCGGATGAGGGGAGCAGTCCCTCCTCCACCAATGTGTTTGCTACAGTCCAATCAGAGGGTGCTGCAATGCACAACAAATTCCCCTTTCTCATGCCAGATTAGTCACAAATTTGCCTTCATCAAAAAATTCTAGTTGCCATTATTTTAATTTTTTTTTCACAAATGATTGCCAACTCAATAAATGTTTCATCTGGTACCGGGAAAGTTTTAGATATCCCAGACGAGCCCCCAATTATGTTACGTCCTACGTTGGATTAAAGGGGGCAAAATAAAACCATATTAAAATGGAATAGTTATCAACAGGGGTTACAAATACCACCAAAAACAGTGGCCTTTGCTGGTTATATACGCTAGACAAGGAAAGCTTACAAGCAACCGTCAAAAATGTAAATGGGAGTGAAAATATGACCCTGGGTGCTTGTATTACCAAATACTTTTGACTATAATATGAATCTCTCTCTCACTTTCCCTGTTGTGTCTCAATGCCACTTCCTCAATTGTCACTGCGTTGCATCACCTGATGTAATGCAACGCAGTGAGTCACAAACCCTTTTTACCAGCAGCACCAAGGCCATGGTTCAAGCACTTCGACCTAATGAAAATTTCAGTGATGTCGTTTTGCAAAATGGCAAACATACCTGACACGCGTATGCAAGGACTCGGACTAACACGTTATGAAAACAATTTAGATAATCCCTGGATTGTTCTGTTAACTATTGAGAAGAATGCTGAAAGCGTTAAAAATGTCCCACCCCCCCCCCCCCCCCTCAAAGTGTCAGTAAATGCATTGGAACGTCTTGTGTTTACAGCATATTGTTCTTTCTCTTCATTTGCCAGGTGTTCCAGTGAGAGAACAAACTTCAATAAAGTCCTACATGACCACAACATGCTCTTCACCTGGCCGTGTGCTAACAGTGATCAAAGGATTTACAGCCGCTGACTATAAAAAAGGTTTTCTGAGGGCAAGGGAAACATTCCAATATGTGATATGTTTGCTTTAAAAAAAAAAGGATGTTTGAAGTAACCTTAGTGCTCCTGCCTAGTCATACATTTACTATAGCTGGCTGTCAGAGTCAGGGTCTGCAAACACTGGGGCCGGAGACTGGCTTTGTAGAACCGTAACATCTCTGTGAGTCAGTCCCTTGTGTAAATGATGTTTCATTCAGGTCTTACCTGCTGTACACAGGTAGAAGAAGGTGGCCCCGGGCTACACTTAGCACACTTCACTGCGCCTCTCCGTTTCCTCCACGCCTCATTGAACACATTCCGATGTTCACCTGTCACAACCTGCAGATCCACTGTGAGAGAGACACTGTGCCAGAGTGCATGGTTGAGCTGTTTGCATAGGGGTGATCTATTGTTCCATTGAAACTAAAATAATAAGACACTGCCACTCATAAATCCTACCAGCACTGTTTGAAATCAAGAACACTTTGTGATCACGCCTCCATTTTTTGACTCTCATCCAGGGCAGAACGTGAAGGAAAGTTACAACTTGTTTCTTTTTGTTTTTCAGGACTATCATTTATGATAACGCTGTACTCACAGAGAGGCAACATGGTGAGATTGGATAAAGCAGAAGTCAGATTGGGACAAAAAAAAAAAAAGATACTACTACACATGTTGTAAACAAACCCTTGTGTAAATCAAATTTATTTGGATGAGAAAACTAAATACAGTAAAGGTATGACCCTAGTGTCGTAAACATCTGCCAGCCCTGGTTGTGTCCACTCACGGATTACCTTTGCAATGAGGGATTATGGGTGACATTAGGGGTTTGCTCGCTTTCGACTGTACCTTCACATGAAGTGGTTTGGATAATCTGAAGATGAAATTTCGCACCCACCGCTTTCTCTGTTTTGCCTCATTGTATCAATCTTTAACGATGTCGCCCCATTTCAATATGTCACCAATAACTTTAACCTATTTATTTTATTTAAATGTATCTGTTTTCTAGGATCTCATCCTGTCAGGGAGTCCAGAAAGCATCGTACAATAAATCAAATAAATTATAAATAGATAGGTGGATGACACAAATGACAAAAAGTCATATCTCTACTATTTAAATGGTACATTTCAAATTAAAGCTATAGACAGTCTTGACTCGATAAGCAACATTGGTTCTATACTGACAATGCTTAGCTTCCATTAAACATGTTGGCCTATTGGTCAGCCTTGATCTTCGGTTGGAGTGTGAATGCACACCATTTACCGTTGCTGCATAAAATTCCAGGTTTAAAAAAGCCCTGTGGCCCGGCCGTCTCCTAACATAAGAATGTTACATTAGGTGAGTCAATCTAGGGAAAAAAAGGGCTTAACCCCAAAAAAATTGATACAAAAGGTTTTTCAATGGATTCCAGTAGTATTTGGTGTGCTGAATAACATACTAAAAGTCTACCAAAATCTACCCCCCAGAAAGCCCTCATTTCCAAGATGGCGGCCGAAATGGCGGCGGGGAGCTTGAAATGGCTATATCTCAAATTGAAAAAATGTTGCAAAGGAATTTTCAACTGATTTTGGTACCTCTGGACATGCTTACAAACATACTAAAAATCTAGGAAAATACACCTTCCGGAAAGGCTTCATTTTCAAGATGGCGTCCAAAATGGTGGCTGGCCAAGCTTAAAATGGCTATATATCTCAATAGAAAAATATTATTCAAATGATTTTTCACTTGATTCTGGTACCTGCAAATATGCTTATGACCATACTAACAATCTAGGAAAATATACCTCCCAGAAAGGCTTCATTTTCATAATGGTGTCCAAAATGGCGGCCGGGAGCGTAGAATGGCTATATCTCAAATGGAAAATGTTACAAAAGAATGTTTCAACTGATTCTGGTACCTCTATACATTAAGAAAGTGCGACAAATCTAGGTAAATATAACTGCTAGAAAGGCGTCATTTTCAAAATGACTGCCTGATGGTATAGGGGAGGGCTGGGCGATTAATTGAAATTCAATTTCGATTACGATTTTGGCGTCCCTCGATCATGAAAACAAGATAATCGTAATAAATTGATTATTGTGTCGCACGCCGTGTCTTGTGTGGTAAATGCAGCGAACCCTTCTGTGCCCCCACCCAAACACTTTCGCTTTCAGCGATTGCAATGCAATGGTTTATTCAGCATAAAGTTAAAGTACTCGCCCAAGACTGATGTTAAATCGAAACACAAAAGCCTTGCGTGAGCGAAGTAGCGAGTTGCCAGTTGAAACTCCGTGACGGTGGGTAACGGTGTCATTCACAGTGACACCTCGCCAGTGTGAGCCGCCGCACAGAAAAGCCCTGTGGCTTTACGGCTAAAATGAACCGGGGATATCCTGCCCGTTAACGTTGTTGATGTGGAAGGCTTCAGCTCAGATCTTGTCATCGAGACGACATTGATGAGGTCATTGAAGACGCATGGAAGTGGAATGACTGACAATCAGAGAGCCCTTTGGACCATGTCAAAGTGCATAACATCACAGTACAACACCGCAATGCAGGAGTTCACAAACCAGACATACACAACATCAGAACAGCACAAGGACTCAACAGAGGCAAGGATGAAAAGGGATGCTGCTGACCTGGAGAAGATCACTTCAAAACTTGCTATATGGTCACCTTTCTCTCCAGACTCTTCTTTAAGGAATGTTGTTACAGGTGTTGTTGCTGAGGACGGAGTGAACGTGCATGATTATGACTCTGTTGGACGCAATATCATGCACAAAATGATTGGACAGCCTGCATTCACGTTCTCATTTAGTAGAAAGGATAAAGCCATAACCCTTGGACAAAAATCGTCTATCAAGGTTGCTCCTGATCGAACAATTGATTTTGCACTTCTTTTTCAACGTTTCCTGATTGTCTCCCAAACTGGAGAGCTATCATTGGAGGAGGTTATGCGTTACGAACTCAGTCCTTTCCCTCCTGCCCTCTTTGAAGCTGGAAACATATTCCGCAAGGCTGATAAACCACAACTTGCGCACGCAATCTGTGATCATGCAAGTGATTCTGTACCAGAAACAGATCATTATGTTCTTGATGGAGGTTCACTCCTTCACCGAATACCATGGAAGCACGGACAAAGCTATAGTAAAATTGTGCAGTCATATCCAGACTTCACCATCCAACATTATGGCTCAGCTACAACCATTGTGTTCGATGGCTATGGGGATGGGCCATCCATTAAAGACAACACACATCAAAGAAGAGGAAACAATATTCATCCCATTGTCAACTTCACTGCTGAGACAGAGTTCTCAGGTAAGAAGGAGGAGTTCATGTCAAGAGATCTGAATAAACAAAGGCTGATCCAAATGATAAGCGATGAACTGAAAGAAAGGGGTTGCACTGAGGTCAATTCAATTGGAGATGCTGATGTAGACATCGTAAGGGCCGCAGTGGAATCATCTCTTCTTCACACCACTACGCTGATTGGAGAAGATACAGATCTCCTTGTCTTACTACTTCACTATGCACAGAGAGATAGTAAGGGCGTATATTTCAGATCAGACAAGTCAAAAGCTGATGGCAGTTTTAAAGTGTATGCCGTAAACCATTTAAAAGAAGTACTTGGACATGATGTGTGTTCTCAGTTGATGTTCATCCATGCTCTCACTGGCTGTGACACAACTTCTCGGATCTTCGGGGTTTGCAAAAAGACTGCTTTCCAGAAGCTTGTAAAAGGGGATCCCGTCCTTCGATCTTGTGCCAATGCATTCATTGTCCCAAACCAGACCACAGAGGTGATTGATGACCTTGGGTGCCAAGTAATGACTGTCCTCTTTGGTGGAAAGTGCACAGATTCCCTTGCAGCAATGCGATATAACATTTTCAGCAAGAAGGTTGTCTCAGCTTCATCAACTGTAACGCCTGAACGTCTGCCACCAACTGAATAGTAGAGCGTACTACCAGGTCATGGTCTGGATGGGAACAGAAGATGGTATGGATGCCCTGAACTGGGGGTGGAGCCTGCAGGACAATAGATTTGTCCCACTCATGTCAACAACGAATGTTGCTCCAGACAGTCTCTTGAAGGTCATTCATTGTAACTGTACCACTGCCTGCAAGACACTCCGCTGTTCTTGCAGAAAATATGGACTACCTTGTACTACTGTCTGTGGACCATGTCAACTTAAGGAATGTGACAATCCACTTAACAAGTTTCTTCCAGAGGAGCCCGAAGATGATGATGAATAAAGACCACAATAAGTGTGGCATTTATGTTATTCAACAACAACACCACCTTTCTAGTTTGAATAGTAACCAATTTGAACCATTTAACCAATGTAAGCTTACAGGCAGTCATTTTGAAAATGATGCCTTTCTATCAGTTATATTTACCTAGATTTGTCGCACTTTATTAATGTATAGAGGTACCAGAATCAGTTGACATTCTTTTGTAACATTTTCCATTTGAGATATAGCCATTCTACGCTCCCGGCCGCCATTTTGGACGCCATTATGAAAATGAAGCCTTTCTGGGAGGTATATTTTCCTAGATTGTTAGTATGTTCATAAGCATATTTGCAGGTACCAGAATCAAGTTAAAAATCATTCGAATAATCTTTTTCTATTGAGATATATAGCCATTTTAAGCTTGGCCGGCCACCATTTTGGACGCCATCTTGAAAATTAAGCCTTTCCGGAAGGTGTATTTTCCTAGATTTTTAGTATGTTTGTAAGCATGTCCAGAGGTACCAAAATCAGTTGAAAATTCCTTTGCAACATTTTTTCAATTTGAGATATAGCCATTTCAAGCTCCCTGCCGCCATTTCGGCCGCCATCTTGGAAATGAGGGCTTTCTGGGGGGTAGATTTTGGTAGACTTTTAGTATGTTATTCAGCACACCAAATACTACTGGAATCCATTGAAAAACCTTTTGTATCAATTTTTTTGGGGTTAAGCCCTTTTTTTTCCTAGATTGACTCACCTACATAGTAATGCTGCTTAGTAATGCTTGGTATGCCAGCAGTGCGTTGGCTGAGGGACGAACATGCTTTACAATATAGTAAGGACGAATTTACACCCATCCCATGGAAACAAGGCAACAGCCAATTCCCCTTTAACGGGGAGCTCAGCCCTGAGAAATGAAACGCCTGTTTTGCTTTTGCTTAGATAACCGAGAATGCCAAAAACAACCAGGAAGTGTGTTTTCTGACGCCTACTGTTTGTGTAAAAATACTGACGTGTAACTGAAATAGCAGCTTCCAACCGCTTGTGCCGATACCCAAGGGGTTTGTGGGAAAGTGCTACCACCGCCATACTGATGGCTCACCATTGTGGCATTGTGTGTGTCTGTGCGTGTGTGTGTGTGTGTGTGTGTGCGTGTGTGTGTGTGTGTGTGTGTGTGTGTGTGTGTGCGCGCGCGTGTGTGCGTGTATCCGTGTGCGCATTGTGCCTGCGGTCAAATGCCCGGGCAGAGCTCATTTTTCTTCCATTTCTTCATTTGAAGGTCAAGAGTTCTGCCGTAAAAAAACACAAAGACTTTTTACAATGACTAGAGACGCAGAGCTGGTTGAAAGCCTCCTGCGCTTCGCCCCCTTAAACGCTTTTATCCTCACAACAATCACACTTCCTTTAACTTCAAACACTTTGTTATTTCAGCCTGTGTGTGTTTACGGAGGTAAAGTGAACATCCAGTGTTGTCTGTATGGGGAGCTACTAGTGAGGCCCCATCCTCTTCAGTTGCTCTCTAACTATGAGCTCAAAATGATCTATTTTTTTTTTCTTTGGCATTTTTATGCTTTTTATAGTGTAGAGACAGAGTTGAAAATGGGGCAGAGAGGGGAGTGACATGCAGAGAACGACCGCGGGCTGGAATCGAACCCGGGTCCACTGCTGGCCGAGGCCCATGGGGGGGGGGGAGGGCCCTACCAACTGAGCTAAGGTGCCCCCTCTCAAAACGATCTTTAAACATTCTTCTCTTTTCTTTTCTCTAGCTCTAAATGATCATACAGCGCGGGCCACCAGCATTTCCATGGCATCAGAGCAGCAGTGAGCTCACTGGGCCTCCCTCTGCCTGACGTCTCTCTGCTTGGCACTGCGTTCTGTCTCTCTGTCCTTCTTTGTTTCTCTCTACTTGTCAGTTCTGTTTTGAGGCGGCACAGGAACTGGTCGGGGAGGAATGCAGCGTGACACAGAAGGAGCACCCACGCGGACACCAACACACAATTGTGCAGTGAGAATAAAGGTGTCGTAGAGAGGGAGATACGTGTCAATGAGCTGTTAGGATTTCCTGGCAGAGGCCCCATTCAAGTGCATTGAAGAGTGAAAAAAAAAAACACATTTGTAGTGGGTGCCCAAACTGTATGAATAAAGCAAAGGCTTTAATGTTACCATGATGGCTATATTAAAAGGAAGGAAGTGGTTTGCGTGTTGCCCAGCTGTCATTTTTCTGAAGAAAAAAAAAAATGGCACACGGTGAGTGACACATTCATTCAGTTATTAATATTTTTAAGTGTGTGGGCGTGTGTGTGTGTGTGTGTGATGTTCTTATTAGTTCCTGCTGTGATTGTGCCCCTATGTGGAAACAATGGCATTGATTCCAGGAGGTTCCAAGGAGTCCTGAGGTTCCATGTATGTGTGAAACAGAAACTCTTGTGTCATGCGGTGAGAATGTAGTGTCCACCCCTGTGTCTCTCACTTCATCATCTCCTCACACCAGGCTGCATAATCTGTGTACATGTCTGAATATTATTAACAAGAAAGGGGAGAGTGTGGTCACATAGTGAAGTCACGAGTGGAAAAACTAAACGTGGAACATGGAGAGGGACACTGGACCTTTTTTCTTTCTTTCTTTCGCCTTGCAGTGAACCACAGAAACTGCCGCAAATGAAGGGCTTCGGGGGCCAATCCTGGCAAATGATTAACCAGCCAGAAGCCGTTATGACTTGTTCCATATATCTACTGCCGAGGTGTGGAAACCAACAACTGTAGCAACTGCTGTGGACAACCAACCATTTTCTCTCAAGTCTCCGACCACAATATAAGCCCTGACCTATATTATGCAAAGGCCTTTCCATGGCAACGACTCCAATGTTTCCAAAAAGGTAGAGCATGCGCATCCACATCTAGGGGAAGGGTCAAAAATTCAAGACGCAGAATCTGCATTTCGAAGTTCTGAGCACACTCCCTGTGAAAAAAACCTGCCATCTCCCCTGCAAACAAATACGTGTGTACATACTGGAGGGACTCCTAGTGTGCACCCTTATTCAGGGTTGGGACAGGGAAAGATTCCAGTGTGTTAGCAGGGGAAATGAAAGAAGCTGGGTCAGCGAGCCGTCAGCAAAAAGCAGTCATTGACGCCTGCGATCGCCACAACACAGACTTCTAGGGAAAAGTGACAAACCATCATGAGATGATTTCCAACAATACTTTTACTGTGTGTGTGTGTGTGTGTGTGTGTGTGTGTGTGTGTGTGTGTGTGTGTGTGTGTGTGTGTGTGTGTGTGTGTGCGTGTGTGTGTGTGTGTGTGTGTGTGTGTGTGTGTGTGTGTGTGTGTGTGTGTGTGTGTGTGTGTGTGTGTGTCTGTGTGTGTGTGTCTGTGTGTGTGTGTGTGTGTGTGCATAGGAGAAGGTAACACTGTGTAGTAACACAAACTTAATGCTCGGACATTAGTTTAACCATCCACATCCTCTTCTCTCCCCCACCCAGGTTCCTTCTTTTGGTTTATTTTTAGGTCATTTAAATCATCGTTTGTGTGTGTGCGCTTGCATACGTGCGTGCGTGCATGCATGTATGTGGTTGTGTGTGTGCGCTTGATGTTACTTTAGGCTACAAACACCCACTTCTAAAGAAAGCCTCTTGAAATAGCACTAGACAGCTGGAATAAAATGCAGCTATGTTGGTGAGGGCAATGGAAAAAAAGAAAAAGAAAAACAAAGAACAATCATTGTGTTTATGCAAGACGGGCCTTTTCTTGGGTGTGTAGGGTGAGCAGTATGTTGTCAGTGTGTGTGTGTGTGTGTGTGTGTGTGTGTGTGTGTGTGTGTGTGTGTGTGTGTGTGTGTGTGTGTGTGTGTGTGTGTGTGTGTGCGTGTGCGTGTGTGTGTGTGTATTTGTTTCCGTTTGTGGTGCTTATGACAGTGCAGTAATCAGCCAGGAGGAAAAGCCTGTCGGAGTGCAGACAGCGTATCTCCCCTCAGCTTCAGGATCCACCCGTTTGCTCACAAAAATAAACACACACACACACACACACACACACACACACACACATGGCCCCATTTGACAGACTGGAGACAACAATATGCACTGTAGTGTTTAGGGTTTGGATTACAGAAGCATTTAAAAAGAAATCCCAGGAAGAAAACAAATAAAGGTTTTTTTCAACAAATGGATTGGGCAAGCAAGACACAAAGCGCAGCACTGTTTACTATACGGCGTAAAATAGACACAATGGTTCTTGACAGCTGGGGTTATTTTTACCGACTGTGTAAGCAAAACCTTGATATCAAGATAGGAGAGTGGAAAACTGTGTCAGGGAGGACAAAGTGGAGAAAAGTGCAGGGCGGGTGTTTGGGAGCGCAGAGATAAATGTTAGAAAAACAAAAAACAAAACAGTATTGCCTCAGCATTAATGTCACGTTGTACTAGGGATTGTTTTCTCTCTAGGCTAAAGGCTCAATCTTCATTTTTTCTTCTTACCACATTGCTTGTACCTATTTTTAATTAGGAATTTTAAAATACAAAATCTTTGTCTAGTTTGATGGTTAAGGATAACATAGAAAAAAGCAGGGTTTACTATAATCAGCCGCAATACTGTCACAGACCGTGTTTTCAGTTTGAATGAAACTGCCTTAACATGAACAAGCTCCATATCGTCACGTCATTTCGATCATTTTCCAACTTACGTTCAATATCACGACACCCCTTCTCATGAATATTGCATTTTAGAGTAGACATATCTATTTTTTGATACGATTATGATATTATCACATTCTGCAGACCTGACAACAATCAGGCAGGGAGATTTGAGAGCAGTTTTCCCGCAATTCCCCCTTTGCGCGTGCTCTTTGGAACGTGCGCTATTTTTTTTCTCTTATTTGCACCGGTTTAGCGGCTGCAAAAGCGGTGCAATCCTTTAGCGGATGTGGCCCTTAGTCTGTTCACGGTTCAATGCTGCACATGTAGTACACAATGTTTTTTTTTGTTGAAAACAAAACAAGGTTGAGCAGAGCAGTGAGAATAAACCTGTTAAGGTATAATAATTCACAATGCAGTAGGCTAAGTCATTTGATCTATTGTTCATATAGATTGGTGCAGTTAAAAATATATAAAAATATTCACATTAAACATAATTGAACTTTTCAAAATATTCCCTGACTGACACTCGGACCATTGTATTGCATTTTTTTTGTTAAACAAAACACAAAAAGTCATCTCTGTGTCACAACTTGGGAAAATTTAGCTGTTGAGGAAATTCACACTCCTACGTTGACTCACACGCAGCGATAATGACGCATGCAACAACAAAAAAAAAAAAAAGGCAAGACAAAGAAAATATTATCGCTGAACATTCGCAAAATAGAAAATGACAAGAGATAGACAGCGCTGGAAATACGGTGTGGGAGCTCCTGAAGATGGCTGACTAACCTTGAGCAGGAAAAAAACCTCTAACCTCATCCCATAACTGTCTACTACTGTAAAGCCTGCCGCTGTGACACACTGGCACACTAAACATCTCTCTCAGCATTACAAAGAGAGACACATCTGCAATCAATTACTCCCGCCCGCCCAGCTATAGAATCCAATAATGACTGCAAAACGCAACAGCAATTTTCTTTTATGGTGTTGTTTTCCCCTCACGCTTGGCATCGCTTTCAGTTACTATAGAAATGGACAATAAAGGCTGGCACTGGCTCTTAGATGATGGGGTTTGATTCAGTGGTTGTGTTACAGTAGTGTGTGTGGGGGGGGGAGGCGAGAAAACTTCCATCATTACTAACCTCCCTGGACGCACCACTGCCGGTTTACCCCTTCCTGTTTTCTCTATATAAGGTACTATAATGAGATCCTGCACACGCACAGCACACACACACACACACACACACACACACACACACACACACACACACACACACACACACACACACAGGAGTGACAAAGGAATGTCAGTCCTGGACAGTAGCCAGTACCTACTCACTCCGCAGCAGCAGCCACCACTGTTTCAGACCTGAGGGAATGAAGTGAGTGAGTGTACACTGAACCAAGCTTCTCAAACAAAGAGTTGTGGTGTGGTGACGTCACTTCCTTGCAAGCCGCTGACTGTGTTTGATGTGGAGTGTCTGTTGGCTATAAACCCCACTGGGGATGGTGCTAGATCGGAAGAGAGTGGAGAGAGAGAGAGAGAGGAAAGAGGGGCTGTTAATGAGCACAGAAGCAGGAGGAGGATGTTGTGTGGTCGGCCCCAGTGCGGCTGCCTGGTTTACCGAGCGTTTTTTTTTTCCTTCTCGGGCTCCTGAAATGAGATGCAATCGCTGTAAGACACTCCTGGCCTGAATGTTGGGTCAAAGAGGGCATAAACAGTACGGAGTTATATTGGGCTGTGCTGAATAAAAATCAATACTGCAATAAATCGGGATATTTATTACCCCGAGACCTGTATCATATATCGTCAGCTCCTAAAAATCACAATTTGAAGAAGAAAAATCACATGTAACAACCTAAGCTTCTGTAGAGATGCTTGGAATTGCAAGGTTTTAAATTTGACTCAAAGTTTTTAATTTAAGCTATATTGCGTAACTACTGTTTCCCCCCACGAGGAATTCTGAGTAATAACAACAACATTGTCGGCGCAGCCACATGAGGGTCAGCCTTCGGGGATCGCCCATGGATTGTGAAGCTTCTTCTGTACGTCCAGGTTGTTTCCTAGCAGTAGAATCAACAACTGAAAAAAATCTTGGGCGCTTCTTGGGATTGTTTTTGAGCTCCTGTGCCAGTGTTGTGGGGGGTTGGGGGGGGGGGGCAACACCACTTTGTTAACGCTGCCATGCTAACAAATACAGAGAGTGTTGTGGAGCTGATAGGCGAAATCAACTTTGTGTCGACTCGTTTGCCTATTGCTTGATTGTAACCGACATTCATTCATATAAAAAAAAGTTACACACTGTAGCTTTAAATAGTTTTGACCTTATTTGCAGGCAGGATTTTCAATGCAATGCAACGTGACGTATTAAGACCACCCAGGTCGTACACAGCAACTTGTATTTCAACTCTGTATTTCCATTTTCAGTGAACTACGTAAAAATATCTCAATATATCGCAATATCGTGTCGCAATGTATCGTTATATATATCATATTGTCAACCAATCGTATCGTGGTGCGCATCATACGGTGAAGTCATTGCCAATACCCAGCCCTAGAGTTATAGAGGGAGTGTTGGAGGAGGAATGGAATTCAGACAATAAAGTTGTCAGAGAAGGAGGCTATCATTAAAGTGAAGGAACTCCCAGAGTCACAAACACACCTGCACCCTGGAACAATCGCACCACTGTCTTAGAAGGGAGAGATGAGGCCGTATGGGGCGGCAGCATGAGTGTGTGTGTGTGTCTTTGTGTGTGTTTGTGTGTGTGAGAGAGAGATAGAGAGATAGAGAGACATATAAAGAGCAAAGGAAAACAGGTGGGGAGGACTCTGAGTGAATTCCAGAGGTGACTCCTCTGAAAGTTAGATGCAAAAATAGAATAAAGAAAATAAACAGTTGATGTGGTTTCGAAGGCAACCTGAAAGTCCCAACCTAGTTTTCTTTTGTGTTTTTTTTGTGTGATCTCAAACTGTCCTGTGTAGACATCAATTGTTTTCACAGCCGTTGCAAAAGAACTTAAAGAAGTATTCAGTGCAGTTCAAGGGCCCGTGACCTTTCTGAACCATTGACACATAACCCGCCTCGTCAAAAGCTTTAAGGGTTACATTTCACTTAAGAGGCCAGCTGACACACAAGCCAACGTCAAAGAACCAACCCAACAAAGGTTGACCTATGAAAGGCTTTTTGTTGCACCCTGAGGCCTCGTGTCACACATGGGAAATAACTAGACAGTGGTCTAAAGAGGAAGCGGAATATACCTAACAAACTACCTTAACCATTACCTTAATGGAAATAAGAATAATAATGTAAGAATAATTGGGATTGTGCCTGATACAGTATAGATGTAAAATCAGCAATATACTTAAGATAGAAATTCCACAAGACTGCCTCCGTCAATTCCTTGCTTGTTGCTGTGCAGCGTGTCAACACACCCTATGTGTTAGAGCAGTGGTTCTCAACCGGTGGGGCGCGCCCCCCCGGGGGGGCGCGGACACTCTACCGGGGGGGCGCGAGGGGGATGAAAAAAAAAAAAAAAAAAATCTTAATCTTAATTTTTTTTTTTTTTTTTTTTTTGTAATTTCAATTTTGTTCCTGATATGTAGCCTAGTTCAGAGCTGATATGTATTTTTTTCTTTCTTAACTTTTTTTGATAGGTAGTTGCCAAGTTCATCACACAAACACTCCAATCCACTGATATGAGATCAGTTTGCAATTTTCAAGTACTGAATTAATGGTAGGACTGTGGCCACTAGAACTGGTCTCTGGTCAGCAAAGGTCTTGAAAACAGCACAAGTGTGCTTGTGACATGCGTGCCACCCATGCATGTGTATGGGCACGTGTCCCAGCAGATTTTTGAAATCTGAATAAAAAAATTTAAGTTTGTAGTTAGCAAGTGTAACATGTTCTTAGGGCAGAATTTCATAAATAAAGATTTATTTTTTTAGCAAGATATTTGGTCAAAAGCTAGTTGTCATCCGTCCCTCTGTCCAGTTGTTAGGCATCTGGCTGCTAGCAAGTTATGTTGTCTTGCTAATTTTACTATTCATCTGAACTGAAATAAATATTGACTTTTTCCTTTATTATCTTCGCCAGAATGCACCAGAATGCTTAGATTACATGTTAAAAACACAAAAAAATCTTCTGGGGGGGATGCCCCCAGACCCCCTTCAGGGGTTTAGTTTTCTGACAAACATTACAATGGATACTAACATGATTTGGGCATTTGGGATTATAAATCATCTTTGAATTAGTTGTACAGCATATCCCATGCTATTCATTCAGGGGTGCGATGGCCACCCCACTCTAGCTCTGTGGCCCACCTTGGCCACCCCCAGTCAAAATTTCCTGGAATCGCCACCGAGACACACACAACTCCGCGTTCAGGCTGCACAGCACATTAATCGCAGGTAGCATTTTGAGCTAAATCTGGCCACTTTCCAAATCCAAGACTCAATAGTTGAAACATTCTCTGAACTGGATTGTCAGACAGCAGTGTTTCCCATTGATCATAGACTTTGTTTTGTGAAGCTTTTTCATAACAGGTATACCTATTGTAGAATTTAATCTGTGTATGTTCTATTTAGGCTACTATTTTCTTCTCTTCTAAGGAGATTTAAAAA